>NC_091951.1:261668378-261995462 GCF_031021105.1 Erythrolamprus reginae | reverse complement strand
CTGTTATTAGAATTAGAATTGAATAGAACTGGAAGGGACTTTGGAGATCTTCTAGCCCAACCACCTGCTCAAGCATATATACTATGTCTAATTTTTATTTCTATTTTTTACTATATTATACTATTTGCTCACAAGGTAAAGTATTGTAAATAAATATTCTCACTTATTCTGAACATGGAACAGAGTCAATTACGATTAGTTTGAAGGCAAGATGGTAGCACATGTCATTTTTTCTGATTTCTTATGTCTTGTTTTGTTCTGCTCTGAGTAACTGGAACAGTTTATTAGGTGGAAAAGTGTGAAAATATTATTTAAGAGACCAATCATACCAACAAACATACCATATATAAATTCTATAAGCCTAGGGGGAAAGGAGAAAAAAAATGTTCAATTCCCCCATGCCTGACGACAGAGGTGGGTTTTAAGGAGCTTGCGAAAGGCAAGGAGGGTGGGGGCAACTCTGATATCTGGGGGAAGCTGGTTCCAGAGGGTCAGGGCCGCCACAGAGAAGGCTCTTCTCCTGGGTCCTGCCAAATGACATTGTTTAGTCGACGGGACCCGGAGAAAGCCAACTCTGTGGGACCTAACCGGTCGCTGGGATTCGTGCGGCCGTTGGAATGTATAATGATTTTGTGGTATCATAATCAAATATATTGATTTGATTATAAAGATAATACTTCCAACAAATTTGTTAATTTATGGACATAAGTACCATAGTCCTCAACTTGCAATCATTTATTTAGCAACTACTTATAAGTCACATCAGATATATGTCCAATTAGCACAACCCCCTGCCCCAAGGCTGTGTACTCTCACCACTTCTCTCTATACACTAATGACTGCATCTCAAACGATCCATCTGTTAAACTACTGAAGTTTGCAGATGATACATCAGTGATGTACTCATTCGAGACAATGATGAATCTGCATACAGACAGTAGATTGAACAACTATCCTTGCGGTGTGACCAGAACAATCTAAAACTGAACTCACTCAAAACTGTAGAAATGCTGGTAGACTTTAGGAGAAACCCTTCCATCCTTCCACCTATCACAATACTAGACAACACAGTATCAAGAGTAGAGACCTTCAAATTTCTAGGTTCTATCATATCTCAAGACCTAAAATGGTCAGCTAACATCAAAAACATCATCAAAAAAGCAGAACAAAGAATGTTCTTTCTGCGCCAGCTCAGAAAGCTCAAACTGCCCAAGGAGCTGTTCATGTTGATTGAGAAATCACTGAGTCTGTCATCTGCACCTCTATTACTGTCTGGTTTGGTTCTGCAACCCATCAAGACCGACACAGACTTCAGAGGATAATCAGAACTGCAGAAAAAACAATTGCTGCCAACCTGCCTTCCATTGAGGATCTGTATACTGCACGAGTCAAAAAGAGGGCGGTGAAAATATTTACTGACCCCTCGCATCCCGGCCATAAACTGTTTAAACTCCTACCCTCAACACATTGCTACAGAGCACTGCACACAAAGACAACTAGACACAAGAACAGTTTTTTCCCGAACGCCATCACTCTACTAAACAAATAATTCCCTCAACACTATCAAACTTTTTACTAAGTCTGCAGTTCTATTTTTACTAGATTTTTCTCATCATTCCTGTCACCCATTTCCTCCCACTTAGAACTGTATGACTGTAACATTGCTTGTATCCTTAAGATTTTTTATTAATATTGATTGTTTCTTCATTGCTTATTTGACCCCTATGACAAGTGTTGTTCCACATGATCCTTGACAAATCTATATTTTCTTTTATGTACACTGAGAGCATATGCACCAAGACAAATTCCTTGTGTGTCCAATCACTCTTGGCCAATAAAAGAATTCTATTCTATTGTGAAAGTGGTGCACAGGCATGTGAGAAACCATCCCCTCTCCCGCCTATGCTGAGGTGAAAAGTTGGAGACTGCTGCTTTACTACCTTAGCTCATATGGATTATGTTTTAAGGAATATGTTGTCCCAAGTTCATGTCTCACAATCTCTATTTTATCCAGAGAGATTTCACCAGCTAACCCTTGCATCTGGTCTCCAATCTCTGCCATAAATGCTGTTCCGTTTTGGCAGAATATGTAGCTCAGTATGGCGCTTACTGAAAGTTTCATTTCCTGCTACTTTTTCAGATCTTCAAACTCAATAAAGGGAATTTCTATGAGTGGTTCTAAGATTGAATAATCAGTGCATATTTTTTTGTAATGGAATTTTGTCACTTTTTGTAGCTTTTAAAAATACCAAATGTAAATTCAGGTTTACATTTCATTCAGGGTTTAGAGTGGTTACCTAATTACTGTATCAAAGGACACCTAGTTGTATCGTGATAAATAAAAGTTTCTTTTTTTTTAAATGTAATCAATGTCTAGATCAGTGATGGCAAACCTTTTTTCCCTCAGGTACTGAAAGCACACACATGAGTGCCCAAACCCATAATTTAATGTCTGGGGAGGGCGAAAAGGCTTTCCCCGTTCTCCCGGAATCCCTCTGGAGTCTGGAAATGGACCATTTCCTGACTTTTGGTGGGCCCAGTAGGCCCATATTTTGCCCTCCCTGCTTCCCTAGAGCCTCGGGAGAATGGAAATGACGTCCCACCCAAACCCCTAGGCCTTCCAGAAGCTGAAAACTCTCTCCCAGAGCCTCTGTGTGAGCTGAAAATTAGCTGGCTGGCCCACATATGCCTGCTGGAACTAAGTTAGGGCAACAGCTCACATGCCGGCAGATATGGTTCTGCACGCCACCTCTGGTACGCGTGCCATAGGTTTGGCATCACTGGTCTTTGAATAAATATAGTCGTAATTCAGAATTTATTGGACGAATGCTCAGTCTTGTTTTATTCAAGCTGTAATTGTTGCCTAAACTTAAATTCCCAGTTTCTATATAATTCTATGTACCGTAACTCTGAGAGTTAAATTCAATGATGATGCTTGATTTCCAGAAAGCTACCACCAAAGCACACTTATGTAGAGTCAGTACTATTGAATACATGGCTGGAATTATATTCTAAGTGTAACTGCAAGACAATTAACGTTTTTATTTACCCATTTTTATTTACCTTGGATCAATTTCATAGGGGAAGCTATATTTGCAAATAAAAAATCCCAGCTGAAAAAACAGAATGTCACCCTGCATATTTACTCATTCAAAACATTTTCTCTTCCATGTTGCTGCTTACTAATTGAGAACACACATATCTAAATCATTGGTCTAATTAATATAAACGCTGTTTATGATGTATTATGTATGCAAAGACAATACTTTTGCACTTACCTTTTAACACCTCTAAAATTTAACTTTTCTGAAGTAGAAAAACAAATACAGTAATACCTCATCTTACGAACCTAATTGGTTCCGGAAGGAGGTTCCTAAGGCTAAAGGTTCGTAACATGAAACAATGTTTCCCATAGGAAACAATGTAAAAGCGATTAATGCATGCAAGGGGAAAAAAATTGCAAAATGGCGCTCCGCTGGGTGCCGCCGCCTGGCTGTCACCTTTTAAAACAGCTGGGGGGCTTCTCGGCGTTCTCCTGAAACCGAACTTTTCGGGTTCGGGAGGCCGCCGAGAAGTGCCGCTGCCCGGCTGTCACCTTCTGAAACAGCCGGGGGGCTTCTCGGCATTCTCCCCAACGCCGAACCTGGAAGTTCAGCAAAAGTTCAGGTTTGGGTTCGTGTTCATGTTCCGGAGGCCGCCGAGAAGTGCCCGGCTGTTTCAGAAGGTTACAGCCGGGTGCTGCCGTCCAGCGGATTGCCGTTTTTACAATCAACAGCGGCGTTTTCGGCAGATCTGGAGGCTGAAACGGAGGTGGGGAATCCCAATAGGGAATTCCATGGGCGGAGCTTTGACGTCACGAAGATGTCCATCCTGGTCGGCCGAAACGTAACCTTCTGAAACAGCTGGGCGCTTCTCGGCGGCCTCTGGAACCCGAACCCGAACTTTTGCCGAACTTCCGGGTTTGGTGTTTGGGAGAATGCCGAGAAGCCCCCCCGGCTTTTAAAAAGGTGACAGCCGGGCGGCGGCACCCAGCGGAACGCCATTTTGTGATCTGCGATGGGTTTGTAAGCCGGAAAACGTTCGTAAGAAGAGGCAAAACATTTCCGAACCCCTGGTTCATATCTCGAGATGTTCGTATCTTGAGGGGTTCGTATCACGAGGTACCACTGTACTAACTGTGATTTGTTCAAGTTATGCGCATCTCAGGATAAGCAATTATATGAGGTTGATAATATATCCTACAATCAAACGTGTCAAACTATTCAGTTGATAATAAATAAGATATATTTATTAGAATGCATACCACTAGGTTTACTCATGTGGCAGCTTTTAGTAGATATTGGAAGATTTTGAAAAAAAAAAAACCTAGGGAGCTGGATTTTGTTAATTTTTGGGTGGAAATCACCAGGAAGTCCCAGTTAGAATGTTGAGGTCATTAAGAAAATTCCTGGAAGACAAAAGTGACAAACTATTTCTGTAACACTGCCAAGAAAGCTAATGAGGAGTCACACTCGGTTCAAGAGAACCAAATTGTATAAAGCTGTTAGAGAATATCTGCCTTTATACCATTTCTCCTTTCAAGAAAATAGCTTTATTATACAAAGTTGGCAATTTGAATAAGTATGTAATTGGTCTATTACCACATATTTGACCTTCCCAGACAGATAAGAAGGTCAATGGGGGAAGCCATATTTCCTTAATGACCATCTGCTTCACTTAATGATTTGCTTAGCGACCATGAGAGAAAGGTTGTAAAATTAGGCATGCTCATAATATAATATAAATTCCCTTTTTTTACAACCCTGTAATTCCTTAATTCATGGTAGCGTCAGGGTGACTGGATGAAACTGTATGATTACTGACCGGATGCCCTTCCTGACACCATTATAAAGATATTTTATAAAACTAGTACAAAGTTTTTAAGAAAGTGGTTTAGAATTACTTAGCCCATAACAATAAATTATAACAATGTTACATATTTATAGCTGTGAAAATGACAATTTAATTTGCAAAAACTATAGAGAAATATTATGGAAGCAATTCAGTTAAATGTGTGGGTCCAATGGAACCATATAATTCCATTGGAATAACTAGGATGTAAAATTATCTCAGTGCATTACTGTACATCTGTGGCAGGGGGAAAACTAGTTTTGAACTTTAGAAAAACCCTAAAGGTATCCAACAGTATTTTAACAATGTAGCTTTAATATTTGATGTTAACACTAAATGAATATTTCTTTCCTACGTTGATTACTAAAATCAAGATCCTCTCCACAGTTTTTTTACGTGCAAACTGTCTGTATTGCACACAAAGTCTACATAAGGATCTCATAAGGAATTTCAATAGCAAGACTGTGATTTAACTTTCTAAATTAATTACACATATGCCAATGATTATAGCCTAGCAAAATTGGAGAGATAAAAAAGGAAAACTTCCAACATTACTAAAAAAACCCATACCCTATGCACATACTACATAAAATTTTGAATAAAGATGCAACAGTTATTAAAACCAGTTTTACCATTGGCAAGAAACATTAAAAATCTCATCCCTTCAAATAAATCTTTTTTTGGGGGGGGGGGGGGGGACATAAAATCAAGCATGGGAAAATGCCCCACAAAATAGGTATCAAGACTTTTCTCACGCAATTAAATATATATTTAATTATTATTTTTAAATCATCTGTATTTCCTTTTAATATGAAACTAGGAGGGAAGATTATGGATATAATTACCCGTAGTTCTATACGTACTCATTGAAGATTTTATAAAGATTTTATTGTGTTCTAGGGTATAGTCACTATTCCCCAACCAAATAAGGTACCACAATTATTCAAAGCTTATTATAGTGTAAGGAAGATTTCCTAAATAGATAATTAAAAGTCCACTGAAATTACCCAAACCATTAAATACATTTTAAAACTATCATCACACTATAAGTCAGTAGGAACCATTTTTTAAAGTAGAGGGAAGCCAGCTAATGCAGAATGCAGCAGCATGATTATTTCATTACTAATGGATGACAGTCACCTTAGGAAAATTACATTAGTATGCTGGATGTTCATTGGCTACATATTTGTTTTTGAGTCCATTGACTTCAGGCTGTCTTCTGAGATGCCTATTCCAAGTAGAATCTGCCCATCCTGCACAATACAAGTATAAAAGGGTATTTTGCAGTTTGCTCCTCGAGAAGAGAGGATGGGACTGAGGAAGTAGACATTTTCTACAGTAGACTAGACTAGACTAGATGACTAGAATATAATAGAATGGAATAGAATAAGAATAAGAATGGAATGGAATAGAATCCTTTATTGGCTAAGTGTGATCAGACACAGAAGGAATTTGACTTTGGTGCATATGCTCTCAGTATACATAAAAGTAAAGATACATTTGTCAAGAATCATGAGGTACAACACTTAATGATTGTCATAGTGTACAAATAAACAATTAGGAAACAATCAATATTAATATAAATCGTAAGGATACAAGAAACAAGTTACAGTCATACAGTCATAGGTGGGAGGAGATAGGTGATAGGAACGATGAGAAGACTAATATTAATAGTAATGCAGCTTTAGTGAATAGTTTGACAGTAGTGAGGGTATTATTTGTTTAGCAGAGTGATGGTGTTCGGGGTAAAAACTGTTCTTGTTTCAAGTTGTCTTGGTGTGCAATGGTCTATAGCATCATTTTGAGGGTAGGTGTTGAAACAATTTATGTCCAGGATGCGAGGGGTGAATAAATATTTTTACAGCCCTCTTTTTGACTTGTGCAGTATACAGGTCCTCAATGGAAGGCAAGTTGGCAGTACAGTGTTCCCTCGATTTTCGCAGGTTCGAACTTCGCGAATAGCCTATACTACGGTTTTCAAAAAATATTAATAAAAAAATACTTCACAGTTTTTTCCCTATACAACGGTTTTTCCCGCCCGATGACATCATACATCATCGCCAAACTAATAATTTTTGCAAATAAATAACAAAAAAATAATTATTTTTAATAAATAATTATGTTTATAAATATCAGGATCACTAAGTGTCTTATTCAATGGTGAGTACCAGTAATAATGGTGAGTAAATGGTTGTTAAGGGAATGGGAAATGGTAATTTAGGGGTTTAAAGTGTTAAGGGATGGCTTGTGATACTGTCCATAGCCAAAAATAGTGTATTTATTTCCGCATCTCTACTTCGCGGAAATTCGACTTTCGCGGGCAGTCTCGGAACACATCCCCTGTGGAAATCGAGGGAACACTGTAATTGTTTTTTTCTGCAATTCTGATTATCTTCTGAAGTCTGTGTCTGTCTTGTTAGGTTGCAGAACCGAATCAGACAGTTATAGAGGTGCAGATGACAGGCTCAGTAATTCCTCTCTAGAACTATATCAGCAGCTCCTTGGGTAATTTGAGCTTCCTGAGTTGGTGCTGAAAGAACATTCTTTGTTGTGCTTTTTTGAGGATGTTTTTGATGTTAGGTGACCATTTTAGGTCTTGAGATATGATAGAACCTAGAAATTTAAAAATCTCTGCTGTTGATACTATGTTTTCCTGATCTTATGGAATATCTTGCTTTCCGGGAAAACAAAGGCTATGTGGTTTGATTCCACTTTTGAAAATTCATGATTTTGGTGTCTTTTTCCTAATTAATGACATCATTTTAAATTTAATTGAAAATTTATTTGTTTATTTTATTACTTCTAGATTGTTTGTAGATTGGTGTGTGCATATTCAGTGCTAAGAAATTTTATTAGTGTTGTTGAAGTAAATAACTCCATACAAAGTGGGTGTTGTGTTACATTCGTGGTGGGGACAGAACAGGATGACTATATACTAATGTGCATGGAATGCTTTTACCTTCCCACTGAAATGGTATCTATTTATCTACTCGTGTTTGCATGTTTTTGAACTGCTACCAGTAGGTGGGCAGGAGCTGATGCAAGTAACGGGAGCTCTCAAACTCACAGTCATGCTCAGCATCTTTAAGTGCTGAGCCATTGCATCCCCTTATAGAAACAGTACTGATTTGATTAAGTCAAATGAAAAAAAAAAGCTTACTAAATTATACTGCCTTCATAAAGCCAATTGAAATGAATAAGTTTAATAGCAGATAATGAAAAATGAAACTCTTTAAATTGCGCGATATTTTTTTTAATTGAATATTTTCTATCTTTCTGAAAAATTATGAAAATTCAGAGTTTGCCTCAGGTAGTTTCCAAATCTGGATTCAGTGTTAATTTAATAATAATAATAATTTATTGGATTTGTATGCCGCCCCTCTCCGTAGACTCGGGGCGGCTAACAACAATAATAAAAACAACATGTATAATCCAATAATAAAAAACAACTAAAACCCCTATTATAAAACCAAACATACACACAAACATACCATGCATAACTTGTAATGGCCTAGGGGGAAGGGCTATCTCAACTCCCCCATGCCTGGCGGTATAAATGAGTCTTGAGTAGTTTACGAAAGACAGGGAGGGTGGGGGCAGTTCTAATCTCCGGGGGGAGTTGGTTCCAGAGGTCCGGGGCCACCACAGAGAAGGCTCTTCCCCTGGGGCCCGCCAAACGACATTGTTTAGTCGACGGGACCCGGAGAAGGCCAACTCTGTGGGAACTTATCGGTCGCTGGGATTCGTGCAGTAGCAGGCGGTTCCAGAGGTAATCTGGTCCAATGCCATGTAGGGCTTTAAAGGTCATGACCAGCACTTTGAATTGTGACCGGAAACTGATCGGCAGCCAATGCAAGCCACGGAGTGTTGAAGAAACATGGGCGAATCTTGGAAGCCCCACGATGGCTCTCGCGGCTGCATTCACATGACATCTGAGGCAGTGTTGTTGAATGTTGCAATAGGTAGAACATAGTTTGCACAAGCTTACAAAGAACCTTCTTCCACTTCTTGTCTCTGTTGGCCATCAGTGAGACACAAGCAGTCCTGTTCTAATCAATAGTCTTTTAAAACAGATATAAAGCTCTGATTTATTTGCTCCTATATGAGTTAATCTTGCGTTCCCACAGTCTGCTGCCCATATATTTTTCAGCCAAGGTTGCTTGGCAGCTGAAACACATTGTTTTCTACTTTCTGCTTTTTTTCCTTCTCCTTCTCTGCCACTCCATTTGCTTGGGCCATATTGGCTTTCTCTGTTGTTAGAACACCGTAGGTCAAGTGTAGGCGTGTGCGTGCTTTACAAATAACATCCCCATCATTGCTAATGTCTGCCTCAGTTGTTAAGCTTCTGGTGTCTTTGTATGAAGGGGCACTTCATGCTGTAATTCCTGAGTGCAAATCACTTTATGTCACTTGCTTCCCTTGAGCAAAGAGAGGCTGAAATGAAGCTTAAATAATTTATTTGAATGGAAAGCCAGACTTATCTATTGTGGCCGTTTAAGGACTGAACATAATTAGCACAAAACACCCTTTCCTTCACAGGTCACAGAAAAGGAATCGGGCTCCTGCTCTAAAGGGGAGTTGGGAATTCAGTTTTAGAAGAAAGAAAGGTTTGTAGGGGCAAGAAAGACTAAACATATTTCAAGGGCATCTAAAAAGGTCTGGTGAGAACTTTTTAGTAGAATAAAGCATTGGTTTTTGTAATGTATTACTGTTTGGTTTACAAATCTATGGGGCTTGTGTTAACAGAGCCTGGTATTAAACTGCCTGGTATTAAAATTCCCTTTTCTTTAAAAAAAAAAAAATCTAGAGCCCATGCTGGAAAATCTTTGTGTATGGGAACAAGCAGAACAAGAATCTTTGACAGTCAGACCACCGCCAACTGAATGCAGTAATTCTAAGCATCAAGCTGTTGTCTAACATCTCTTTAGATAACATAATAGATGTTCTGAAAAATCAAACAGCAAAAGAAACACGATTAACGTGTCATATAACTTAATTTACGTTATTTCCCATATTATTGTGCTTAGGACCTATTTTTCCACGATACAGGAGGTTGCCATGATAACATACAATAAAACCTCTTGACATGCTGTTAATTTTACACTGTTTTATACTACGTGTGATTGTATTATAGGCCATTCATCTGGATTTCAACCATTGATAATTCACTGGGGAATAATTTGTAACATAATTTCTATTGAGTTTGATTTTTGAGCTTTTTTATAGTTAATTAGGTATGCTGGTTTCAAAACTGTAGTTAGTTTTCTTCTACCACATCACCTTTTTTCTCTACACCTTATATATATAATATAGTTAATTAGGCAATGTGAGCATCAAATTGCTTTTTTTACATAGCCATCTTGCTAACTTCCTGGAAAATCTTGGTCCAGTCAGTGATGAGCAGGGTGAGTGATTCCACCAAAATTTGAAGGTCGTGGAGGCAAGGTATCAAGGTAGATGGGATGTACATACGATGGCTGACTATTATTGGAGCATCTAGAGAGAATGTCCACAGATTAAACACTCCAGAAAAAGCTGTAAGCGAAAACTTTTACCTTAACATGTATAATTACCGTTTGATTAAAAAAACCAATCATTTGTATAAACACAATTTAACTTGCAGTAACTATTATAGCCTTTGTATGAATAAAATTATTCTTTGTAAACAGTATACAGTAATACCTCGTCTTACGAACCTAATTGGTTCCCGGGGGAGGTTCGTAAGAGGCGAAACATTGTTTCCCATAGGAACCAATGAAAAATGAATTAATGCGTGCAATGAAAAACGCAAAAAACCACCGCCGCCTGGCTGTTTCAATTGAAACAGTCGGGCGCTTCTCAGCGTTCTCCCAATGCCAAACCCGGAAGTTCGGCAAAAGTTCGGGTTCGGGTGGCCGCCGAGAAGCCCCGCCGCCCAGCTGTCACCTTTTGAAACATCCGGGGGGCTTCTCGGCGGCCTTCCGAATGCCAAACCTGGAAGTTCGGGTTTGCCGTTCGGGTTCAGTAGGACGCTGGGAAGCCCCCCGGCTGTTTCAAAAAGCGACAGCCGGGTGGCGGGGGCGGGTTCGCAAGACGGAAAACGTTCGTAAGAAGAGGCAAAAAATATCCGAACCCCGGGTTCGTATCTCGGGTTGTTTGTATGGCGAAGGGTTCGTATCATGAGGTACCACTGTATTTGGTAAGTTTTTCCTTTCCTTTATATGCACAATTTGTATGACTTTTGAGGATATCCTGTAGCTTTAAAATTTGATGTGTTAGACAAAAACTGTGGTTATATTTGGATCCAGAGGCCAAACGATAGTTGAAAACAAGTCACAGATTTAAGACAACGAAATTGCTGTTCCTCACTGAATTGGAGTTACAAAACTAGACTAAACCTGTAATCCTCTGACTTTTTCTCAGGAAGTAAATATTACACAGTGGAATATATTTCTGAATAAACTCCAATGAGTTTAATGTGTACATTATCACATTCACTCTATTTGAAAATATTTTATTTGAAAATAAAAGTATTTGGAATAATATTAGTGTATAATGGCTATAGCACTCAGGACTTTATACCTTTCTGATTGCAAACACATAAAATTAATTCAATTAATCATATTTAATAAATATCTGGGGAAAAGCACATTAATTTTCATGGAGATGAAATCTAATTTAACATTACTCATTAGACTGGAAATTATCAACATTGTAACATAAGACTTAAAATATGTCTCCCTTGTCTATTATTTGCTGCAGCTTTTTAATCATCACCATTCTCCTTGGCCAAAATATTTTGTCCAAATTTTTTCAGATAATTCAAGATTATGAAGAAGAGAAAATATACCATATTATTTGTCATGAGATCATAAGACCTTTTCTGAATCAGACATTTTGTTGTCATGATGGAGAGATTCAGATTTCTAATCACACATAAATGCAGAAATGCACACTCAGTCATGTATCCCAGCAACTGGTATTGAAAAACCTAATACTGGACAACATACAATATATAACCATAAGGAAGCTTTCATACTTAACCCTCATTAACTTTTATTGCTATTCATACTTGGATTATCATTTTCTGCTGATAACAAATTATGTAGTTTAATTATGTGTTGTGTGAAGAAATATCTCCCGATAACTTCATTGGATGAGCAAGAAATTGGTCAGTTAACATAAACAGAAAGTATCCTCATTTATTTTATTTACAAATATGCATGTTTCATTCATTCATTCATTCATTCATTCATTCATTCATTCATTCATTCATTTATTAGATTTGTATGCCGCCCCTCTCCGTAGACTCGGGGCGGCTCACAACAACAATAAAACAATTCAAGACAAATCTAATAATTTAAAAACATTTTTTTTAAAAACGTTATTAAAGCAGACATACACACAAACATACCATACATGAATTGTATAGGCCCGGGGGAGATGTCTCAATTCCCCCATGCCTGACGGCAGAAGTGGGTTTTAAGGAGTTTACGAAAGGCAAGGAGGGTGGGGGCAGTTCTAATCTCAGGGGGGAGCTGGTTCCAGAGGGTCGGGGCCGCCACAGAGAAGGCTCTTCCCCTGGGACCCACCAAACGATATTGTTTAGTCGACGGGATCTAGAGAAAGCCAACTCTGTGGGACCTAATCGGTCACTGGGATTCGTGCAGAAGAAGGCGGTCCTGGAGATATTCTGGTCCGATGCCATGAACTTGTGTTACATTCTTGGTCATTGCTTTAAGCTAAAAAAAAATCACTATTACAACATTTCTTCCACATATTTGCCTACTCTATAATTTTTTAAAATGCCATAACTAGATATATACATATTATTCTAAGGCTAAAGAAAAAATAAATATTGAAAGATGAAATACAACTTAAAATATTTCTGATTTATGGTACTTGATTGATGGTTGTTTTCACCTCCTTTCCTTAGAAGCCCAGTGTATAATTTGCTTTATTTCACATTTTTCAAGTGAGTCATTGCTAGTTCAGACACATAAACATAATACAGTGGTACCTGAAGATACGAACCCCTCGTCTTACGAACAACTCAAGATACGAACCCGGGGTTCAGAAAAAAGTTGCCTCTTCTTACGAACTTTTTTCGTGATACGAACGCCAAACCCGAACTTCCCTGTTTGGCGTTCGGAGGCTGCTGGGAAGCCCCCCAGCCCGGCTGTGACCTTTTAAAACAGCAGTGCGGCTTTCCAGCAGCCTCCGAATGCCAAATGCGGAAGTTTGGGTTTGGCATTTGGCTTCGGGAGATGGCTGGGAAGCCGCGTGGCTGTTTTAAAAGGTCACAGCCGGGCTGGGGGGCTTCCCAGCAACCCCCCCAGCCTGGCTGTGACCTTTTAAAACAGCCGCGCGGCTTCCCAGCCGTCTCCCGAAGCCAAACGCCAAACCCAAACTTCCGCATTTGGCGTTCGGAGGCTGCTGGAAAGCCGCACGGCTGTTTTAAACGGTCACAGCTGGGCGGCAGCGGTTTTTTTGCGGGGGTTTTTTTGGTTGCACGGATTAATTGACTTTACATTGTTGCTGATGTCCTTATTGCTGATGTCCTTATTTTCCTGTAGATGTTTCATTGCCCAAACATTGACTATATCAGTTTATAACAGAAGACAAAGTAGCCCTCAGAAACTTAAAAAAGGACCAGACCACCATCATCCTACCTGCGGACAAAGGCTGAACCATGGTTATTATGGACAGAGCACAATACCTACAAAAGCAAAAGAAATACAGGAAGACAAAGAAACCTACAACTCAGAGAACACTAACGGAATACAAAAATCAGCACTGATGATGCTATTTAATTTGGGTATAATGAAACGTCTACAAGAAAACAAGCAAGCTCAGACCCCTCATTTCAACCCTTAGCTACAAATATTCCCCTTTATTGGTAATTTTTTAAATTCACAGAATCACTTTATTTGTCATTTTGATGGCTAGCTCACAAACGTATAGCTATCTGGAGCTTTTTTTTCTTTTGTTTTAATCCGAAATCAATTTGAGTGAGCAGAACACTTAAGCATTAGTGATGGGCGAACCAAACGGTATTCAGGTTCAGCAAGTTTGGACGAACTTTACGCAAAATTCATCCGAACCCGAACCGAACCCAAACCCAAACCCGAATGGGGAATCCCTCCCATGAAGAGATTCTGGGGGCGGAGCTTTGACATCACCGGCAGGTTGTTAAGGACACCAAGGTGATCACTTCCTGGATTCCATGGAATCCAGGAAGTGATCACCTTGGCATCCTTAGGAACCTGCCGGTGACGTCAAAGCTCCGCCCCTGGAATCTCTTCGTGGGAGGGATTCCCCAGCGCCTTCAAAGGAAGGTCTTCACGTAAAAATAAACATTGATATTTTTACGAAAAAGCATACCGCAGCGGTGCTGCAAGTAAAGGGCGGTCCTTTCATGTAAAAATAAATTCCGGGGGCAGAGCTTTGACGTCACTGGCAGGTTGCTAAGGATGCCAAGGTGACCACCTTGGCGTCCTTAGCCACCTGCCGGTGACGTCAAAGCTCCAAATGCTGAACACGACCCCGAACTTTGCCCGAAGTTTGAAAAAATTTCGTGTTCGTGTTCGGCATACCGAACACCACAAAATTCAGTATGGACCCGAATTGTGCAGGTTCAGTTCGCCCATCACTATTAAGCATCTTATTACTCTAAAGTAACAATGCTTACTACTCTTTTTATCATCTAGTATTTAAAGACAGATACTATATGATAAAATAACAGGTTCAATTACACATCTTTCTGATGTAGTATTTTTTATGAGTTCCACCCTGAGGATTATTCCGCTATTAATTTAATTGCTGTTTAACCAGTTATTATATATTGTTCTTTAACCAGGTTATTTGTATCTTTGACTTGTCAAGTTTATTCAAGAACTTTTGTCAAAACCTTTTGTTGAAAGCAAAGAAGAAGGCCAAAATTAACATTAAAGTTTAACAATGTAAGACTATTACCTATGCCACTGCATCTTAAGTAAGATTTGCCTTTCTTTATGCTGGACAAGCAGTTTTTCAATTAATTAGTTTGAACGTCTTTGGGTACCTTGTTACAAATAATGCTGTCTTAGCTATATTCAAATGCACAATTAATGTTGGCTTCCTACTTTCACTTTTCTAGGCCATGAGAAAGATGCTTCATTAAGATAACTGGAGGCATTCTCAGCAGTGATGTTGTTTCTCACATTTTCCTTTTTGTAATAGAACACACACAGAGAGACAGAGCCATCTTGCCAAAAACCTAGTTGTCAAATCTTCATTGATTTTCATGGGAGGAAAACAAGGGAAAAAAATTCTCCCTCTGCCTCCTAGCAATTTGCCTCCCAGAAAACAGCAAACAGTTCAGATCATATACACTGTTTGCTATGAATTTCTGTGTATGTGTATCTGACCCATAGAAATAGCAAAGAATTGGAGAAATATACATCATGGCAGTATATTAATCGCAGATTAATATACTGCCATATATGTAAATGTAGACTCTTAAACTCCTCCCAATTATTTAAATAGATCTATTCCAAACATGACTAAATCAAGGTTTAATTCAGCTGCCTTATCTTAATACTAAAACAGGACACTGTTACATTTCAGACTATACTGTTACAATTGTCATGGCTTTCTGGAAGTATAGTTATTCAGTATAGCCTCTTTAGATGAAGCATTTATCAAAGAGCTTCTTCATTTTTTAAGTTGTCTAGACAACAATAAAGCAGACTTTAAAAAATAAGTCTAATAGTTTGAACATTCTACAGACATTTATAGTTATTGACTTACCTCCTTGCATCCAGTTTCATCAGTCTCATTAGCACAAGAAAATAAAAAAATGCCTTTCCCTACCAGCAATTTGCCTCCTTACAACTTTAGTTTCACTTCAGTTTAGCACATGGCCGGCCTGCTTGCAACCTCAAATTAGCTGAGCGTTGGGAAGTTGATAATGAGTTTACTGGATTAACAGGCTCTGTTCTGTTTGATGCAAGGAGGTAAATTGCTGGGAGGCAGTTGCCAAAGGATGGGGGTGGCTGGGTGGAGCTACATTTGGTGTATAAGATGCACCCAAGTTTTCACCCGCTTTTGGGAAGTAAAAAGATTCATCACATATGCTCCAAAAAATACGATATCCATCTTTTCTCTTAAATAGAAATTTTAGTCTGTAAAGGCTAGCATAGTCTATTTTGTTGTGAGAAATATAGAACACAAGAATTGTGTGACAAAAAACCTGACCTGCCGTTGCTATGTTGACCACGTCTGAATACATGAGTGTGTTAATATATTATATGTACCTCCTTCATGCGGGGCCCATAATGTAAGTAACATTATATAATCTTGCAAGGTAGTAACCACAGACTAGCGATGGGATTCAATTTTTTTAACTGCTGGTTTTGTGGGCATGGCGTGACTTGGTGAGCGTAGCTTGGTGGGCATGGGAAGGGAAGGTTACTGTAAAATTTCTGTTTCCTCCCCACTCCAGGGGAAAGTTACTGCAAAATTTCCTTCCGATCATCTGGTACTTGGGAGGCAGATAATAGATGGGGGCAAGGTCAGTCACAGATACTATTTACCCGTTCTCTGAACTACTCAAAATTTCCACTACCGGTTCTCTGAACTAGTCGAAATTTCTGCTACCGGTTCTCCAGAACTGGTCACAACCTGCTGAAACCCAACTCTGCCTAGAATCTGTTCTGCCGGCATGTCTCAACCGCCCGTAATTACAGGGTAATTAGTCCAGGAAGACACACAACACACAATAATAGGAAAACCCAAAAGTTTTTATAAACAGAAAAACAGAAACAGCTCCCTTTTTAAATGTCAAAGGGATTTTCTGGTACACACAAGGCACAAGTTAAATGCAGTCCAATTGCTCACCCAATAACTCGGAAATTGAGTCCAATTCTATAGTCCAGAGAGGCCACACAAACAATCCTGAACAGCAAAAACCACGATCTTGATGAAACAATGAATCAGATAAACTGCCATGAGGCTAAAACACCAGGCTGCACTTTTATCTGTAACACTAATTACAGCAGCCCCACCCAACCACAGGTGGCCTCATTTTCTCTTGTAATAATCCTTCAGTTGTTGTCTCTATGCATCACTCTACGCATGCGTGGATGTGTCATTAATTCTTGTTCAGAATCCAGGGATGATACAGATGACTGATCTCCTCCAGGGCTGTCTGCCAAACTCCCCTCTTCCCTGTCACTCATGCTTCCTTGGTCAGAGGAGACTTTGTCGGCAGATTCTACAGGGAGCAAAACAGGCATGCGGCATGTGGATGTCTCCCCCACATCCACCTCCACATTCCTTGGGGCAGGAGCTGGGCCAGAGCTAACCACAACAGAATCCAGATTTTATAAAATGATGTGAGCATGCTTGGGCTAAATTTGGGTTTTGTGTGGAGATATTGGCCAAACAAACAAGTATTTTCCTTGGTGTTAACAGGGAATGATCCATGTATCACAGGTGCAGCTAAATCTAGTCATATAGACTCTACCTTCTTAAAGTAAAAAAAAACATGATGGGGGTCAGTGATCAATAGCTGCTAGCCTATCTTCTGATAACCTTAGAGATCTGCAACTTGGATTGTATAAGAGGTAAATAGTACCATTTTCCCCAAAATAAAACATCCCCTGATAATGAGCCCAATTGGGCTTTTGAGTGAATGGCAATAAGGCCAAGCACTTATTTCAAAGTTCAAAAAAAAATATAACATAGGGTCTCATTTGGGGGAAACACGGTAAATATAATGAATTAATAGAGAAGATAAGGGGAGTGTCTGCCTGTGAAGCTGAGAAGAAGAGGAAAATGTAACTGATGTGAATGAAAATGATCTGATCTTATAGAGTTAGGAATCCATCCATGCAGGAAAGTAAAATTTTTACTTTTATTTGTAAATGAAAAAGTTAAAACATATGGCAGAAAGTATGAACTGACACCATCTTAATTCCAGTGAACTGTGATAATGGAAAAAGCAGGAATGAGCTTTGGGAGAAATCGTATAGTAGTTTGAATGAGTGAGTGAATAGTAATTGTGCTATTTGGAAACCCGAGGATGAAATAGAATGGTGAAAGCTTGATGAGCATCTGCTTAGAATAGGACTGTTTGTTTTAAAAGCATGATTTAAGCTTAAATGTATTCATCTGTATACCTGGAAGAGGAGTAAATCCAAAAAACATAATTGAATTGATTGTCCCTGATGAAAGATGCAGTGAAGTCATAAAGGGTGGTGAGAGGTTGTGATTCTGAATTTGGAACTGGTCATTTTGGTTTTTTGCCAGTGTCAAAAATGGAACTTTGGGGAAAATGGACAATGGAAGACAAGATGTGAAAGGCTATAGAAGTAAGATGGCTGCAGGAAGAAAAAGTTTGAGTTCTGCATGAAAAAAATATATTAGAAGATAAATTAGTTTTATAATGGAATGAATGGAAAGCAGATGGAAGGAAAGAGGAAGACGTTTGAATGAAAGAATTAACTTGCAAAGTGTCACAGAGAGATGAACACTTTTGCTAATGCAAAGTATGAGAAAGGAAACTTGGTGGAAATAGGAAATGACATATATCTATGAGTGAGAAAGAATGTGTATAATTTAAGCATACTTCTTTTAAATCTCTTTGTTTTAATTTATTTCTGGGGAACAAGAGATGCTTCTTTTTATTTTAATATTGCTGCTTGATTAATTGCACAGAACATCTATTAGATCTAGCAGGTAACTTTTGTCTCTGCTTTACTTAACAATATGTCATTTTCCTACGACCTTCCTTCTCACTTGCTTCTTTTCCACATCCCATTATGTTATTCTGTCCCTTCTAGCTCCTCTTTTATGAAAATAAACCCACCCTTGGTTTGAAGCAACAAAGCAGTATTAATCAGCAAGTGTTCTTGGCAACATGAACGAACGCGGACACATCTGGAGCACTCACAGGAAGTCATTCCTTGTCCAAGTAACTTTGTTGTGAAAGAGGCTTGTGATCCAGTTAATGGGGTAGTTTTACTCAGTCAATCGGAAGAAATTGGAACATTATAGTAAGGAAGTAGCACTCATTAATGTCATTTCACACTTAAGTATTTTTAATTTCTTTCCTTCTGGGAAAGTACAAATCTTGAATCCATTTATCATATGCACAGATGCTTCTCTTAATTACAAACATTTGATTACAAACATTGCCATGCCTATTTTGGCCAATGTCTTTTGGTACTGTTCAGGAATAGGATTGGAAATTGTCAAGCGAACCAGGTTTTTCAAAGAACTCTGGGCAATAAACGAAATAAAAAGACAACACACTAAGCAGACCACTCAAAACAATAAACAAAAGCTAATCCTCTGTCAGCGACCCAATGCCACCACCACCAACCACCTCATTGTTTAGACATTTCTAAAATTCCATTTTCATTTTGTAATTATGGGAAACTGAGTGTATTCTTATTTAATGAGAATTTCAACAACTGTAGAATCAGGCTGTAGATCTATAGTATCTATCTACATGACAATTTATCTGTATTTTTTGTTTAGTTGCTTATTGCCCGGGAAGCGGAGTAAAGACGCTGACACAGTGTATGGGTTAAAAATAGGGTCACTTTATTAAATTAACATAAATTTAAATAACATAAATTTAAATACGTAAATTTAAATATTCAAATTCAACTATAAACAAAGGACCTGTAGAGGCCAAAAACTAACGGGGCGGAAATTCCTGCCAAAACCTTCCTGGGCAACATTGGGCAAAAACTCCTTGCTGAACCAGGTGAAGGTAGCCACCTTCACCTGGATCCAAGCCATGCCCCTTGGTGTGTGGGAGGAGTTCACCCTCCAATCCCCAAGGGAATTGGATCCGGTGAGTCCCATGGGCATCCTCTCTCCAATCCCCGATGTTGTCAAAACCTCTAGTTCCTGGAGAGAGGCGGTCCATCACCCCTTTAAGAGATGCCCAAAGGAGCATGCGTGGTTGCTCCTACTGCCCATTTCCACCTCTAAAATGCCAAACCCCAGTGACCAGAGGGAATCCAAATGAATACTACAAGGCGCCGCACCCCCTAACCATTCCATCCGTACCGTCACTGTGGAATAGGCGAAAAAACGGCCACCTCTAAAGGGGAGGCTGCAAAAAATTCCTATTCGGTCCTGAAGCGACCTCTTCATACACACTGTTGATAGCGGAGGGCAGGTGGGTGTTTGCTTCGGGATCCATGGAGGCAAGGAGGAGGTCCTGCTCGAACCGCCCTTAAATAGGGCGATCCAGGACCTCCCCCCAAGCCCATAATGCAGCACGCCATCCTGGCACGCTGCCAAAAGCTGAACTTCCGGTTTTGCTGGAAACCAGAAGTTCAGAGCTCCTGGAGCTCAGAGCAGCGTCCTCCTGCTCCAGGGCAATTTCGGCTGGTGGCTTAAGCCACCGACTATGCATTTGTGTTATTTCATTTTTTACCATGTCTTAGAATTTTGCCTTTGTTTTTTTATATATTTTAGTATAGAGATTTTAATTTCGTTTTTTCTTAATTTTACTGCAGTTTTTGTATTCCAGGTTAGGATTTTACTTTCACTATATAATATTTATATCGTAGTAATATTTATAATTATTATAAATTATAGTTATATTTCATTTATGATCCAACAGACTACTGAGATTTTTTACTAAAGAAATTGTAATTAGTATGAGTTTTAATAAAATTAAATACTAAAGAAAAATTGCTAGAGTACTCCTGCTATTCCTGAATAAATTTGTATGTATTTAATTAGAATAGAACTAGAAGGAACCTTGGAGGTCTTGTAATCCAACCCCCTTATACCATCATATTTATATTGTTGTTGTTAGCTCTGGCCCAGCTCCTGCCCCAAGGAATGTGTAGGTGGATTTGGGGGAGACATCTACATGCTACAGGCCTGTTTGGCTCCCAGTGGAATCTGCCAACAAAGTCTCCTCTGACCAAGGAGGCCTGAGTGACAGAGAGGAGGAGAGTTTGGCAGACAGCCCAAGAAGAGATCAATCATCTGTATCATCTCTGGATTCTGAACAAGAATTAATGACACATCCACGTATACATAGAGTGATGCACAGGGAGCAACAACTAAAGGATTATTACAAGAGAAAATGAGGCCACCTGTGGTTGGGTGGGGCTGCTGTAATTAGTGCTGCTGCTATAAATAGCAGCATGTGGGTTTGGCCGTTGTGGAGAATTATCTGATCATTGTGTTTCGTGAATGTCTTGCTGACTCCGGCCTTTGTTTGTTGACTTTTCACCACTTTGAAACCAAAGCGGAGCAAAGTATGTTTCACTTCGTGGAAGAAGAAGGGCTGTGACTTTCTTCACAACTGCAAGCCAAGTACTTACGAACTGATAAGGGACTTGTACAAACTACCAGGTTGTTTTGGGACGAGTGCTCTTTGCAAAAAGAGTGCTTAGTTTATTTTGAATTTTGTGATAAAGAACATTGTTTTGAATTTTCAAACGTGTGTGTGTCTGAAATTTGTACCTTTGAATTTTTGGGAGGCTCCTACCAGAGAGTCCGGCAGAACATATATAATGCCTGGAAGGGAAAGCAGCAACAATGGAGGGAAGGGAGCCAGGAGAAATACCTTCAAAGCAATGCCTGTATCTTGTCTTTTCATATATAATGAGAGCATATGCACCACAGACAAATTCCTAGTGTGTCCAATCACACTTGGCCAATAAATAAGACAGGCGGCTTTCCAGTCTTTTCTTAAAAGCAATGAAGTACTTACAAATTCTGAAGGCATGCTGTTCCACTGGTTAATTGTCTTAACTGTTAGGAAGTTTCTCCTTAATTTCAGGTTGCTTCTCTCTTTGATTAGTTTCCATCCATTTTTCTTGTCTTTCCTTCTGTTCTGGTGCATAGGAAAATAACTTGACTCCCTCTTCTTTGTAGCAGCCTCTCAAATACTGAAATATTGCTATCAAAAAAGTCCTTCTTTTCTCTAGACTGGTCATACCCAGTTCCTGAAACCATTGTTTCATATATTGTTTCCTTCAGGTTTTTATTCCTCTTAGTTTCTCTTTTTTTGATTTTTCCCCAAAATCTCAACATCTTTTTTATAATGTGACCAAAGCTGGATCAACTATTCCAGGTGTGGTCTTACTAAGGATTTATAAAGTGGTACTAATTTTCATGCATATTTTGTGCACATATATGTAGAATTAGGATGAAGCAGTTAAAGGAATGGCTTGTAAACAATAAACACATAAAAGTATATACCATTATGAAGACTTTTGATTGATGGGTTAACCTGGGAATACATTCAGTGTATTTGCGTAAAACCGAAATGTGAAAGCTAATACTCTCAGTGGGAAAATCAACAATAGATTGAGCCCTCAGACTGACTACATGCTCAGGAAAAATATCAAAGCTGTATAAATCGGTATAAGTATAAATTAATAGAATGAAAACATCATTTGTTAAAAAATTCTTTCCTGGTTTTGTGCCACATATTCTATTGAAAGGTAATAGCATTCTAATAAGATGGCCCTGTGTAATAAGGATGTTTCAGGACAGCATTAAACATATAAAACTGGGTCATTCCACTGGTTTAACTGATGAGGGATAATGATGGTTCATTTTAGCCCAGGCTTTGTATGAGAAAATCTTATCGGATAATGATGTTCATTTATTTTATTTATTTATTCATTAGATTTGTATGCCGCCCCTCTCCAAAGACTCGGGGCGGCTAACAACAATAAAAAAGACAATGTAAACAAATCTAATATTAAAAATAATCTAAAAAACCCCCAATTTAAAAAAACCAATCATACATACAAGCATACCATGTATAAATTCTATAAGCCTAGGGGGAAGGGAAAGATTTCAATTCCCCCATGCCTGATGACAGAGGTGGGTTTTAAGGAGCTTGCGAAAGGCAAGGAGGGTGGGGGCAACTCTGATATCTGGGGGGAGCTGGTTCCAGAGGGTCAGGGCCGCCACAGAGAAGGCTCTTCTCCTGGGACCCGCCAAACGATATTGTTTAGTCGACGGGACCTGGAGAAGGCCAACTCTGTGGGACCTAACCGGTCGCTGGGATTCGTGCAGCAGAAGGCGGTCCCGGAGATATTCCTGAACAATTCATGAACAACTCTACTTAACGTAAGTCACTTTTTCTCCCATTCCATAGCTGTAAACTACAGAA
This sequence comes from Erythrolamprus reginae, assembly GCF_031021105.1. Lineage (NCBI taxonomy): Eukaryota > Metazoa > Chordata > Lepidosauria > Squamata > Dipsadidae > Erythrolamprus > Erythrolamprus reginae. The sequence goes on along the minus strand of NC_091951.1, from coordinate 261,972,442 downwards.
TCAGATTTGTATGACATATTTTGTTTATTTATTTAATAAATATGTAACATGTCTTTTTTTATTTTTATCAGTAATGCCATGCAGCAAGCATACCTAATAGTCCTCCCTCCTATTTCCCCCACATTACAAATCCTGTAGCTGTGTTTCGCTGAGAAGAGAGTTACTGGCTCAGTCACCCAGTTGGTTTTCATTCCTAAATCAGGACTAGAACTCACAAGTCTCCAGATTTCTAACCTGATGGCTTAAACCACTGGACTGAACTGGCTGTAGTGAAAAGGGGAACCAAGAAACCAAGTGTAAAATCGCATTGCTAAATTAGGTTGTTGGCTAGGATTGAAATAATGGGTAGTTGTCATAAGAGAAGGTGACTAAGGTACAATGGGTAGTTGTCATAAGAGAAGGTGACTAAGGTACAATTGGGTTAAGCAGATGCATTACTGAATTCCAGGAAACCATAAGTGGAACCATGCCAATCTGAAGATGATGTTCTTCAATAACCATTCAGAAGAGCATAAATAACTTATTAGTCTTGGGTGAAAACTGCCCAATTAATTTTGGCCTGAATTTAGGTTTTTGATTGTTGTCATTGTTTTGATTTCTGTATAGAGGGAATATTTTAATGAGTATTTTAGGTAACTACCAAAGTGGCTAAAATTTATCAGAAAGTCTCATAGAAAGATTTCTTTCCACCATAATCAAAAGTTAAACTTTGGAATAGGAATAGTGGGTTCAATGAACTGGCAACGCGAGGCTCTGCCCACTTACCTGGGACGCTTCTGCCCATGTGCAGAAGCTTTATGCATGTGCATGAACCGGTAGAGAAGGGATTTAGAACCCCCTACTGGTTTGTCAGGCCCAAAAGATATGAAGAAGTAAAATAAATGGTGTTAGTAGAAATAAGGTTAGCTGTTCTTTTTGCCATCTCATTTCTTATTTTATTGGGGTTATTATTTGTTATTTATTTTCTATGCTTTCCTACTGACCTCTGAAAGGTATAGTGTAATGGGTATGAATGCATATTCTATGATATGCAAAAGCTGTTGTATTATTGTGGAATCTGACTCACCTAGAGAAAGTATTATTGTATTATTTTCAAGAGTAATTGACAAACATAATGAAGCCAACTTTCTGCTAAGAACCCAACTTATTGGAAAATAGTAATACAACCTGTATTGTATTGTATGACAAAAAGTGACTTTCTCTACTGCTAATAATTTATTTAATTTTCCCCCCTATCAGATGCTGTATTGGAATTATACAAATAACTTCTTAAATTGCTATCAGTTCTATTCAGAGAAAATACATGTTATAGAAATTAAGCTGACCTTACAAACCTGTTTTTACCTCTCTTTTTAGACACAATTTTCACTGTCATTATTCCTTTGTTGTAGCATAAACAAGAATCAACATTGTTTCCTCAGGGAAGTTTTTGGGTGTACAGTACTTCTCCATTTATTTGGAGATAGTTTCTATTTCTTACCTGGTTAATATGGTTAATACGGTATTATAATTTGGCTATAACATTTTGAACCATAAGCAATTTAACTGGGTGTATACCTAATTATTAAGCATATAGTGCTAAATCTCTGAATGTGGAATTTTAAATAAATCATACTATTGAAACATGTTTATCTTATATCAGTGCTATGATTTTAACATTTAATTTTACAGCAAAACTATTTAATGCACTGAAAAAGCTCCCCACCCTATACTACTTCAACCCTTTCATGGGGATAAACTCTTTCCAACTTATTACAAAGTAAAAAAAAAGTTTGTACTATGCTGGGAGAACTTGGATTTTCCATCCACCCTTTTATTATTATTTCTTTCTCCACCCATCTCCTTTTGTCCTTAGTTGATTTCTCTCCAAACTTCTTTCTAAAAATGTTGCATATATCCAATACATCACTGCTCATTTTTCATATGAAAAGGTCTTTATACTAAAATACTAAATAACTGTCAGTGAACGTTGTTCTTGTTTTATAATTGAAGAAGATCGGGAAGGGGGTGGGAGAGAGAGAGAGATTTAGACAGATTAAATATTTCCATAACAGTCTTATAGTATATAATATCATGGATTCACCAGGAATTTTATTGCAATGGTCATTGGTTGCCTATGTCCAAGAAACAGGGACTCTGAACAAGATTTTTATAGAAATTGGGGGCCAGAAAGTGGGAAATTTGGATAATTTGATTGGCTAATTACTTTGGAAAGCTAGGTAGAATCTGTCAGTATACCTGGGGTAAGTTCTATTGTTTCAGGAGGAGAAATGAGCTAATGAGGAAGTCCATTGTTAAAGGAGATGGGCTATTGAGGTCAGCGGCTGATACAGGACGGAAGATTGTGATCCCTCTGTATTCAAATCCCTTCTTAGGACTAGTTTAAATGATAAGTGCAAGAACAGGCTTTTCTTGGGTGTGATTTATACATCCAGGTTTTGAAGAAATACTGATCTAATTTATTTTAAAATGGATAGCATTCCTTTGACTTACAAGAAGCGAGTGCTTCTCCATTATTGTCTGTTATGCCTCCCCTTATGAAGAAGTAAATATTTCATGCCCCCCCCCAACTCTCCACCGAGACGATTGTTTGCAATATTCAGCAATGTTCACTGAAAAACCTCAAACTACCAGTGTGTTTGGGGTGTAATGTGTAATGTGTTTTAGTGACACCTTAATTAATTTGGCTTCACGCTGTCAACTGCCAACATTTTTAGATACAGTAAACATACTAGTCTTTCATCGTCTCCCACCATAGTCACAGTCAAGACAAGTGCTACATATGCTTCGTCATATTTCCTCTTCTTAGCTTTCAGGAGACTTACATTTGTCTCATTATCTCCATTTCTCTCCTCGTTTCTTTTCATCTCTGTTAAATATTTTTCCATGGTGTCTCTTAAGGGTTTGTTCTCTGCACTTAATATGATATGTGTGTGTGTGTGTGTGTGTGTGTGTCTGTGTCTGTGTGTATACATATATATACCTACATACATCTATGTATATATCAAAGAAATTTATAATTGAAGAAGATAGTCTGAAGATGACGAGTGAGAACTCATCGAAATATCGCCAGGATTTTATCAACCTTACACGGGAAAAGACCTAAATATGCCAAGACCTAGATAAAAGGAAGTAACATATGTATGTATGTATGTATGTATGTATGTATGTATGTATGCATGTATGTATGTATGCATGTATGTATGTATGTATGCATGTTATTTTCTTCTTAGTCACAAATAAAAACAATGTTAACATCTTATCACTTTTACTTAAAATACAATAATCAATTTATTCATCCTGTATCTCATTTTTTATCTATAAACAAGATTGTTATAACCTCGTCATTAAGTCCTGGTCAACAAAAATTCATAAAAGGTTACAAGAAAAAATAATATATTTATTCAAACCTTGATCTAATAAACAGTTTTACTTAAACTTTAATTCCTTCCAATAATGTCTAGACATTTTCTTTTTCTTTTTCCCTTGTCATAAAATTCTTCAGAAGTTTTTATATCCAATATAAGAAAATTGTTCAAGTCACTCTTTTGGTTTGCCATTTATATATCCTTTTTAATTATTATGCATTCAGCTGATTTCATTTGTATAGCTAGTGTAATATCTTTTTTCATAACATTCTTAATTAAATATGTTAAATATTTTATGATACTATAAATCATAATCTTTTAGTATAATTTTGTAAGATTGTGATCTGCCAAGTAGGTTTTTTTTATTATTATAGGAAATAACTGAGTGAATGAATATATGAAGCAAGCATGCCTAATTTTCTGAGTTACTTTTTATTATTCTTTAATTATTATTTTTATTTTAAATATCATAATATTATAACACAGATCTACACCCATTTTCATACATTTTTTGTTGATATACAATATTTCCTATATTTATAAAATCTCACATTGTCTCACAGTCTTTTTTTTTCTTTTCCTTAGTCTAATTGTACCATTTTGTCTATATTTCTTAGTATTCCGAGTTATTTTGTTCTTTGAATTCGATAGTTAACATGTCCATTTTGCCACATCTATATATTTTATCCATTAACACATTTTCCAGTGGCATTTGATTGTCCTTCCAATATTGTATATATGCAATTCTTGTCGCTGTTATGATATGTAGTATTAAGTTTTGAATGTTTTTAGGATGTTGTTTTATTATTCCAAGTCAGAATAATTCCGGGGTGTATTTCATTGCTCTTCCTGTAATGTCTTGTAGCCAATTATGTACTTTTCCCCAATAATCTCTCGCTTTTATTATTCTCTTCCAGGTTGGTGGTGATCAGAGTCAGGGAGCTGTTTTCTTACGGGAATTTACCTTAATAAGGAGAGAGAGTCTTAATGAAGATTTCCTTCCAGATTTGCTGAATAATAATCACAAAACTGAAGACACGGTAGGACTTCACTATCTTTTAAAAAAATTGTAGATGTGAAAAACAAATAGCCTTTGGAAAAATTTCAATCAGATCAAAGATCAAAAGGACTCAACTAATTATAGGACTTGCTGTCTGTACATGGTTCTTAATGGAGCAAAGTAGCACTCCTAAGGGTTTGGGTCTTAAGCAGTCATAGTTGATGAAGAACAAACCTAGTTGATGAAGGTGCGTTTTTCATTGACCAGATATAGCAAACAGGAAGGAAATTTGTTACCAGATTGGTAGAGAGAGAGCTTTAACATCAAAGGTATCTAAAACAAGTCAATTTTAATAAGAAAAAGCCTTAAAAGAGCAGACTTAGAACATTGGATCAGTATAGGTCAATATTAGTTTTTCCTGTTGTTTTTAGTATGCCTAGCCCTTTCACCTGTCCTTTGACAATAAAGCATTTTCTTCTGGAGAAGAAGGAAAATTAGGATGATGAAGTAAATAATCAAGATACCAAAAGTGTATGAACTATTTATAGAACTATCCATCTGTCATAAGTTCATCTGTGGATGGTTTAAAAGATACATATGTACAAGAATTTGTAGAAGAATTTAATCTTATGATTGGGGATATTTGTTAAGACCTTATTTCAATGGAGGAAAGAATGATTGCCATGTTGACTTCCAATTGTCTCCATCAACTCTGGGATGTGGCTGATATCTTTCCAGGCGGGCACAGCAAGATGGATATACCACTTTGTTACAAGTCTTTGGAAGGAAGTCGTTAACACATCTATTCTCCAAATAGCTGTTATCAGTTGCACCCTGAGATCTCCTAACATCTCTTTTTCTCCTTTTCTGTAGAGACTATTGTAAAATTTGATTATGGTTTATTGGCTTATATGATAAAATTTATCAGATTATGGATTGTTAAATAGCAGCACAAATTCATTTACAGAACACAGTAGTCATCATGGTTGTATTAGTAGAATAAATAACCATAGCAATAATATAGGTATTGCAAAGCTAGAGAATAAAGTATTTCTTTTGTGCTGAGATGTCTCTAAAACAACTATAAAATGTTAGTATGCGTGTAATCTAAACTAAAATTAGATATTTTGAATGAGACATTTTCACATTTGTTGAGACATTGTCTAATTCACTAGATTGGTTTTGCTGTTGTTCCTATGCATACTTTGCCAAGAACCTCCACAGCCACCGGTTGTGCTACAACTCTTCCAAATGTTTATGTGGAAATATCTTGTAGTAAACACTGCACAATTCTGGATTTGGACTGTACAGTTTTGGACCTAGCAGGCAGTGTAGATTGCCAGCCCTGATAGAAAAAACAATGCAACAAGATGTGGGGTATTGTTTCAGAGTAGAAATATCTAAGAAGTGGCATTTTGAATAGGGTCTGTTATTGATGTGCCCCTCCACCAATCTCGGGAGTAGGACATTGAAATTCACAAGTATAAAGGATTATACTTGTATAAAGGATTATACTTGTATGTATAATTTCTTTATAAAGGATTTGTGAAAACAAAGTGAATGTGATATAAGTTACTTAAAGTGTAATTTAGAATTTCAGATCTGTCAGTTTTTAGGGCAAGATAAAAATACATTGTGGTATTTCGTTTCAGAGACAGCTTTCTTCAGGCTCATCATTATTAAAGCCTTAATTGAAAGTTTGCAGAGGGAAGAATCATTTCCTGTTTCAGTTCGTACGTCATTTACTATTAGCTAAATAATAGGTTTTTTTAAAAAAAATCTCTATTTTCCAAGATAATAGACTTTGAGATTATTATCACAAAATTTGATTCTGCAGTTGATTACCTGCTGTTAGAAAAAGAATGAATGCTGATCTTTGATTTGATAGTTTACATATTCTTTCTCATCTCTGTAAGTACAGTGATACCTTGTCTTACAAACTTAATTGGTTCCGGGACGAGGTTCTTAAGGTGAAAAGTTTGTAAGATGAAACAATGTTTCCCATAGGAATCAATGGAAAAGCGATTAATGCGTGCAAGCCCAAAATTCACCCCTTTTGCCAGCTGAAGCGCCCATTTTTGTGAGGCTGGGATTCCCCTGAGGTTCCCGTCCATGGGAAACCTCACCTCCGGACTTCTGTGTTTTTGCAATGCTGCAGGGTGAACCCCAGCAGGGGAATCCCAGCATCGCAAAAACGAGCGGGTTTCCCAATGAAGGGAGCATCAGTGAAATCGCAGTATTGTAAAAACAGTGAAGTCCTCGAAACCCCACCTCCGGACCTCTGTGTTTTTGCGATGCTGCGATTTCACTGAGGCTCCCCTCGCTGGGAAACCCCACCTCCGGACTTCCGTTGCCAGCGAAGCACCCATTTTTGCACTGCTGGGATTCCCCTGCAGCATCACAAAAACACGGAAGTCCAGAGGTGGGGTTTCCCATGGTGGGGAGCCTCAGGGGATTCCCAGCAGCGCAAAAACGGGTGCTTCGCTGGCAACGGAAGTTTGGAGGCAGGGCATCCCAGTGGCGGCGGTGGGTTTGTAAGGTGAAAATAGTTTGTAAGAAGAGGCAAAAAAATCTTAAACCCCGGGTTTGTATCTTGAAAAGTTTGTATGACGAGGCGTTTGTAAGATGAGGTATCACTGTATTTTACTCTCTGCAAATATCACTTTTTAAAACATTAATATTTTAATGTTTTAATTTATAATAATTAATATTTTCATATCTGGATTACTTAATACTTAATTAGAGTTGACTGGTATTGTCCAACACAACTATCTAAATCTTGAAAAGTTATTGTAACATTTGAAAATAGATATTCAAATTTTTATTTTTTTTTACAAAGTAAAGCATAAGAAATTCATTGAAATTTTGTGGCAATGGGAAAAAATGGACAAGGTTTCCAAAAAAGAGGTGGGAAAAAAGAGATATTTTAGAAAACACTCATTTCTATACAGGGATGACTGGCTGCCAAGAACTAATTTAGAAGGTTATAAATCTGCCACCAGTCAGAGATAAGCAAGCTCAGATTGTTTCACAGGTCGTTGAAATAAAACAGCTTTTCAAAAGAGGAATCAATTTTACTTCTTCAACGGGCAAGTTGAGATCAAGACAAATTATCTATCAGGTAACAAATTCAAAGGAGCAACAAAAAATAAAGTGAAATTAAATCCAAGATTTGAAACATGGGGAAGGATGCTATTGTCAGAAGAAAACTAAGTTTTAAATAATTTTAAATAATTTGCTCTGAGTAATATCCAGAGGGAATTAGCCCAATAAATAAATCACACTGAGTGTCCTCTGAGGGTTTATCAGACAATACCTTTTATCTATGGTTGACCTATACAGATTCCTAAGAGGTCAGTAAGGGGCGAGTACAAGTGCACTAGAGTGCCTTCCGTCCCCTGTCCTATTGCTCTCTTATATCTCCTATACCTTTCTTCTATTTCTATATCTCTTCTTCTATTCTTTCATTGATATGTTCTATTACTATATCTTCTTTTCTATTCTTTCTTAGATATATTTTACTATGAGTATCTCCTCTATAACCTTCATCATGTATTTTACTATGTGTGTGTATATATATATATATACCCACTAAAACCCTCATTGTGTATTGGATGGACTAACTAACTAACTAACTACCTACCTACCTACCTACCTACCTACCTACATACATACATACATACATACATACATACATACATACATACCTGCAGTGTCTGATCTCCTGTTACCATGCCTTTTGGCTAGCCTCTTAAGCTCTGCAAATTTAGCACTCTGGACCTTTACTTAAATACCTCTGCTTAGGACTAAGTGACTGAACTTCTCAGTTTGACTGTCAGCAAGTCCAGTCAAGAGGTCTTGTGAATTTTCTGAGTGTGTTAGATCAGAGCAGGATAACTGTCTTCAACGTTCTGAAATATTCAGCAATAGGACACTGCCACCTAATATAGCCATGTTTCATTGCTTTAAAAGCTTTCTGATCTGCATTTCAAAGAGAACGACGGCATTTTGAGAAATTAACAATGTATTCATTTCTGTATATTTGCAAGTCTTTTATTACTTTTCCTAAAGGGCTTTTTAAAAAAATGTTTAAACACAAAACAGTTACATCTTTTTAAAAATGGATACACGGTTCCTTTAAAATTGGTCTTTCTATTTTCTGTTAGGTAGCCAATCAGTATACTGAAGTGCTGTTTAAAAAAGGAATGTTCATTCCATAGTTCAAAATTCAAGTTATTTTATGAATCAGCCCACTGCTGGACTGGACAGGGTGAAAGAAAAATAATCATCAGAATGGTAGTACTATTAACCTTGTCCACACTAAGAAAATTACTTCAACATTGTTTAGTCATATTGAAATAATACAGTCTATACTTTCACTAAGATTTATTGTGATCTTTGTAATCAGTTGCTTTCCTGTGAGAAGTAAGGAAAGTATTTCTGACTGTTCAAGAGACTCTTTGCTGTTATTATAGCCTTTAGCAATTTAGCCACTTTATTAATTATAGCAATTCTAATGGTTATTATTTTAATTCAGATGCAAACATTGCTAAGAATGGAATTTGAACTGGAAAAATGCATTTAATTTTAGGGATGTTAATTTTACATTATTTAGCCAAAAGCAAGATGGACTATTATGCAGGAAGAGAAGTTGGAACTTCCTAAACTGAAGAAGCTGTTCAGTAATGTCTAGATCAGTGTTTTTCAACCAGTGTGCCGCGGCACACTAGTGTGCCGTGAGACATGTTCAGGTGTGCCGCAAAGCTCAGCTTCCAAGATTGGAAGCTGAGCTTCATTCTTCATGCCTCCTTTTTCACACCTTCCTTCTTCACAGCAGATGAGCTTTGGGTCCCAGCAGGAGAGTGCCGGCAGCAGCAGCATCAGACAGTAGCCAAGGGCAGTGGCTGCGAGCTGGAGCTCCAGGTCGGAGGCACCAGCACTGGCAGCGCCCCACCCAGCTGGAGCTTCCCTGGTGAAGGCGGCGACAAGTATCCTTTAGGGCCCAGCAGGAGGGTAGCGGGAGCGGGAGGGCGCCAGCAGCAGTGGCACTGAGCAGTAGCTGGGGCATGGCAGTGGCAAGCAAGAGCTCCAGGGTGGAGGCACCTGCAGCGCTCCGCCAAGCTGGAGCTTCCCTGGCAGGGGCGGCAAAAAATATCAAAAGAGACACAGAGAGAGAGATAGAAAGAGAGACAGAAAAAGAGAGAGAGAGAGAGAAAGACATAGAGGGAGGGAAGGAGGGAGAGAGAAAGAGCAAAAAAGAGAGTAAGGAAGGAAGAGGGATGGGGAGAGAGAGAAAGAAAGAAAGAAAGAGGAAGGAATGGAGAAAGGGAGGAAGAAAGAAATAGAGCTAAACGGAGGAAGAGAGAGATTTTTTTTGTCCAAACTTTATTTTAGTCCCCCCTCTCCCCGCTCAATGTTCCCCAGGATTTTGAAAATGTGAATAATGTGCTGTGGCTCAAAAAAGGTTGGGAGACACTGGTCTAGATTGAAAGGATACAAGAATGACAATGATTAAAATTTGTCAGGAACATGGTGTCAAGTAAACTGTTTAGCTGGCATTGAGAAATGCATGAATGTGAAAAATGAAGTCTTATTGAATATTTGTTAATTTAAAGAAAGCAAATGAAAAGTGTGGCATATGAATAGGGATCTGAAAAACATAATTTAATATGAAGTGAGTGTATGAATAAATGGAATCAATGATATTGCTAGCAAATGGTTCGATGTTGACCAGATCAATACTGAGTAGAATATGTCAGTAATTGCACTGGCTTCTTTAATGTACTTACGGATAAATGAATTAAAAGTCTGCTGATGACAGAATTATATTGTTTAAGGTCATGAATGCTTGTTTACCTTTATAACTAGAAGAAAACCAGTTGTTGGTTAAGAATTCCAGTAATTTGCACCATTGGAATGTATGATGTCATGAGACATATACAGTAGAGCTGGAAATTAATGTATCAAAGACCAAGGAAGTTGTTTGTGTATGACAGGGAAAATTGTGGTAAAAAATAAATCGTGAAAAATAAAAGCAAGTAATTTTTTTTTTTTAAATTCTACACTGCTCATTTCATCTATGTCAGGAGTGTCAAATTAGATTTAATTGAGGACCACATCGGGGTTGTGGTTGACCTCAGGGGGTAGGTGTGGCCAGGGGGTATGGCCAGCTCAATGTCACTCGTGTCAGAGGCCTTTGTGGTGGCCTGAGTGCTCACGGCCCTCCCAAGCTGCATTTTCACTGGCAGAGGGTTGCAGGAGGCAATTGCAGTGGAAAACGGAGCTCAGGAGGTTTATGCGCACCCCCCGCTAAGCTCCGTTTTCATTGGTTGAGGCATTGCGGGCAATCCATTGCTGTTTCCAGGGCAGCTCGGGGTGCCAAATATAAGCAGCGCGTGGGATGGATTCGGCCCATAGGCCTTCAGTTTGACACTCCTGATCTATGTGATCCTGGTTGGTTTACAATATAAAAATATACAATATATGCGCGTGATCAAGGCACTAGCCATCCTAGAGATACATCACACTCTTTGTTCCTCCCATCCCCCTCCAATGGTATTTGGTAGAACCAGGTCTTAAAGTTCTTCTGGAAAACCAGAAGAGTGGAGGCTTGCCTCTGCTTTGTAGATAAGATTTTAGGGGTAACAGCAGACTAGTAGCTAGTGTCTTCATAGTCGAAGTTTATATATAAAATGGAAGCTCCCCTGTGGCTAGATTATGTTCTGGTGGTGGTGCTTCTGTTTATTCCACGTAGACTTAATTAAAAGTTATTCTTGGTGGATATTGGTATGTTATACAAAAGCTGTGCTTTAGCAATAGTGAGAAAGAGCAGGATTGTTGTAATGGTTAAGACATAAGGCTAGAGACAGCTGGCTAACTTTGGGCCAATCTCTCTTTCTCTCAGTACAGTACTAGGAATAGCAAATCATTTCTGAAATCTTCCCAAGAAAATTGCAGGAGTTTTTTCAGGCAGTCACCAGGACCGCAATTTAAGGGCACACACAGAGAGACACAAAACTACCAACAAACATTTGCTTTTGGGTCTAGTTTCAAGGAATTTGAAATAGCCATGGTAGATTTAGAAATCACTGATACAGTGGGTTATCTTCCACTGAAATGTTGATATCTGAAGATTTTGCAGAGATGTCCTTTCCTGGTTGCTTTTAATACATTACTAGAATTTGCTGTGATGAATAGGGCTGATCCATTTTAAACTCAGGATATCTCTGAAACTAGATGTAAAGGATGTCCTGTTCGTTTATAATGAAATAGGGGATTAACACTTGAACATCTTTGCATAATCACCAACACCTCCTGATCTTTGGGTCAGTTAACCATCATGGAAAATGTATGCAGCAAGATCTATAAAGTGGATATTAGATAATTTTATTTTAATTCCTAAACGTAAATGTCCATGTGTATCCCGCCCCAGTTTCTAGAAATCACGTTGTTACTTAATTTTTCTGTTATAATAATCTATCGAAGTGAGGTCTTAACAAAAAGTGATCATAACCAAAAGGATAAGATGTTTATAATGTACTAGCTGATAACCTGGTGTTGTTGTTTTTTGTTTGTCCATCCATCCATCCATCCATCCATCCATCCATCCATCCCAATCTGTATTTATATCTATAGTGTCAAATCAAAGCAATTGGCTGTAAGCTATTATTGTGGAATACAATAAAGTAAATGTAAGAAAAAGACACTTAGGCCTGGCCCTATTACCAGTTGTAGAAGAAAGCTGTCTCAACTACTGTGATGAGAATTAGAGACCTAATTGCCTTGGCCAACAGCCTGGGGAAAATTCTACAGGGAACAGCCTTTGAGGTGATTATGTGCATTAGGAGGCATCTCCCCTGACAACTTGCTCTCTTTGCTTGAAACTGAGCGTCACAGACATTGAAGCTTCTATCTGACAGGGAGCCATTAAGAAGGGCCTTTCTTCTCTCTACTCCCATGCCCATCATCCCTGCCATCTCCTGTCCCCCTCCCTTGCACTCCTCTTTCCTGCCCTTTCTACAGCCCCAGCACATTATCCGAAATCCACCAGACTGTGTCTACCGCCAAGAGAAGGGAACATCAGGCGTTTCCCCATTGGTCCAGTGGAGGGCGAAGATCACAGCTGGCTTTCCAGAGGAAGCTGTGAAGGAAGTAACATCACAAACAATTTCCGGTTTAGGACACTGCCCTTGCTGTCCTTAATGTCCCAGGTGACAAAGCCTTTGTCTGTCAGGGAGCCATTGAGCGGGGCCTTTCTTCCCCTTACTCCCATGCCCATTATCCCTGCTGTTTCCCGTCCCCCTCCCATGTGCTCCTCTTTCCCACCCTTGCTACGATCCTGGCACTTTGCCCCAAATCCACCAGGGGCGCCTTCTGCCAGGAGAAGGGCATATCAGGTTGTCACAGCTGGCTTTCCAGAGGAAGCTGCAATGGAAGCGAAGTCATAATTTCCAGTCTAGGACGCTGCACTCATTCTTATTTATTTTTATTTATTTGACTTCTATGCCTCCCAATCCCATGGGACTTAGGGCAGCTCTTCTTAATGGCCCTGGTGTTAACACCCCCCCACCCCCCCACACCCCCCCCCCACACGCAGTGGGGGTATTAGGGGTGCCTTACCTCCACAGTATTTCTGTCCAGACGGTCAGTCTTCTGTGTATCAAGTTTGGTTGAAATTTGCTGGGTCCACATGGTAATACTTTAGACCAGTGAGGTAGGTTGTAGTTGATGAATCTTTTGATTTATTTTCCATTTGATTTTTTGCTTTATTTACCATCTGATTTTTTCTCTCTGTTTTACCCTCTCTGTACTCTGTGGTGAGTTTAGATTCAGAATACCTCTGACCAGAAGGATATCTAAGAATATGGACAAGGCATCATTTTGGTGTTCTTTATGCAGCTATCAGATGTGGATGGCTTATCATGCCACCAGATAGAGAGAAAGGACTCTGAATCAATTATATGTGCCTGCTCATTTTTAAAATGTCATATAAGCTAGAGTCAGGAGAAATTTAAAAAATGTTACCATACTTTGAAATACCACAACTGAAGGTAAATCAAAAGCCCTTCATGTCACATTAGTTCTTAACACTCATTTTGTATAATTGGACACATGACATTTCAGCAGAAATTTAGTTATATAGAAACCATTTTGATTTTTTTTAATGTGAGGAATAGTTTCCTATTAGGAAAGAGCACTCACTACTGGAATAGGCACGTCACTACATTTAACTGAATGAGCTTGTCAAGATATTTGAAACATGTCTTCCTAGCATCAAAACAATATGCAATGATACATAACTAATCTTTCCCTTTTTTATTGTTACCCACTAAGAAGTAGTGAGAATCCATTGCTTGGTACTGAACAGATGAGGTCCTCACGTATCAAGTGGCTGAAGATGTGTTTTTGAAACATGAGATGAGATATATGCATTTCTTTTTATTTCTCTACTTTAAAATATTTCTAGTTTGATGTCTACATTAATCAGTAGAAGTGCAAATTTTGTGCGTGGCCTGATGTAATGGTCAAGTAACAATCAGTGCTTCTGATCTTTCCCTCAACTAATCTCAGATTGTGCCCCCTGGTTCTTGTGTTCACTTTCCTATTAATAATACTTCCCTCCTGAACCTGAGTCTGTCATCTGAGTCTGTCATCTGTCATCTGAGTCTGTCATCTGCACCTCTATAACTGTCTGGTTTGGTGCTGCAACCCAACAGGATAGACACAGACTTCAGAGGATAATTAGAACTGCAGAAAAAACAATTGCTGCCAACCTGCCTTCCATTGAGGACCTGTATACTGCACGAGTCAAAAAGAGGGCGGGGAAAATATTTACTGACCCCTCACATCCTGGACACAAATTGTTTCAACTCCTACCCTCAAAACGTCGCTACAGAGCACTGCACACCAAGACAACTAGACACAAGAACAGTTTTTTTCCGAACGCCATCACTCTACTAAACAAATAATTCCATCAACACTTGTCAGACTTTCTACTAAATCTGCACTTCTATTCTACTAGTTTTTCTCATCATTCCTATCACCCATTTCCTCCCATGTTGACTGTATGACTGTAACTTGTTGCTTATATCCTAATATTTTTATTAATATTGCTTCTTCATTGCTTATTTGACCCCTATGACAAACATTAAGTGTTGCACCACATGATTCTTGACAAATGTATCTTTTCCTTTTATGTACGCTGAGAGCATATGCACCAAGACAAATTCCTTGTGTGTCCAATCACACTTGGCCAATAAACATTCTATTCTAAAAAAAAACAACCCACCCCCCAAATCCAAAAATTAAAAAATTAAAAAGCCAAAAACAAGCTGGTGACTGCAAGTGCAGAAGAAAAAAAAATTAAATTTTTTTTCCAAAAAACATTTTTTAAAAAAGATGGCGGCATCCACAGAACCAGGTCTGTGACATCATCTTGACATCACCAGAGAGTCACTACCAGTTTGGGCAAGCTGGTTTGAACCAGGAGGAACCTACCCCTGATACAGTATAAACATATACCATTTTGAGTCATTTGTCAATCAACAAACTCTGTTACATGGATGAAGATCAATTTATTTGCTCCTAAAATAGTGTAAGAGTGAATATCATGCTGCCTTAGCTTTCTAGGGTTTTTTTCTTCAGCAAAAATTTCAGAGGGTTTGGAAATCAGACTTTAATTATCCTATTATCCTAAAGTGACCAGATTTAACCTAGGTAAAGTGGGACACCATTGCTGGGGGGTGGGTGGGACGGACAGGACGGATGACTTTTGTGTGTGTGTGTATGTGAAGAAGCCTGCTGGCTATTTCCAGGGGGAAGAAATATAAGAAAAGACCCTTACAGCAGAAGCCACCTTGGGAATCCGGAAAAGCAGCAGAAGGAAAGTTCCAAAACAATCCAAAGAGAAAACTGGAGAAATGGGTTAAGGGACGTTTTTAAATCCATAGAACTGCTCATCCTTTTATAAAACAACAAAAACCCCAAAGTGCAGCCACTCCCAACTACCAGAGCAAACGTGGGAAGGTGACTGTGGGAGGAGGGGGACAAAAAACAGGAATGGGCAATGATGGGGGTCATGGCGGTTACCATAGACACTCAGCAACAGGTATGTCGACTTTGGCCACCATTTTGTTCTCCCTGCCGCGAGCCCCAAAGGGGAGGTGGGAGGGAGCGACATCCAGGTACTCTTCGAAGGATTCCAGTGCTTGCCTCCGAAGGGGCTGGGCCTACAAGTCCCAGAATTCCTTACTGAAAATTCTGAGGAGGCACTTTGGGAAGCATAAGCAGGTTTGGGATGAAATGAGAGTTTATTATAAAGCACTGAGCTGGTAAGGTAAGGTGATCAGATGTCCCGTTTTTAAAAAATTGGGACTTTTTAAAAACGCCACAGGACACAGGACAAATTGCTCAAAAGTGGGACTGTCCCGCCAAAAGCGGGATGTCTGGTCACCTTATATTATCCTAAAATAGCTATAATCACTTTTGTGCCCTTAAGATTACTATTTTTCTTCTATTATTCAAAGCTGACTTCACTTCAATGCCTAAAATAATCCTTCATGCCTCCTAAATTTTTATTCTCATATAAAATAGCTTATTTGCATTGATCAGGCATAAAGGATATCTAGTCTATGTTAGAAAGCCATGTATGATTAGTGACCACAAATAATATACAGTCATACCTCGTCTTACGAACCTAATTGGTTCCAGGGGGAGTTTCGTAAGACGAAAGGTTCGTAAGACAAAACATTGTTTCCCATAGGAAACAATGTAAAGTCAATTAATTCATGCAACCAAAAAAACCCCCCGCAAAAAAACCACTGCCGCCCGGCTGTCACTTTTTAAAACAGCCTGGGGGCTTCTCAGCGACCTCCCGAACGCCGAAGCCAAACCCGAACTTCCAGGTTCGGCGTTCAGGAGGCCGCCGAGAAGTCCCCAGGCTGTTTTAAAAGGTGACAGCCGGGCGGCGGGGCTTCCCAGCAGTCTCCGAACGCCGAACGCGGAAGTTCGGGTTTGGCGTTCGGCTTCGGGAAGCTGCTGGGAAGCCGCCCGGCTGTTTTAAAAGGTCACAGCCGGGCGGCGGGGCTTCCCAGCAGTCTCCGAACGCCGAACGCGGAAGTTTGGGTTTGGCGTTCGGCTTCGGGAAGCTGCTGGGAAGCCGCCCGGCTGTTTTAAAAGGTCACAGCCGGGCTGGGGGGCTTCCCAGCAACCTCCCGAACCCCGGACCCGGAAGTTCGGCAAACGTTCGGGGTTCGGGAGGTTGCTGGGAAGCCCCCCAGCCCGGCTGTGACCTTTTAAAACAGCCGGGCGGCTTCCCAGCAGCTTCCCGAAGCCGAACGCCAAACCCAAACTTCCGCCTTCGGTGTTCGGAGACTGCTGGGAAGCCGCGCGGCTGTTTTAAAAGGTCACAGCCGGGCTGGGGGGCTTCCCAGCAACCTCCCGAACCCAGAAGTTTGGCAAAAGTTCGCGGTTCGGGAGGTTGCTGGGAAGCCCCCCAGCCCGGCTGCGACCTTTTAAAACAGCCGGGCGGCTTCCCAGCAGCTTCATGAAGCCGAACGCCAAACCCGAACTTCCGCGTTCGGCATTCGGAGACTGCTGGGAAGCCGCGCGGCTGTTTTAAAAGGTGACAGCCGGGCTGGGGGGCTTCCCAGCAACCTCCCGAACCCCGAACCCAGAAGTTTGGCAAACGTTCTGGGTTTGGGAGGTTGCTGGGAAGCCCCCCAGCCCGGCTGTGACCTTTTAAAACAGCCGGGCGGCTTCCCAGCAGCTTCCCGAAGCCGAACGCCAAACCCGAACTTCCGCCTTCGGTGTTCGGAGACTGCTGGGAAGCCGCGCAGCTGTTTTAAAAGGTCACAGCCAGGCTGGGGGGCTTCCCAGCAACCTCCCGAACCCCGAACCCAGAAGTTTGGCAAACGTTCTGGGTTTGGGAGGTTGCTGGGAAGCCCCCCAGCCCGGCTGTGACCTTTTAAAACAGCCGCGCGGCTTCCCAGCAGCTTCCTGAAGCCGAACGCCAAACCCGAACTTCCGCGTTCGGCATTCGGAGACTGTTGGGAAGCCGCGCGGCTGTTTTAAAAGGTGACAGCCGGGCTGGGGGGCTTCCCAGCAACCTCCCGAACCCGGAAGTTCGGCAAAAGTTTGGGGTTCGGGAGGTTGCTGGGAAGCCCCCCAGCCCGGCTGCGAACTTTTAAAACAACCGGGCGGCTTCCCAGCAGCTTCCCAAAGCCGAACGCCAAACCCGAACTTCGGTGTTCGGCGTTCGGAGACTGCTGGGAAGCCGCCCAGCTGTTTTAAAAGGTCGCACCCGGGCTGGGGGGCTTCCCTGCATCCTCCCGAACCCCGAACCTGGAAGTTTGGCAAAAGTTCTGGGTTCGGGATGCTTCTGGGAAGTCCCCCAGCCCGGCTGCGACCTTTTCAAACAGCCGGGCGGCTTCCCAGCAGCTTCCCGAAGCCGAACGCCAAACCCGAACTTCCATGTTCGGCGTTCGGGGACTGCTGGGAAGCCGCCCGGCTGTTTTAAAAGGTCGCAGCCGGGCCGGGGGGCTTCCCAGCAGCCTCCTGAACTGAACCCGGGGTTCAGAAAAGTTTTGCCTCTTCTTACGAACTTTTTTCGAGTTACGAACCGGCGTTCGGGAGGCTGCTGGGAAGCCCCGCCGCCCAGCTGTCACCTTTTAAAACAGGCGGGGGGCTTCCCAGCAGCCTCCCGAACGCCGGTTCGTAACTCGAAAAAAGTTCGTAAGAAGAGGCAAAATTTTTCTGAACCCCGGGTTCGTATCACGAGTTATTTGTAAGACGAGGGGTTCGTATCTTGAGGTACCACTGTATATTACTAGGTTTTAAGGCAGACTTCAGCAGCATATTTAGCACACTGTTGGAGTGCAGCTTTCCTCCCTGTTTTGCACATTATTTAAGGCACAACCCCCACCTCCCATCACATTTTTCCTGAATAAAAGTAAATTATATAAGCAAATTACCACAGCCCTAGGCTTGAATATTGTAATATATAGGTCATATAGGAGACTTCTTTTTTCATTTAAGTAAGTACAATTATGGAACCATAAACATTGTTCAATTGCATATTTACAATCCCTGCCCAGCTTGAAGCCCAGTTTCCTCTTGGGTTCAATTTCTTTGAATTATTCGTAGCTTTTAAACTTATAGGCATACCTTGGAACATTTGCCTTTATATACTTCTAACTAATTATTATGTTCCATTATAGTGAATCTACTACAACCGGAAGGGTGATTTTTCTCTCATGTCCTTGAAAGATCAGGTTTATTGAACTGTGCCTTTAAATAATGTCAGTTTCCCAAAGCACTTACAGATGTTAAACTGAAGATAACTGATGAAATGAAAAATATGACAGATATCAAAATATCTGCCCCTATCTTTAAACTGGAATTGTCTTCATCTTAGTTTTAAAGTTAACATTGGCTGGAAGCCTTTCATCTTGCATCTCGTGTTGCCTCTGTTAATATACTACGCAGGGGTGGGTTCTATCTTACCCCACTGCTGGTTAATTTCCTCCCATGCTATCGGTATAATTTTTTTTATTTTTCTCCACTATGAAATAAAACAATATATGGTTATAAACACAACAACAATGCTTAAAATTAATAATATACTGTACAGACGTTTCTTTTCTCATTACTTGCTCCATGGAGGGTCTTATCTCTCTTCCCGTATAAAATTTTCTGTTAATTTTATACATTATTAGCAATTCATAAAATCCTAAATTAAATTTTCCCTCTCACCGTCTTACTACTAAAGGTTACAACAACGTAAAGAATAATAAAATTTCTTTTATCTAAATTTAATCTTATACAGTTGATTAAAATTCTCTCTATATATATTTATTTTATTTTATTTATTCGATTTTTTTAATGTCGCCCTTCTCCTTAGACTCAGGGTGGCTTACAACATGTTAGCAATAGCACTTTTTAACAGAGTCAGCATATTTCCCCCACAATCCGGGTCCTCATTTTACCCACCTCGGAAGGATGGAAGGCTGAGTCAACCTTGAGATTTGAACCGCTGACCTACAGATCTATGGCCAGCTTTAGTGGCCTGTAGTACTGCACTCTACCTGCTGCACCACCTCGGCTCTTTTTGTATGTTTAGTAAAAGAAACTATTTATAATATGTAACCTACATCGTAAAATAAAGTTCTATATGTTTAAATCTAAACAATAAGTAAATTTTGTGTTATATCATTTTATAGTGCTACCACCATTTCTCATCTTTACCATCTGGCTTGCAAAGCTTGAATCAAATTCACTTGTTTCTATTTTTCCAAAATTAACCAATTACTAATACATACATAATGTCCGAGTCTACGGAGAGGGGCGGCATACAAATCTAATAGATAGATAGATAGATAGATAGATAGATAGATAGATAGATAGATAGATAGATAGATAGATAGATAGATGGATATCTTAATTTTCTATCCAATCATAAAACTTCCTCCAAAATTTATAATAATTAGAGTCTTGTTTATCTTTAAGTTTCAAAGTCAATCTACTCATCTCTGCACAATCCATAATTTTTCTCAAAACTTCCCTTTACGTTGGTATCCTATTTAATTTCCAACATTGTGCATATACAATCCTAGCTGCAGTAATTATATGTATAATTAAATATGTCTCTTCTTTATCAAAATTATCTGGTAAAATACCCAGAAGGTATATCTCGGGTGTAAAATCAATAGTCTTTCTTAAAATCTTTTGAATCCAATGTTGAATTTGTGTCCAAACTTTTCGTGCTTCCGGACAAGTCCACCACATGTGATAGAATGAGCCAGGTAACTCGCTGCATTTCCAACAGTTTCCTCCCATGCTGAATGGCCGTGCTAAATTGCCGTGCCTTATGGACAGTGGCAAAAAATCCAATTTTATTTTCAAAAAAGCCAAAAAAAAAGATGGTGACCACATGCACAGTACTGGAAATTCACCTTCTGTGCATGTGCAGGAAAAAAAAACACCGGGAAAATCCCCCCCCCCAAAAAATAAATAAATAAAAAATTTAAAAACTAACCCTCCCCCCCAAAAAAAGGCAAAAACAAGATAGTGACCCAGTCACAGTGCAGGAAACTCAGCTTCTGTGCATGTGCAGAAGAAAATAAAACTGGAACTTCTCCCCCCCCCCCCAAAAAAAAACATTCTAAAAAATAATTTAAAAACATTTTTAAAAAGATGATGGAGCCCACGGATTGTCACCAACCGAACGGGTTCTGTGACATCATTGTGACATCACCAGCAGATCACTACCGATTTGGCCGAACCAGTCTGATCTGGGAGGTGTCCAACTCTGATGATACCATAGTGTTACACATTCCTATTTTTTTCATGCATTAATTTTCTAAAGAGAAGGCATATCCTACCTTATACTAGTTGGCTTTCTTGTCACAATCTGGAGATAAAAGCAGCAGGGGCAGTAAAAAAGACAGTCTTCAAGCAGTATTTGAAATAATCCTCTGTTGTATTTGAAGATTGTCCTTTGTAACTGAACACAGAATCAGCTGAAGAGGCTGTATTTTCTCTCAATGCTTTTTCACATGGGTTGTACTTGGTTTATGCCTATGTGCATGAATGCTGTTCTTTTTGAGATTAATTCTTAATTTCACCATATATTTTTGAGCTGTTTTTGAGAGGGGAATGACTTTTAAGATGTTCTTTTTAATCCTATACGTACTAATGTATTTGGTCTGGAAATCTTAATGCCAGAAATGCCAGTAAGTACTTTGCGTTTAAATGTATTCATGCTTTACCATGTCACTTGGGGAATATTATATATAACATTATGAGTCATCTGCACTTTTAATTTGGGACATGACTTGACCTTAGAGCATTAGAATTCACCCACTGCTTCTGCAATCTGTATGGCATTATTGTTTCATTTGAATATATATAAATACAGACTGTTGAACAAGATTTACAGTTATATCTAATTTAATCCCTGGTTTAATTAAGATATTTGCACATATCAGGGTGCTATCAACCCCTCTTCTACAGTAAAATTCTGTGATCATATCTTATGCCTATATTGTACTTTTTGAGTTTAATTGTGTTATTGATGTGTGTGCATTACACTTGACAAAAAAGTGACAGGACTTGTGAAAGTAGTGCATGCATTAAAAGGGGAAAAAACATGGTTTTTGTCTTATTTCAGTAACGATTGCTGTCAGTAATTGCGTAAATATTCTTTCCCAAGGCTGAAAATCAGCTGGACAGCACGTGCGCTAGAGCTGAAACATGGCAAAGTCTCGCATGCCCTCCAGTATGGCTCCGCGTGCCATTTGTGGCACGTGTGGCATAGGTTCACCATTGCGGTTCTAGAGGGTCCCAGCTACAACCCAATATACTAACCTTCAGTTATTACAGAACAATTGTTGCTGTTTACAGGTAGTCATCGACTTATGAGCACAATTGAGCCCAACATTTCTGTTGCTAGGAGACATTTTGCCTCATTTTATGACCTTTCTTGCCACAGCTGTTAAGTGAATCACTACAGTTGTGAAATTAGTAACATGGTTGTTATGTGAATCTGGCTTCCTTATTGACTTTGCAGATGAGCTTGGGACACTGTGACTGTCATAAATATAGCCGCCCCGAGTCCTCAGATAGGGGTGGCATATAAATCCAATCAATCAATCAATATGAACCGGTTGCCAAGCATCTGAATTTTGGTCACATGGCTTTGGGGATGCTGCCATGTCATGTGAAAAATGTCACACGTTACTTTTTTCACCACCATTGTCATTTCAAAATGTCACTAAATGAATGGTTGTAAGTCAAGGACTACCTATATTTCTTTTGAACATATAATAGCCTGTTTATAATTTACCAATAGTAATAGGATTTTTAATAGGGAAAGAAGTCTATAATCATTGTATCATATGTTGTAAGCATAATATCAACAATTCACAATGTTATACCATAGGTGAACCTTTTTTTCCTCGGGTGCCGAAAGAGCATGCGTGCCCGCTATCGCACATGTGCAAGTGCCCACACCCATAATTCAGTGTCTGGGGAGGGCAAAAACAGCTTCCCATGCCCCCCCGATGCCCTCTGGAGGCTGGAAGCGGCCTGGTTCCCAATGTCTGGTGGGCCCAATAGGCTTGTGTTTTGCCCTCCCCAGGCTCCAAAGGCTTCCCTGGAGCTGGGGGAGGGTAAAAATGTCCTCCCCCCCCGGGAGGCTCTCTGGAAACCAAAAACATCCTCCCAGAGCCTCTGTGCGAGCCAAAAATGAGCAGGCCAGGACACGCATGCACATTGGACCTGAGTTAGGGCAATGACTCAGTGCAAGCAGATATGGCTCCACATGCCACCTGTGGCACCCGTGCCATAGATTCGCCATCACTGCTATAGGTTTTTGTGGATTCTCTAAGTTGCAGAAATTATGGCAGTGAACAAGACTGTATCCTTTCCGGTTTGAAGCATAGAAATCCAATAAATAGATAAATAAATCTGAGATCAGACCAAAGCATAACCATAACTCAAACTCAACCCGGATAAGACGGAGTGGCTGTGGGTTTTGCCTCCCAAGGACAATTCCATCTGTCCGTCCATTACCCTGGGGGGGGGGGAATTATTGATCCCCTCAGAGAGGGTCCGCAACTTGGGCGTCCTCCTCGATCCACAGCTCACATTAGAACAACATCTTTCAGCTGTGGCGAGGGGGGCATTTGCCCAGGTTCGCCTGGTGCACCAGTTGCGGCCCTATCTGGACCAGGACTCATTGCTCACAGTCACTCATGCCCTCATCACCTCGAGGTTCGACTACTGTAATGCTCTCTACATGGGGCTACCTTTGAAAAGTGTTCGGAAACTTCAGATCCTGCAAAATGCAGCTGCGAGAGCAGTCATGGGCCTACCTAGGTATGCCCATGTTTCACCATCACTCCGCAGTCTGCATTGGCTGCCGATCAATTTCGGGTCACAATTCAAAGTGTTGGTTATGACCTTTAAAGCCCTTCATGGCATCGGACCAGAATATCTCCGAGACCGCCTCCTGCCGCACGAATCCCAGCGACCGATTAGGTCCCACAGAGTGGGCCTTCTCCGGGTCCCGTCAACTAAACAATGTCGGTTGGCGGGCCCCAGGGGAAGAGCCTTCTCTGTGGCGGCACCGGCCCTCTGGAACCAACTCCCCCCGGAGATTAGAACTGCCCCTGCTCTTCCTGCCTTCCGTAAACTCCTTAAAACCCACCTTTGCCGTCAGGCATGGGGGAACTGAAACATCTCCCCCTGGGCATGTTTAATTTATGCATGGTATGTCTGTGTGTGTGTCTGTTAGCATATGGGGTTTTAAATATTTAAATATTTTAAATTTGTCTGATTGCTTATGATTTGTTTCTACATGTTGTGAGCCGCCCCGAGTCTTCGGAGAGGGGCGGCATACAAATCTAAGTAATAAATAATAAATAAATAAATAAATAACAATTCTATATACGAGATAGATATTTGCTGATGGGAGAAATACAGACCCCCCCCCCCCGCTTTTCCTCAGTCTGGATACACTGAAAAATAATATGTGCATTGTAGCGTGGGAATGAAAATTAAAGTCCAAATTTTTCACCGTAGATTTGACAGGATAAACATGTCTGAGAATCACATTATTTTAATTAGCTAGCATGAAGCTCCACAGCAATTTTTATTTACTCCAAAATAAAACCACAGATATAGATCAGACTAATTGCAGGCAAGGAAAGTTGATTTAATCTTTCCTTCCCTGGCAGCTTCTCACCTGAACTGAAATTCAGTCCCCTTTCTACACAGAGAGGCTAACAAGAAGAAAAGCCATTTCAAACTGATGTAGGCAGGAGCTGAATCTAATTTCAATAGATTCATAGCTCTGCTTACAGGGAGAATAAATTGTTATATGTGCCGTGCATTCTGCTTTTCAATTATTTATAATCAAAGGACTAATTATTTTCTCAAAACTTTATTGTAAAAATGAGTGTATGCAAAAAGGTGTACTAATAAAATTTGCAGGGCACGATTATCATCTTAGGCATAATCCTATGCATAATTTCTTGGAGGCAAATTCATTAAATACATTGGTGATGATTTGAAACAGCTTAAATGCAACATTTTAATTTCAATTAGAAAGGCCAACATTTTAATTTCAATTAGAAAGGCCAATATGCTTGAATAAGAACTCTTTGAATTGCTGGAAGAATGCAGAGAATTCATCAAAAAATGAGGAATTTAGATTAATGGTAAACAAACAATTCATTTGCATAATTAATTGTAATAGCACTTAGATTTATATATCTGTTTCACAATGTTTTACAGCCCTGTCTAAGTGGTTTACAAAGTCAGCATACTGCTCCCAACAATCTGGCTCCTCATGTTATTGTCCTTGGAGAGCATGGAAGGCTGAGTCAACCTTGAGCTGGTAGGGATCGAACTGTCGAAATTCTAACCACTGTTCCACACCCAGTTCCTAATAATTAATGTAGCATAATTTTAATTAAAGACTCTGTAAAAGACTTTTAACTTTTATTTTTGCTAACTTACCAGGAGCCAATCTTAGCTGTGCAGGACTTTAAAAATATATTTTAGAATAAAATACTGTATTTTATATATAAAAGTAGTAGGATGGAACTTTCACATTCATACAGTGCATGCCTCTTGCCATTATATATGTGAGCAGAAAGATTGAGAAGGTAAATTTACTTGTGGAATTAATGTATATAACAGACCAGAATGAGATCATTTGTTATTATCTTACCTAGTTTAAAGACAATATTATGAGCAGATTAATGTGGGAATTGCTGCATTGTATGTAGCAATTCTGCAGCTTTTTCAGCATGTAACATTGCACCTCATGTTATCATCCATTAGAGGGTCTCATAGCACAGTTAACAGCGTCTATAGCAAAATTCCGTTTGGGGACGAAAAGCTTAATATTCTAATACAGTTGCAACTGCAATATATGGGTTTGGGCTGACTGTTCAATCAAAGTAACTGCTTCTTGGTGATTGGACCATGAAGAACTCTGCCTTCAAAGTTTATTTAATAGTCTATTTGTCTATAAAAATACATTATCATCTCTCTGGCCCTGAATATGTGTGGTATTCTCCTCTCCTCCTCCTCTCCTGTCCCCTGCCCTCTCCTCCTTCTTTTTCACATTCTATTTTGCTCCAGAGCAGTGGTTCTCAACCTTTCTAATGCCGTGACCCCTTAATAGAGTTTCTCATGTTGTGGTGACCCCAACCATAAGTCTAGCACCAATTTTCCCAACAGAGCTTTAAGCTGATTGGCAGAAAGGTCAGAGGGATACCCTCATTGAAAACACCCGATTGGTCGGATTCAGTGATGGCCTCCTACGGGAACAGTCAGGAATGCAGTTCTGGTAGCAAAATTTGGAGCTCCGCCCCAGAGCACCCAATTTGCACTGAAACATGTTGAAACAAAATGCATAAGCCATGCCCACAGTGTGGTAGTAAAAATTTTGGTAGCCCATCACTGGTCGGATTGTAAAAATGTGTCCCAAGGTGCCAGAATAGAAGTTCCTAACACCATGGGAAATTTGTCTTTTCCCATGGTCTTAGATGACCCCTGTGAAATAGTTGTTCGACCCCCAAAGGA
Source organism: Erythrolamprus reginae (assembly GCF_031021105.1). Taxonomy (NCBI): domain Eukaryota; kingdom Metazoa; phylum Chordata; class Lepidosauria; order Squamata; family Dipsadidae; genus Erythrolamprus; species Erythrolamprus reginae. The sequence goes on along the minus strand of NC_091951.1, from coordinate 261,946,480 downwards.
GTCCTGACCCCCAGGTTGAGAAACACTATACTAGCGGCTCCTCCTGCCTTGATTATTTATTGTTTACTATCTATCCTTAGCTTCTAGAATCATCATATTTAATTCCTAATATCTGCACAGGGTTCTCTTTTATTTTAAAGAAATATTAAAGAGGTTTATCATAGAAATAGGCATATTTATTCTATGCAGCAAATGTTATGATTCCTGGTATCTAAACAGGAGGACATGTACTAATATATGGAGATGCTCTATTGTGAGCCTGTTCATTGCCTACCTCACTTATTATTGTCTTTACACATAAGCAATGAAACATATCTGCTACTGTGTATAAAGTCCATTAACTGTGTGGAGAGAGGCCAGGAAGAAAACTCTATGTCCTTATTACTATGAAGAATTACTATGAAAAACAAAGAAGCAAACAGGAAAATAAAATATAAAGACCTCTGTGGTAATAGCAACATTAAAAAAATCCATATTCTTAATTAAGTTTAAATTGCATGGAATCAAATTTGGTGATAAATTCTGGTATACCTATTCTCCTGAGCAAGTCCTCTCTCTCTTCTTCCCTTTCTCTTTGCTCTTAAATTTTTCTAGTTAGTGTGTATGATTAAAACTGGGGAACACTGAAATTTAAAGATATCTTTTAAAAAATTCACTCATGACAGGAAATAATTCATCAATGTCATTGTTGTATTTTTGTCAGAAACAAAGTTACAGAATCATTCTTATTTCAAAATAGCAACTTTAAGTTATCTGGTAAAGCGATACATTTATTTGGATATTTTTACAAAATTTATGAAACTGGAAGACTTGATTTGAATTTACCATGAAATATTTTAGATTATAAACTTTTAAAAAATGTGAAACAGTTTCATAACAGTAGGGGATGCTGTTTACTATCTTTCTGTCAAAATTAGCTTTTACTGCAGATGTGTATGGTGATATTTTATCCTGAATGTGCATAAAATTTGAGTAAAACAATCACAAGTAGAAAACAAATGATTGTTCAATAGATTTAATTTTAAAAATCCCCATTGGCTTGAAGTCCGAAAAATAATAACTTAATTAAAATGTAAAAGATACTTTCAGATTGAACTTTTGACTCCTAGTGAATGCACAGACATGCTCGTGAAAGTTTCTTTCAATTAAAAAATGGATGTGCAGTTGTCTTTTGGGATATGATTTTTTTCTTCTTTTTAAACTTTATTATAGGTTAGAGTTTAAGTTGTGTTCCAAAATGTCCCATTCAACTCCTAATTATATTTGAGTTGGTTACTTAATTGTTCATAAACATCTTACGCAATCTATTTCAGAGAATTGAGCTAAAAAATAATATAAGTACACAAAGCCACCAAGAACAATGTGCAAAAAAAATGAATAGTAAGTAATATTTTGCTTGTAGTGTGTCTCCCCCACCCAAGAATTCATTACTGAAACTCTTTCCCTATTGGTTTAGGAAAGGTACAAGTATATTGAAATGTATTTGTTTTTAATCTGTGTTTATATTCAACACCCATCAAAAAAAAGAATGCTATTTACTTTTGTTCCTCCCTCCCTCCCGCCATTCCTTTCTCTTTTAGAGTTTTTTATTTATTTCATCACAAAGGTAAACACTTTCTAGTCATGTTCTGTTCCACTGATGTAACAATGCCATTGTCTTATCAATAGAATTGAATCACCTTATCATTAAGAAAATGAACTATCTTCTCAGCTATTTGACATTAGGGCAAGTTGGGAAACAGATACCACAAGAAAGAAATCGATACACAGATAATCCTCACTTAACAACTGCTTGTTCAGTGACTGTTCAAACTTCTTATGCCTTGTACTTACAGCTGGTGGGAAGTCACAAATAATGACTATGTGACATCCTTACTTGATGACCCACAGTGATTCACTTAATGACAGGAAACTGAAGTGCTTGAATTTCCCTCGCTGAACAGGACAGTCATGTGACATTGTGCTTTACAACTGCATTGTTTAGTAATGGAAATTCAGGTACTAATTATCATTGTTAAGTGAAGACTATCTGTATCCTATAATAATAGACACTTGAAATCTGTTCGTTTATCTTTGTCTTATACCATAGAGGCTTATGATGTAGCAATCTAGCATCGGTTTCTTCACACTTTTCTGTTTCCTGAGATAAGTTCATTCATTACTTAATGGATCTCACATTTTTTTTGCTTTCCTTTGTAATGTATGGTCGCTGCATATTTTTTTCAAGATCATAGAATGGAATAGAAGAGGACAGAACAGAACATATAGAGTAGAACAGAACAGAATAGAATTTTTATTGGACAAGTGTGATTGGACACATCAGGAATTTGTCTTGGTGCATATGCTCTCATTGTACAAAAAAGTTCATCACGAATCATAAAGTACAACACTTAATGATAGTCTGAGGACGTGTCAGCAATCAAATCATATTCGGAACCAGTCAATATAAATTGTAAGGATACAAGCCACAAAGTTACAGTCATACAATCATTTGTGGGAGAAGATGGGTGATGGGAATGATGAGAAGATTAATAGTAGTGTAGACTTAGGAAATAGTGTTGATCATCTATTTACTCTCTTTAGTTCTATGATTTCTCAGTTATAGCAAAAGACATGAGTGAGCACCATTTACTCTGCAAATAATTAGCAATTTCCTAGACTGAAAGACTTAGTATAAAGAAACGAGGTATTTTCTAAAACAGGTAGTTCACCATAGATGTCACTGCTGGTTCTCTTGTTGCTGCCTAACAGTGTTGGGAAAAAGGATATGTAAGGGTTGCTGTGTTCATGTTACTTTCCCAACATTTTGACAATTTAAAAACTATTCTTGTGATATGTTAAGCCCAGAGAAAGTGTTGGTAGAATTGCTTCAGAAGAGTAAAAGGCTAGCCCTTCCCTAATGAAATGTTGAAAAAAATCCCATCTATTTAAAATATATATCTATTCACTCCATTTAAAATACGATGAGAAGCAGAAACATTTAATTAGGAGATGCGAGCAAGGATTTATAAAAATTAACCCCATTACATCTTTTGAATGAAAAACATACTTAGTAGATTGTGGGAATGCTGTTAATGTAATTTCCTAATTTCTGCAAAGGATTTGGCAAAGTGCTCCATGAAGGCAAATTGATTAAATGTTGATGGAATAGTTCTACTCCATTTTGTATTAGTCAGACTTATCTCTAGAATTGTATCCACTTCTGGACACCACACTCTTTAAGAATAATCAAGTCAAACTGAAACAGGCTTGAAAAGGACAATAAGGTTCACCAAAGGTCATTAAACTAATTTAATACAGACTGCAGAACTTGAACATGTTTAATGTTGAAAAGAATAGACTGAGAGGAATGGACTTGACAGCAATTTTCAACTCTCTGAAAAGATAACGCAATGGAAAAGGTAAAGACCAACTCTAACACCTCAGATAGGGAATAATGAAAAGCAGATTGCAATATGCGGAGGAAATAAACAGCAAGAACCCTTTAACAGTGGAATTAATCATCCAGGGAAATATTAGGGCCCTTTTTACTTGGAGGTTTTCAAGCAGACTCTAGGAAGGAGGTTTAAGTTGCATTTCTTTTTCAGGACAAGGATTGGATTCATTGATTGACATCTGGGGTAAAATGCTCCCTGTTCACTCGTGCCTGTCAGTTGTTGGAGAGCCAGTCACAAAGGGAGTATAAGTCTCCGCCCACTCGCTCAGACGGCGCCATTTGAGTTCTTTTATCCTCTGTGCATGCATAGAAAGCATTGCGCGTGCACAGAGGGTAAAATAACCCAAATGGCAACATCCAGGTGGGTAGGCGGTGTTCTGGTTTCTGGTAGAAGTTTAGTAATTACAAATAACTCTCATTAAATGCATCATTTCATGAATAAAGCAACTCCATTTATTTCTCTGCTCTCCTGTATTTTCAACACATTCCAGACATCACTCAGTCCGTTATCTCTCTCTTAGCCGCATTTCTCACATCCCTTTTCCTGCTTCACTTAGATAAGATTTATTTCCTAACTACATAGCTTTAAGAAAGACAGCAGCACTGACTAAATACAATACAAAATACTTGGCTTACTTTAGCGTGGTGAAAACACCTCCATATTTCCTTTCAGCAACGTTGAAACTCCACCCTTCTTCTCCACTAGCCCCCTGACGTGCCAAATACCTCACTACAATATTTAACCCATTCCTCTCCTTAATATCTTCTTCCAGACCTTTGCTCTCTACGTTTCTGAATCCTTCTGAATTTAGGATTAACCCAGCGCACGTCTGAATCTCCCTCACTAGATCCTGAACTCATAGCCCCATCCTGTGGCTGGCCTCCCACCTGTTCTACTACCTGTAATCCCGGACCCCCCACTATTTCATAAACACTATCTGAATCTGAATCCTCAATATCTTCATCATCCTCCAACTGATCAAGAGTATATACAACAGGCAGAGTCTCGCGCTCCCTTCACAACTGGCTCTCCAACAATCAACAGGCATGAGCGAACTGGATACATTTTACCCCTGTTGACATCCCTCTGCTACTTCAATGATTCTATAACTTTGGGGGTGGGGAAAATATGTCTGAATAATCATGAGGAAGAATAGACTGAAGTTCCAGAGGTACTTTTTTGAAAAGGCAACTGGACTTTCTTGATTTTTCCTTTGAAAACATTTCACTTTTTATCCAAGAAGCTTCTTCTTCAGAACTGATTCTTGGTTTGGGACAATCGTGACTTGGATGACTGAGAATCTCCATAGACAAATGGACTGAAGGCCTGAATGAATGGAAGGACAGAAAATTTTCCGCATTTGTGACATAGAGACAACTACAGTGGTACCTCTACCTACAAACGCCTCTACTTATGAACTTTTCTAGATAAGAATTGGGTGTTCAAGATTTTTTTGCCTCTTCTCAAGAACCATTTTCCACTTACAAACCGGAGCCTATGAAACTGTAACCGGAAAAGGCAGGGAGAAGCCTCCGTGGGGCCTCTCTAGGAATGTCCTGGGGCCAGAAAAGGTGGGGAGAAACAGGGCCAGAAAAGGCAGGGAGAAGCTTCTGTGGGGCCTCTCTAGGAATCTCCTGGGAGGAAACAGGGCCAGAAAAGGTGGGGAGAAGCCTCTGTGGGGCCTCTCTAGGAATCTCCTGGGAGGAAACAGGGCCTCCACCCTCCCTGTGGTTTCCCCAATCACAGGCATTATTTGCTTATACATTGATTCCTATGGGAAAAATTGCTTCTTCTTACAAACTTTTCTACTTAAGAACCTGGTCACGGAACGAATTAAGTTCATAAGTAGAGGTGCCACTGTACTACTGGAGTCACACTAACAACTAATGCTTGAAATGCTATGATATTCTGAAAAAGTTCCATGTTCTCCTATGGGGCCAGTATACTTGGTTGCCTAGAATCACTTTGATCCTAGAACGGACATGCAGCAACATTTTGACAACACTAGAAACATAGTGGGCTGGCTAGAAATGTTACAACAATCTAAATGTTAATAGCAATTGGGCAGCAAAAGAAAAACAGTAATATGAGATTTTTGATTGGCTGCTAGATTTATACAAGGCTTCCAATAATTAAAGTTATTATAGAGTCTTTTGAGAATATCTGTGAAAGAAAATGCTGAGCTACTAGAAAGCTGAGATAAGCAGTAACCAAACAAGCTGGATATTTGATCGTATCCACACTGTAATTAACACTAATCAAACTGCGGAAAGCAAACAGATTATCTCCTTTCAGGACCAAAAGACAAGAAATGTTTCATACTGTCAGTGTACATATATTCAGTTTTATTCTATGCAAACTACTAGTATATACTGTAACTCATTTGTATTTATAAACGTTCTTCAAATCCCCTTCTGACTTTGTTAGAAGCACTTGATAAATCCAGGTAATGATGTGTATGATTAAGGTATATTTATCTTAATAGAGAGATTGCTACAGCATGCTTAACTTTCCTAATTAAATAAATGGGTCTTCAAATTGCAGAAATGTGGTTGAATTAGACCAATAGTTTTGAAATAATTTAGGATCCAGCTGTTCTGCAAACACTGAAAATCACAGCATTAGAATATAGATTCATCTCTGTTTTTTTGGTCTTTCCCCATTGCTAACTTACAGTATCTGCATCAAAAACTCTCCTGAAGAACTTTCATATTCACATATATGCGCGCACACACACAGAGAGATATAGTGTTGATTGAATACTAATTTTTACCACATTCACAATGTTTCTTCTTTCCAGACTGAGCTTGGCAGAACTTTTAGAATGTCCTATCTTCTTATCTCTAACGCAGTGGTTCTCAACCTGGGAGTCAGGATCCCTTTGGGGGTCGAACAACTCTTTCACTGGGTCACCTAAGACCCTGGGAAAAGACAAATCACCCATGGTGTTAGGAACTAAAGTTTCTATTCTGGCACCTTGGAACATATTTTTACAATCTGACCAATCAGGCATTTACAGTGGAGTATCCCTCTGACCTTCCTGCCAATCAGCTTAAAGCTCTGTTGGGAGAATTGGCACTAGACTTATGGTTGGGGGACACCTCAACATGAAGAATTGTAATAAGGGGTCACATCCAGTGAAGGGCTACCAACACTTTTACTACCACACTGTGGGCAAGGCTTATGCAGGATGCCCTGCATTTTCTTTCAACATCTTTCAGTGCAAATTGAGTGCTCTGGGATGGAGCTCCATTTTCGCTACCCCACTGCGTTCCTTCCCATCCAGGCAGTAGCCCTCCCCTGGTTGCAGCATTAGAAAGATTGGGAATCATTGCTTTAAATGATAGCAATAGTTCTACAGACTCTTCCCTGATATACCTATACAGACTCTACCAGATAACCTAGCACTGTGATGGCGAACCTATGGCACACAGTGCCCTCTCTGTGGGTACGCAGTCGACAGCTGTTCTTCCATGTTTTGTTGTGTGCATGTACACTGGCCAGTTGCTCTCTTCCAGGTTCTGGTATGCACAGAAATTTTCCAGCAGAACAATTAATCAATGGAACAATTTGCCTCTAGAAGTTGTGGGTGCTCCAACACTGAAAGCTTTTAAGAAGACATTAGACAACCATTTATCTAAAATCATTTAGAGCAGTGATGGCTAACCCTTTTGGCACCAAATGCTGAAACTGGAGCACACGCGTGCTGGAGTGCCGGAACCCGGAAGAGAGCAGCTATCCAGCACTCATGCATGCAACAGAACCCAGAAGAGACGCTGGCCGCCAGCTGGCCATGCGCACTCCAGTTTTGGCACTCGGTGCCAAAAAAGATTAGCCATCACTAACCTAGCATTTTGTTCCCTTCGGGTTAAAACCATCTCGTGATTGATTTGCTTTGATTTATTTAGATGCTATGTAGCTATGAACAGAGGCTCAGCTATATTGATAAGTTTACAAGCCCAACGAGTTGAAGAGATCTATCACATATTTAGTGCTTGTTCTCTCTGATCCTGAAATGAATATGAGAATTGGGAGTTGCTTAATTAATTAAGAACCCGAATACCTTATCATAGATTCTCAGGCTAAACCTACATCCTTTCTCCTCATTCAATTGTTGTAATTCCAAAAACTGTAGTGATTATTCTTAGGTATTTAAAATTTTACTAGAAAGAGTGATACAGAATATTTTCAAAATCTCCTTTTTAAAGTCATCCTCTTTCTCCAATTTGGACTTTATTTAATTCATGTTTGAAATAGCAATATTAAAATGTGGAGGTTAGATACAGAGTTTCAAGTTTTGGAAACACACTCTCATGTTTTCCTACCAAGATTGAAACTCTGTATGTGTGTGAAAGACCCTGACCATGTTTTTAGAAACAATGGTTAACATTCTTTTAAAATCCCCCATTAGATCAAATCCAAGAGATTATTTTTGAAACCACATGGTATAAAGAGAGTTTATTTGAAATGAAAGTTTGAGCTTTGCAGAAATATCAGATATTCTATGGTCACAGTTTAACACATTTTACTCTTTTGTGTTAATTTGTATTATGTTTCACTTCACAAACATCTGAGTTTGATACCAGCTCCTTAAAAAAAAAGTAAATTCATAGCCCTTTGTATTTTAAACATTTTGGGGGGGAATAGAAGATTTAAAACATAATTCCAAAACATCAGGACAAACAAGGATGAGTTAAAACAAAACTAATCCGTTTTCTATTGAAGAATAAAATCAATATTATCTAAGGGGTTCATTAAAGATGAATGCATTATTTCATACATTTGTAATTGAATTGATGGTTTGTGTGCTATCAATTCAGTTTTGATTCTTAGCGACTTAGTTTGCTTGTTATAGTGTCATGGGGTATTTTATTAAATACGTTACTGACATCAAGATATATTACATCTACCGCATCCCCACAATTTACTGACAGTGCTAACCAATTAAAACTTGTTATTGAGACATCAGGAATGGCTTTTAGTAATTACTTTGGTTTCAAGTTGTTGATTGTGCCAACTATACAGTGTCCACATTCTTGTTTCTGGTTATTACCTGGACTCATTCTATTCTTTGTCTTCCTTATCGAGAACAGCTTCTTCTGTCAGCTCCTTATATGGATCCCTTTCTTGATCTGACAAATCTTCATCTTCTCGCATTGATTGGAATCTGGCCACTTGTTCCTCCAATACTGACTTCTTTCATACTTAGTTGCATGTTTGTGCTTGCTTCAAATACAGTATATGCCAGATAGTCTTTAGGCAGGAATACAAATTTGCACAAATGTTGAGGTCAAAACTGCAAAAGCTTGTGCATTAATCCTTACTTTATTTCTTAAAGTATCACCACTAGAAACTTTTTTTTATATCATCCTGTTTTCTTAAGCTTTTAAGTTAGCCAAATACATACTGTTCACTTAGAAAAAAAAATGTATGAAGCACTCCCCTGCCAAATTCCCCTGGCAAACTCCTGTTGGCTCTTGCTGTTCACTTGGACCTTGTATTTTAAGAAGTGGAGAAGAGAGGTAAACTGAATCACGTACGTAACCAGCATCTTTGCAAAGCTGGGGAACAGCAGGAAAGCTAGCAAAAAAGCAGGCAAATGAATGGATGGTTCTCTTACACAGAACTCTTGATAATTTTGGGATAGTCAGGTTTGTTCTGTTTGTTCTGTTTGTTCCATGGGGTGAGGTATCATCAATATGCCGATGATACCCAGTTATACATCTCCACCCCATGTCCAGTCAACGAAGCAGTGGAAGTGATGTGCCGGTGCCTGGAGGCTGTTGGGGCCTGGATGGGTGTCAACAAACTCAAACTCAACCCAGACAAGACGGAGTGGCTGTGGGTCCTGCCTCCCAAGGACAATTCCATCTGTCCGTCCATTAACCTGGGGGGAGAATCATTGACCCCCTCAGAGAGGGTTCGCAACTTGGGCGTCCTCCTCGATCCACAGCTCACATTAGAGAAACACCTTTCAGCTGTGGCGAGGGGGGCGTTCGCCCAGGTTCGCCTGGTGCACCAGTTGCGACCCTATTTGGACTGGGAGTCACTACTCACAGTCACTCATGCCCTCATCACCCCGAGGCTCGACTACTGTAACGCTCTCTACATGGGGCTACCTTTGAAAAGTGTTCGGAAACTTCAGATCGTGCAGAATGCAGCTGCGACAGCAATCATGGGCTTTCCCAAATATGCCCATGTTACTCCAACACTCCGCAGTCTGCATTGGTTGTCGATCAATTTCCGGTCACATTTCAAAGTGTTGGTTATGACCTATAAAGCCCTTCATGGCACCGGGCCAGAATATCTCAGGGACCACCTTCTGCCGCACGAATCCCAGCGACCAGTTAGGTCCCACAGAGTGGGTCTTCTCCAGGTCCCATCAACCAAACAATGTCGCTTGGCGGGACCCAGAGGAAGAGCCTTCTCTGTGGCGGCCCCGACCCTCTGGAACCAACTCCCCCCAGAGATTAGAATTGCCCCCACCCTCCTTGCCTTTCGTAAGCTGCTTAAAACCCACCTCTGCCGCCAGGCATGGGGGAACTAAGATACACTTTTCCCCTAGGTCTTCACAATTTTATGTATGGTATGTTTGTATGTATGATTGGTTTTTATATAGTGGGTTTTTAACTGTTTTTTAGTATTGGATTTTGTTGTACTGTTTTACTGCTGTTGTTAGCCGCCCCAAGTCTGTGGAGAGGGGCGGCATACAAATCCAATTAATAATAATAATAATAATAATAATAATAATAATAATAATATATTGTTTTTATTACTGTTGTGAGCCGCCCCGAGTCTTCGGAGAGGGGCGGCATACAAATCTAATAAATAAATAAATAAAATAAAATTGGAAGAAGGAATACATCAATGGTTCCCAACCTCTGGGCTGCAGCCTGGTACTTGGCCATGATCTGTTTGGAATCGGGTCACACAAGTGGTAGGCATGTGCCTACTGCTTGCATGGACACCTGTCCTCTTCCCCTCCCCACTAGTCTGCAAAGTCAGACAGGTTGGGGACCACTGCTTTAGTACACCATACATAGAGTGTTCAACTTCTGGAGGAAAGTGGGATATAAATCTAAAAGTAAAAATAAATTACTCTACTTTCAAAAGTATATGACTAAATATAAGTTTTCTATAAGTGTCTGTATTCAGGATCATTTAACTTAAAATAGATGTTTTGGATTCTCTAGGAGGCAGAGTCACCGTAGCCGCAATATCATTCATGTGCAACTTCACCTGCAAATCCATCCCCACTGGAGAATTACAAAACGATACTATTAGTTAAATAGACAAACTATCTCCATGCACATGGAAATGTGTAAAACCTAGGCTGGACTAAATAATAATAATAATTAATAATAACAATAATTTATTAGATTTGTATGCTGCCCCTCTCCAAGGACTCGAACTGGAACTAAATGGAACTGCCCCCCTTTCTTAATACTGTATTACTTATTTCTGTTCTGTCAGGCTCTCTAGTAGACTCCTCCCAAAAATTCACAGTACAAATTTCAGACACACACACGTTTGAAAATTCAAAACAATGTTCTTTATAATGAAAATTCACTTAAACTAAGCCCTCTTTTGGTATAGCAAAGAGCACTGGTCTCCGAACAAACTGGTAATTTGTACAAGTCCCTTATCAGTTCTGTGATACTTAGCTTGCACCTGTGAGGCAATTCACAGTCCTTCTTTCACAAACTGAAACACACTTTGCTCTGGTTTAGTTTCAAAGCGGGGAAAAATCAGCACACAAAAGGTAAAAGTCAGTAAAGCAGTCACGAAACACAACGATCAGATAATCCTCCACAATGGCCAAACCCACAGGCTGCTATTTATAGCAGCCTCACTAATTACCACAGCCCCACCCAACCACAGGTGGCCTCATTTTCTTTGATAATAATCTCTCAGTTGTTGTTGCCTATGCATCGCTCTCCGCATGCGTGGCTGTATCATTAACTCTTGTTCTGAATCCAAGGAGGAGCTAGATAATTGATCTCCTTCTGAGCTGTCTGCCATACTCTCCTCCTCCCTGTCACTCATGTCTTCTTGGTCAGAGGAGCCTTCATCAGCAGATTCCACCGGAGGCAAAACAGGCCTGCAGCATGTGGATGTCTCTCCCATATCCACAGTCCTTGGGGCAGGAGCTGGGCCAGAGCTAACCACAACAATTTCATATATTTTTTTAGGAATATCTGCTATACTACAAGTAGAAGAGATTAGCAGAGTCTACATGTAGTCCTGGGGGCAAGGAGAGAGAATTAGATAGTTGAATTTTGGGCACTTCCCTATATTTGTCAATGGAAATATAGTGATTCTTACTGTTGTAATCATTTTCAGCATTTTGCCTATTTCCCACAGTCCTTGGGCTTCCTCCAAATCTGGTCCAAAAATTGAGGGATATTTGAAAGCAAAATTTTAAGAAGGAGGTTGCAGTGGAAAGTTGGAATTGGAAAAAATCACCTCCCTTCCCATTTTATAGATGGATGGCTTATATTGTAAAAGTTGAATATCATCCAGGATTATAACATAAGTAACAGCTAAGCACACTGTCAATTCTCAATGTTTTCATTATATGTTCTTACTTAAAATTATTCTGTACAGGATGTTGTAGCAGATGCTTAGTATCTATGTAGAAATCTGTTAAAATCCAAAAATAGAAACCTTTAGCTCTTTCTCTTGCTATTCAGATAGATTTCTTGATGTGGACTTACATAGAGACAGAACTGCTTCCACAGTGACAAATTCTGCCTACAACCCTGTTTATCTGAAAGGGAGATGCCCCTGAATTTAAGAAGATCTCACCAAAGAGTATAAGGGCACAGAAATATAAATAGAGACATGAATCTGGTGGAATATAGGTTATTTCCTCTCATCAATTAGCCATACCCTTTCTGGGATTTGAACCTGCAGCTGAATTAACCTCTTGGCTACAGGATCTCCTCCTTTCAGCTTTGTACCAGGGAAATATTATGTTATTTTCCCCTGTCGAATCATCCTCGTACAGCCAAATATGAGGGGAACTTAATGCTTCCTTTTGCTTCTCAGTCCCACTAGGGGCCATTTCCAAGGCAGGTAAACTTTTTATGGCTGACAAACAGTGAAGGGCTACCAACATTTTTACTACCACACTGTGGGCGTGGCTTATGCAGGACACCCTGCATTTTCTTTCAACATCTTTCAGTGCAAATTGGGTGCTCTGGGGTGGGGCTTCATTTTTGCTACCCCACTGCGTCCCCCCCTGCAGTAGCCCCAGAAGTAGCCCAACCCTGCTGACAAACTATAATATATATGTGCAACATATTTTTGTGGAATTGAAAAAGAAGGGAGACTGGTATAGATCTATTTTGAGGTTATTTCCTCTCATTAGCTAGCTATAGTGTGTGTGTGTGTGTGTGTGTGTGTGTGTGTGTGTGTATGTATGAAACTTAGACATCACCTTTGTTGTGTTTCCTATGTAAATACTCAATATGTAAATATGTTATGTTAATACCATATGCTAATCTACCTCGTTTACATACCAACCGCGGATTGGTTAAACCACGGCTGGGAAATTTGAGCAGCTGTCAAAGCTGCGCCTACAAGGAAAAATACTTTAAAAAGCAAGACCCGAGCTGCACTGCTGTATCTTATACCGCGAATTTCGATTATACACATTGTTGCCCGTTTGGTTCCACACGAGCCGATTCCTAATAAAGAAGAATCAGGCAGCCACGTGTCATGCATCTTTTTCCGAACTTAACAACTTAGTCATTCTTTCTTTACTATGCTTGTAGGAAGCATCTTGCAAATAGAATGCTAAGGTGAAATAAGTAAAAACTTGCTTAGGTTTAGGATTGGAGTAGTAAAGATTGATAGCTTATGTGGATGATATAGATGGTTTTCTTGGTCATTTCTATGTGAGGTGGGACTTTTTAGATGCATCTAATTCAAAATTTATATAAAATCTTGAACAGTAGCATGCTGGACTTTATGCATGATTGCATGATTTTCTGAGGCCCTGGGCTCAGGTTGCTGCTGCTTAATGCCAGGTCGGTGGTAAATAAAGCTGTCCTCATCCGGGATTTGATCCTGGATGAGGAGGCCGACCTGGCATGTATTACTGAAACCTGGCTGGGCCCAGAGGGAGGTGTTCCTCTCTCTGAAATTTGCCCAGCCGGGTTTCAGATATGGAATCAACCTCGACCCCAGGGAAGGGGGGGAGGAGTGGCTATTATAGCCAGGGACAGCCTTTGCTTACGTAGACTCATTGCTCCGGAAATTGCGGGTTGCGAGTCTCTCTTGATGAAGTTGGACTTAGGGGTTCAGGTGGGCTTATTTCTCACGTACCTGCCTCCCAGCTGCGTGTCAAAAGCCCTGCCTGTGCTACTTGAGGAGGTAGCCGGGTTGGCGGTGGAGTTCCCCGGACTCATTGTCCTGGGGGACTTCAATCTGCCGTCGCTCGGTGAAACCTCTGGGTTGGCGCAGGAGTTCATGGACACCATGGCAGCCATGGACCTGACTCAAGTAGTTCAGGGTCCGACTCATGAGGGAGGGCATGCACCTGACATGGTATTTCTTCTCGAGCAATTGAGTAATGGTCTGAGACTAAGGGGCTTAGAAGCATTGCCTTTGTCATGGTCAGACCATTTTCTACTACGGCTTGACTTCCTGGCTCCAATCCTTCCCCGCAGGGAGGCGGAACCAATTAAGATGTTCCGCCCCAGATGCCTGATGGACCCAGAGGGCTTTCAGACGGTTATTCCAGAGGCACTCGTCCACAGTTCGGCGGAGTCTCTTGTGGAGGCCTGGAACAGGGCTGCGGCGGAGGCTCTTGACCGGATTGCACCTTTGCGACCTCTCCGTGGCGCTAGACCCCGTAGAGCCCCATGGTTCAACGAGGAGCTCCGGGAGTTGAAACGCCATAAGAGATGTCTAGAGAAGCGATGGAGGAAGAGTAGGTCTGAATCTGATCGAACACTTGTAAGAGCTTTTATTAAGACTTACAAAGTGGCGCTCAAGGCGGCAAGATGCGCGTACCATGCCGCCTTGATTGCATCAGCGGAATCCCGCCCGGCTGCTCTGTTTAGGGTGACCCGCTCCCTTCTTAACCAGGGGGGAGTTGGGGAACCCTTGCCGGACAGTGCTGAGGATTTTAACACATTTTTCGCTGCTAAAGTTGCTCAGATCTGGGCTGATCTTGACTCCAATTGGAAAACAGAGTCGACTGACAATGAGTCAGTCGAGGTGACTGGGGCACGTACTTGTCCACCTGTCTGGGAAGAGTTTGATCTGGTGACACCTGATGAAGTGGACAAGGCCATTGGAGCTGTGAGTTCCGCCACCTGTTTACTGGACCCGTGTCCCTCCTGGTTGGTCTCGGCCAGCAGGGAGGTGACACGGAGCTGGGTCCAGGAGATTACCAATGCTTCCTTGGAAAGGGAGTTTTTCCAACACTCTATAAAGAAGCGCTCGTGTGCCCCCTCCTCAAGAAGCCTTCCCTGGACCCAGCCGTACTTAATAACTATCGTCCAGTCTCCAACCTTCCATTTATGTGGAAGGTTGTTGAGAAGGTGGTGGCACTCCAGCTCCAACAGTCCTTGGAAGAAGCCGATTATCTAGGTCCCCAGAAGTCGGGTTTCAGGCCAGGTTACAGCACGGAAACTGCTTTGGTCGCGTTGATGGATGATCTCTGGCGGGCCCAGGACAGGGGTTTATCCTCTGTCTTGGTGCTCCTTGACCTCTCAGCGGCTTTCGATGCCATCGACCATGGTATCCTTCTGCTCCGGCTGGAGGGGTTGGGGGTGGGAGGCACTGTTCTCCAGTGGTTCCCTTCCTACCTCTCTGGCCGGTCGCAGTCGGTGTTAGTGGGGGGTCAGAGGTCGGCTCCGAGGTCTCTCCCTTGTGGGGTGCCTCAGGGGTCGGTCCTCTCCCCCCTGCTATTTAATATCTACATGAAACCGCTGGGTGAGATCATCCAAGGACATGGGGTGAGGTATCATCAACACGCTGATGATACCCAGCTTTACATCTCCACCCCATGTCCAGTCAACGAAGCAGTGGAAGTAATGTGCCGGTGCCTGGAGACTGTTGGGGCCTGGATGGGTGTCAACAGACTCAAACTCAACCCGGATAAGACGGAGTGGCTGTGGGTTTTGCCTCCCAAGGACAATCCCATCTGTCCGTCCATTATCCTGGGGGGGGAATTATCGACCCCCTCAGAGACAGTCCGCAACTTGGGCGTCCTCCTCGATCCACAGCTCACATTAGAGAACCATCTTTCAGCTGTGGCGAGGGGGGCGTTTGCCCAGGTTCGCCTGGTGCACCAGTTGCGGCCCTATCTGGACCGGGACTCACTGCTCACAGTCACTCATGCCCTCATCACCTCGAGGTTCGACTACTGTAATGCTCTCTACATGGGGCTACCTTTGAAAAGTGTTTGGAAACTTCAGATCATGCAGAATGCAGCTGCGAGAGCAGTCATGGGCTTACCTAGGTATGCCCATGTTTTACCATCACTCCGCAGTCTGCATTGGCTGCCGATCAATTTCCGGTCACAATTCAAAGTGTTGGTTATGACCTTCATGGCACTGGACCAGGATATCTCCAAGACCGCCTCCTGCCGCATGAATCCCAGCGACCGATTAGGTCCCACAGAGTGGGCCTTCTCCAGGTCCCGTCAACTAAACAATGTCGGTTGGCGGGCCCCAGGGGAAGAGCCTCCTCTGTGGTGGCACCGACTCTCTGGAACCAACTCCCCCCAGAGATTAGAACTGCCCCTACTCTTCCTGCCTTCCGTAAACTCCTTAAAACCCACCTTTGCCGTCAGGCATGGGGGAATTGAAACACCTCCCCCGGGCATGTTCAATTTATATATGGTATGCTTGTGTGTGTGTCTGTTAGTATATGGGGTTCTTTTAAATCTTTAAATATTTTAAAGTTATTTGGATTATTTATGATTTGTTCTATCTTGTTGTGAGCCGCCCCGAGTCTTCGGAGAGGGGCGGCATACAAATCTAAATAATAAATAAATAAATAAATAAATAAATAAATAAATAAATAAATAAATAAATAAAGAAAGAAAGAAAGAAAGAAAGAAAGAAAGAAAGAAAGAAAGAAAGGCTTTGTGAAAATAGGTTGTGCTCTTGGACAATCTGCAGATCTTCCAAAAATTCAGTGAGAATGGAGCGTACTTTGGCACAGTTTTTGGAGGCTGGTTCAAAAGCAAAGGTCTTGTGTTACCCTAGAAGCCTCAAGTAAGCTGCAGGAGCCTCTTGACAGAAAGAGAATGCTGCCAACAAGAAAATGGCACACAGCAAATCCTGGAATGGGACAACCATACCTTGCAGAATGGCACGAGACGGCCTTTTTGATTGGTAGCACTGGTGCTATAGCTGAACTTCATGCCCAGGCTTCAACATCAGGCCCAGCCTCAGGGCAGCCATTGAATGCCATTGTTCAGGGTGGTCTGGGGTGGTGGTGGGGTGGATGGGTAGGATGCATCCATGTGAGATATACCAGTAGAGTCAACCTAGGCATTTTCTGAATATTTAACATGCCAAGCCCAAAAGGTTTGCCCTCAATGGTCTGGATCAATTCTAAGAATGCAATGTTTGTGCTGCATTATTGCCTTTGGTTGGTCCTATAGCTGGTCATGCCAATTTAGAACTGCCTAGAGTACTTACTTTTAGGAACCAGTGCACTCTGGAAATGTGTAAGAAAGATGCCCTTTTCTGCCAAGTTCCTTGCGGCCTAGATATTAGTTCTCTTGAATACATGTGGTTTTCTTCTCTGTTTCAAGAACTCAGCAACTTTTCATTAGCCATAGAGCTAGATTCATCCTATGAAGGTAGGAGGAAAATCGCAGACTCAGTATCACAGTGTTAGTAGCATACAGGATATATGTTAAAGACTTATTGAATTAGGTCCAAATGTTATCAGTGACAATGTAGATTGCTTACTCTTTGTTTATGGTATAGCTGTTAGCACAGCATATTTGGGCATTCTGCATCTGATTACAGCCGGCATTCAAAGGATTGCTGGAAACTATAGAAACCTAAATTAACTCAGTGTCAGTTTTCACATCACTTCTAATTTACAATATATATACATCTAATTACACAGACACTCTAAGCAGGGGCAATTCTGCAAGAAACATTTAATTGGCCAGATTTGAAGGGCTTTGGAAAACCAGATTCACATTCCTGTATATCTGTTTACTCCTTTAAAATAACTTGAATGTGCTGTTACTTATTTATATAACACAAAGACTGTGTTCTGCATAAAAAAATGGTTGATACGTATTTTAATAAATAAACACCCCCTACTCTTTACACAACAGACTCAAATACCTCCAGCTGTTTTCCTTCATGCATTTTTAAAATGTGGAAAGCTCTTCCACAAAGGGAGAAGGCATTAAGAAAAATAAGTTGCATATGGAAACATTTTCCGTTTGGTGGCGGGGGGTGGCGGGGAAAGTTGAAAATAATTTCTATATATGAGTATTGCTCCTGTGAAGAATTAAGAAAACAGTAGCAGTTATATTTATAACTTGTGTTATATATCTGGATAGAAGTAAATATCTTATAGCTTTAATGTAAGCAATATGTTATATTTCAAGACCTCCCCACCCGCTCACAACTTACCTTACAATATTGCATACTTAAGTTTATTGGATTTATATGCCGCCCCTCTCCGAAAACTCGGGGCGGCTAACAGCAATCATAGACAATATACAATAATAATCCAATACTAAAAGCAAATTAAAACCCCTTAATATAGAAAACCAAACACACATACAAACATACCATGCATACCATTGTAACGGCCTAGGGGGAGAAGAAATCTTAATTCCCCCATGCCTGGCGGCAGAGGTGGGTTTTAAGGAGCTTACGAAAGGCAAGGAGGGTGGGGGCAATTCTAATCTCTGGGGGGAGTTGGTTCCAGAGGGCCGGGCCCACCACAGAGAAGGCTCTTCCCCTGGGTCCCGCCAATACTTCTATTATTTCATTTGGATATGTCAATTGGAGGTTTGCCACACAAGCCATTTTTGCCCTATTTTGTTTGCTAACCTGCTTGTCCCTCTTCCTGTGGAAAAAATGCTTCGATAAGTCTAGTTACCAAGGCAGAACCTCTGTCACTGCTAAGATGCCCATCTGCTGGTCTTCATGTTATCTTTGGAAGTCTGCGCTATCTCTGTGGATTTTGTGGTTGTTTCCATCAGGCAGTGTGGTCCGTTTTAGAGGCACTAGCATGCCAGACTAGTCCATTTGAATTTGTGCCAGCCCACTTACTTGGAGGTGAAGCCAAATATTTTATATTTAAAACCGTAATGTTGTACTTGTCCACCTCACTTCTGTCTCCTGAAGTCATTAGTTGTGGCTTTGTTTCAATGTTAAAATATTCCTCAGGTCCAGGTTCTTATTCTCTTTCCTTCTCTATCTCTTGTCCTCTCTCCCCAAAGTCTAGTTTCAACTGTTGTATGTTTATAATTCGTATGTAAGTAAAGAGATTCTCCTGCCTTGTTAATTTTTCTCATCTTTTCCCGGTGCTGAGGGGAAAGAATAATAATAATAACAACAACAACAACAACAACAATAATAATAATACTGTAATAATTTATTAGACTTGTCGGAGCTGCTCATAACAAAATACAAAGCAGAAATCTAATATTAAAAACAATTATAAAAAACCATTATAAAACAGTCATATCATCCGATTAAACCATACATAAAATGAAACAGCTAAGGGTCAGTTATGTCCCCCAAGCCTGGTGGCATAGGTGGGTTTTCATTAATTTGCGAAAGGCAAGGACGGTGGGGGCAGTCCTGATCTCCAGGGGGAGTTGATTTCAGAGGGCCAGGGCCGCCACAGAGAAGGCTCTTCTCCTGGGGCCCGCCAGACGGCATTGTTTTGTTGACTGGACCCGGAGAAAGTCAACTCTGTGGGACCTGATCGGTCGCTGGGATTTGTGCGGCAGAAGGCGGTCCCGAAGGTATTCTACACACACACACACACACACACACACACACACACACACACACACAGTTTCATATTATGAAACACTATGTTTAAACAGCATTTTGAACCTAAGTTTAATCAAACAAAATCATGTTATTTGCAGTAGATGTTGATCTGCTGCAAATAACATCATTGGCACAGCTTAAGGAGGACATATGCTGGGTTTTAAACTATGAATTTTGAGTTTACCTAGTAAAAAGCTGTCATAATGATAATAATTGAGGTCCATAAATACTATAAGAAGAATAGACAGTTATTCATCTGCAAGCAATATTATAAAAGTCTGTTAAAGAGAAAGAAATCTATACTAAAGATGTCTATACTAAAAATAGAGAAATCTATACTAAAGCTTGAACCAACATTCAGATTTTAGTGTTACTTGATAGAAAATGGAATGACAATATTTCCCATATTTTTTTAAAAAAATCTTCTATTGACCATCATTATTACTTCTGAAAGAAATGGATTGATCTTTGCTTTAAATAACTCGGGTAAAAGTTCATATTTATAATATCCTTCAGTGTAAAACTGCCAGTGAATCCTGTAGAAGAATTAACCGTACGTGATTTTAAAAATTATGGTGGATGCTGGAATTAAAGGTTTCTCTGGAAGCTCAAATCATTTGGTTTAGCTAATTTTTTCTCCCATAATTAAGATGTGTTGTTTCTGTTCTCCTTAGATACAGTAGTTAGTAATACATCTCTTTAGGACTACAGATGGTAAAAGTATCCTTGTCAATGAAATTTTGTTGTAGAAATAGATCCATAGCTTTTTCCAGGTGGCACATGGAGCCATATCTGCTGGCACATGACCTGTTCCCTAGCTCAGCTCCAATGTGCATTTGTGCACTGGCCAGCTGATTTGTGTCTTGCATGGAGACTCTGGGAGGGCGTTTTCGGCCTCTGGAGGGTCTCCGAGGAGGTGGAAATTTTTGCCCACCCCAGGCTCCATGAAAGCCTCTGGAACCTGGGGAGGGTGAAAAACAGGTGTACCAGGCCCACCGGAAGTCAGGAAATGGGCTGTTTCTGGCTTCTAGAAGGTCTCTGGGGGAGGGGGAGACCATTTCTGTCCTCCCCATGCTCCAGAGAAGCCTCTGGAGCCTGGGAGGGTGAAAAGGACGCCTACCGGGCCCACCAAAAATCTGGAAATGGGGCAATAATAATAATAATAATAATAATAATAATAATAATAATAATAATTATTATTATTATTATTATTATTATTATTATTATTATTATTTATTGGATTTGTATGCCGCCCCTCTCCGCAGACTCAGGGCGGCTAACAGCAATGATAAAAAACAACATGTAACAATCCAATTTAATAAAGCAACTAAAAACCCTTATTATAAAAACCAAGCATACACACAAACATACCATACATAACTTGTAATGGCCTAGGGGAAGGAATATCCTAACTCCGCCATGCCTGGTGACAAAGGTGGGTCTTGAGTAATTTGCGAAAGACAAGGAGGGTGGGGGCCGTTCTAATATCTGGGGAGAGTTGATTCCAGAGGGCCGGGGTCGCCACAGAGAAGGCTCCACCCCTGGGGCCCACCAAATGACATTGTTTGGTCGACGGGACCCGGAGAAGGCTAACTCTGTGGGACCTTATCGGCCGCTGGGATTCATGCGGTAGAAGGCGGTTCTGGATGTATTCTGGCCGAATGCCATGTAGCGCTTTAAAGGTCATTACCAACACTTTGAATTGTGACCGGAAACCGATCGGCAGCCAGCGCAGGCCGCGGAGTGTTGCAGAAACGTGGGCGAATCTAGGAAGCCCCACGATGGCTCTCACGGCCACATTCTGCACGATCTGAAGTTTCCGAACACTTTTCAAAGGTAGCCCCATGTAGAGAGCATTGCAGTAATCGAACCTCGAGGTGATGAGGGCATGAGTGACTGTGAGCAATGACTCCCTGTCCAAATAGGGCCGCAACTGGTGCACCAGGTGAACCTGGGCAAACGCCCTCCTTGCCACAGCCGAAAAATGATGTTCCAATGTCAGCTGTGGATCGAGGAGGACGCCCAAGTTGCGGACCCTCTCTGAGGGGGTCAATAGTTCTCCCCCCAGGGTAATGGACGGACAGATGGAATTGTCCTTCTTGGGAGGCAAGACACAGCCACTCCATCTTGTCTGGGTTGAGTTTGAGTTTGTTGACACCCATCCAGGCCCCAACAGCCTCCAGGCACGATGCATGAGGAAGAGTTTGCACATGGGGTCGCATGCGCAGGGACATGTGGTGCATGGATGGCATTAAATTATGGGTGTAAGCACACGTGTGGGCAAAAGCGCATGCATGCTTTTGGCACCCAAGGGAAAAAAGGTTTGCCATCAGTAGCAGGTTGCTACAGGTACGGGTCACACCATAGCTCCAGCTCTGGTATGTGCGTCTTAGCAAGATTTTGCTTCTGCACATGCACAGGAAGCAAAATCCTGTGAGGGGATGCGTGTGTGTGTGTGAGATCTTGGTGATATTTTGCTTCTGCGCATGCACTGAAGCAAAACAAATCACAGCATTCTCACACACCTGTGTGCCCCCTTGCAAGATTTTGCTTCTTGTGCATGTGCAAAAGCAGAATCTCGCCCGGATGCACGCGCATGCCAGGGATGCAGAGCTCTGCGCGAAGTGCACTAGTAGCGGCAGTAAGTCGCAACCCCCAGCTGTTCGCCATCACTGCTCAATAAGACTCAGCAAGTGAATGAATGCTTCTTTCAGTGCAGATAAGGGCTCTGTATTGCATTGGTGGCAATGATGATTTGGACTATTTTTAATAGGTTCCGTAGAACCTCTGGTCATGATCACAATTCATTTGATAAGTTTGGTTGCAATCCGATTTATTCATGACCCAAAATTAATTTTGAAAATTTGGTGCTTACAAAAAAAAAAAAAGTTGTGGAAGGGGAAATCGGTCGTAAAAAAAATGGTGGGTTTTTTGGTTGGAACCCAATTTGGTCATTGCCAGAAGCGTTCATGACCATAGTTTCTACTGTATGTTTGGAAATTGTTCATCTACAAGTCTTCCCTGGAAACTTTTCCTGACTGGCAGTGCGAATCTCGGGGGAAATCTGATTCCAGAGGGCTGGGCCCCCCACAGAGAAGGCTCTTCCCAGGGGTGGGCTAGGAGCCAGAACGCTAAATTGCGCTCGCCACCACGGCTCATAAGTTCTTGTGGGACCAGCGTGATTTTGCTGCTACACCTGTGAAGGTAGCAAAATTGCGCACGGGTGCAATTTTACAGGCTTTAATCTAACCATATCATAAACACTATTAGTATTCTGAAAGAACTTTAGTTACTCTTATGTAAAATGTTGAATGCTAACCAGTTGGAAGAACTCATCATTTAGCATTGTATCATCCAGTCGCTGTATTTCATCTCTGTGATTTTCTTGATAAAATACAGTGGTAACTCTACTTACGAACTTAATTCGTTTCGTGACTGTTCTGTCTGGGTCACTCCTGAAGCCAATACCAACCCAACAATAGAAGCCAGACACACTGGTAAAAGGCAAAGGCAGTTTATAAAATTCAAGAAAAACACGGGTAACAGAAAATGTCCTTACAAACATGAAAATGCTGTATCTTCAGAGATATCCACGAAGGCAAAAGTCCATGCAGCAATACAGGCTTCTTCCTGCCAAGACGAGGCTGTAGATAGCAGACCTACACCTCCCACGGGTCTTCCAAACTGCTGGGCCACAAGCCAGGAACAGAGACGCCGAGAACAAAGCAGGACACCATAACTCCAATTAATAACACTCCACATGGCTTCAAGGGCTTGCCTGCCTTTTAAACCCTGCTAAGGAGGACCACACCCAAGCCCAGCTGTTCCTAATTCAGTGCTGCTAATACTTCTTTAATTGCTCCTTTCTTTGATCTGACCATCTCTGTTGCATGTCAATGACGGCTGCGTCATCACCTAATGACTCCAAGCTACTGGCTGGGGAGAGTCCCCCCCCCGGGGCTCTCATGCTGTTCTCCTTCGTCCCATTCCTAACTTTCCTCTCCCCCGTCTGACTGTTCAGCCCCCTCCTCTTCGCTGTTATCCTCCTCCGGGCATGGAGCCAGCAGAGACACAGCCGGTCCCTGAGCAACCTCAGGCTGAACCACAACAGTGACCAGGCTCTTAAGTAGAAAAGTTTGTAAGAAGAAGCAATTTTTCCCATAGGAATCAATGTAAAAGCAAATAATATGTGCTATTGGGAAAACCACAGGGAGGGTGGAGGCCCTGTTTCTTCCCAGGTGATTCCTAGAGAGGCCCTACAAAGGCTTCTCCCTGTCTTTTCCAGTTATAGTTTCAGAAGCTCGGGTTTGTAAGTGGAAAATGGTTCTTGAGAAGAGGCAAAAAAACCTTGAACACCCGGTTCTTATCTAGAAAAGTTCATAAGTAGAGGCGTTTGTAGGTAGAGGTACCACTGTACTGGTTTTGCCATTGCCCGCTCCCATGAAGTATGAAATGATATCTTTGCCATTGCCACCTCAGGATCTTCCTAAATCGCTACTAATCATTATAAGGTTTCCTGTTATTACTGTAACTTTCATGACTTGGGTAGTCTCTGATAGTAATACATATTTTTATTGTACACTGCTGGCACTTCCACCCCACTCCCATTTTTGTTCATTCTTCCCAGGAACTCTGTACCCTGATATGATGAAGCTGCTATAGCAGGATTTGTGGGGTTTTTAAAAAAATTGGTCATACTTTATTTTCACAAGAAAGCTAAGGGACATTTGCAAGTATAGAAAGTTCATTCTTGCTGCCTATTCAGCGCTTAATTACTAGTCAGCTTGCCAATAAATTGTCATTAAAGTTAATAATGGCATGGTCTTACATTATTGGGAAACATCCATGGAAACTCTTCAAAGAGGCTACTTGCAAACCATTATAGTTGTGCTCTGTTTGAGTACTGTTAACCTGAATTGCATGTCATCCTCCATAATTAATTGATTTAGATGAGAAACAAATATATCAGAATATCTAACACAATGCACCAGGTTTTGTTTAAGAGAGGGAAAAGAAAACACCAAATTCTATATTTCACCCACCAGGCTTTAATTAGACATGTGAAAAGTCTTATCCACATTTTCTGTTCATATTTTACTTCTATGTTTAGTAGTACAAGAGTATAACTGTACCTTTTTTTTTAAGTGTTAAGATACTCAGGAACTGGGAGAGCCATGTTAACAAGGTCAGCTAATGAACAGGCATAGCAACTAAATCAGCCAATGGAAGTTTAAACACTTTCTGAGTCTGTGCAAAGAATCAAAACTGAAAAATTAAGCTTAAGGGTAGGCATGGCTCACTCTCTCTGCTCTTTCTGTTGACACTGTACTCTCAGTGCTTTTCTGCTCTGCTGAAATGAAACTAACTCCATTGCTTGTGTATATTTGAAGAAATAATCTCTTGTACGGTGCCGTGCGCTTCCATCCACCGTTTTGTACGGCAAGTACAAGGAAACTCCAGCCACTGAAAGATTTTGCCCTTGTGGCTCAGGAGAGGTGGAGACTGAGGGACACATGCTCCTGAGATGCTCCTTTTACACTGACATTAGGAGAAAGCATATTCTACCACTTATTGAGGGATATCCTGGCCGCTCGGACGTTGCCTATCTCCGGTGGTTGCTTGGGGATGAGCAGGCCAGGATTACGCCACAGATGGCCAGATTCTGTGCAGCAGTAGCAGGGATTCGTTGCAAATATGTACCTTCATAGCGACATATGTACATCTCTTGTACCCCTTACAATGGGTCAATCTTGGTTGCTCAGTCAAAAGTCCTGTTTCCTGTTCTTTTTTCTTTTAATTATTATTAATATTATATTGATGGTCTTTGACCGTAAATACAAATTTTATTATTATAATCTACTTGTGGTAGTGTGTGTGTGTATTTATGTTTATAAAGAAGTTAATGAATCCAGCTGAATCAGTCATCTGTATGTGCTTCTGGAAATTAATTATCTGCAACAAACTCTGATATAAAGTCACAACAACAAATTATCTAGTGGTGGCAATAAAATTTATATTAAGATAATTTTTTGACCTAGTTTAGTCATAATTTATTGTTTTGTCGTTGCCAGATGTCACTCTTCATATTTTAAAAAAAATAGCTTGAGGTCTTTACATATTTGGTTGCAGTCCAGATTCTAGTGGATGGGTGTTTCCATCCTGTTCCAGAATTATAAGACACACTGCCAATAGTTTCAGATGTTGCTATGACAGCAAGTGTGATTTACAGGTAGTTCTTGCTTACCAACTGCCTTGTTTAGTGACCTTTTGAAGTTGTAACAATGTAAAAAAAAAGCTTTTAAAACTTTTTAAAAAGCCTTTAAAACCATCGCAGCATTTAAAGCTCTTGCAGCATCTCACAGTCATGTGATTGCCATTTGTGTATGTAACAACTAGTTTACATTTATGACAGTTACAGAATGCTATGGTCACATTGTTAGTACTCTATCCAAACAGTTGGGTTGGTAATATATAAACAAGTCAACAATGTATGGTTGTATGGATTGATATAATAAAGCTTTAAAAATGTATGCTATGTTCTGATTAGCTGTAATGATGCAACTAGCCATAGGAGGGACCTAGAACTCATGGCTTATTCTCTCTGTTGTTTCATTCTGTTTGTTATGCTCCGTTATTCTCTCTGATTATAAAAGGATTGTGAATTTTAAAGCTGGTGTTTATAACAACTGTATTGTAATGATTGTTTTCATATTCAAGTCCTTTAGCATTATTTTAACTTGTTTGCAATACAGCATTCATATTTTGCAACATCATTTTATTAAAATAAGAATGCTATATTGCAAACAAGATTTAGCTTCTTTAAATTATCAGGAACAATTTAAAAAAAACATCATTTGTTGTTGTTTTCTCACATATGTACTCTGCCTACTTTCACAGCTTACTGTTACCAAATGCTACATCACACAAAAGAAAAAAATGATAATTTTGGATCATATGTGGAAAGTCCTAAGGAATCATTCTGGAATGAAATAAACTTGAAGCTACTTTCCAAAACCTAATTTACAAAAGGCCAGAAATATTTTTTTTTACATAGGATGAAACATGACACTGTCCTACTACTGTCTTAAAAAGCACTCCTGTGATTAAAAAGAAAAATGCAAATACACAAGTGTTCTTTATTACTGCTTATAGTGTACCTCCTTGATTAAAAGGAGAAATGTAGATGCATAAATGTTTCTACCTGTCCTGAGTAATCATCTGAATTATTTTACAAATTTCTTTTTGGGAAAGGAAGGACTGCATTTTTACCTATCTTCAGGAACACCTACAGGTAGCCAAATTAATCCCTTGTAATAAAAGCATTCAAAAGGCTAATGGAATTATTATGACATAGCCCATATTGATTCAAGTTTACTGTTCTTTCTTTACTACAACATTAGATTATGTATGACAAAGATATAATTATTGATCTGGGACTGTAAATAAAATGGAAATAGACAGGGAGGCTAAAATATTAGAGGATACAATCACAAAGTGATAAGTCTAAATTCCAAGGACCTATTAAAATTTGATAAGTAGCAAATATAAAATTATGAGGTTGAACGAAAAGTAATGCCTCCATTATTATAATTTACCAGCAGATGTCAGTACTGTTGTTAACTTCAGTTAGCAAGAAGTAGCTCAAAGAAAACATTAGGTTGCTTTCTTCATGAAATGGAATACATGTGTAGAGAATACACATCCTATATTTTCAAAAAAGTGCTGTGAATTGATTTTTGACTACTGAAAGAATCCCTTCAATTGAAATACAGGTCTTTTTATGGTGATGTTTGTGCTGACGTGAGCAGTCTGGTGAAGAACACAATGTGAAGATGGTGAGCAAAAAGCAACTGATTTATGTGATCAAAATCAAAGTGGGTTACAGCAACCAACCAATATCACATGAAGAAGGTTGATGAACTGATCAAGGATGATTAGTAGATCACTCAAAAGAACATTGCTTTTAAACTTGGCATTCCCAGGAACGTGTGTATTGTATTGCTGATGTTCCTTAATACAGTAAGATTTCTACAAGATGATTTGTTGCATGCTGATTGTAGAGATGGACACTTTGGGAGTTTCCCATTCACCAGCAACTGTTTTGCTAAGAATATAAAAGTGAAGAGTATTTTCACACCATCTTGTTATGGGTTCAACATTATGACCCAGAAATGAAGCATATCTTCACAAACTTTACCTTTGGGAGAAATTAATCTTGCATTTGGCAGGAAAACTCGTGTCCCAGGTTTTTGATAGCAACCACCAACCAAGGACGCAAATATTTTGCTAGCATGGTTGAAATTATTAAGCAGAATTCAGAACCACAAGAAGGAAATTTTCCTTTTAACATGACAATACCAGACTGGATACTTCATAACTGCAAAACGTAGAACTCACATTTTATTATTTTCTTTTGCCATACAATTCAGACTTGTTAGCATGCAATTTTACCTTTCCCCCAAATTGAAGGAGTACATTGATGAGGGATTTGGTTGAAGAGGCAAAGTGTGGAGTTATTTTATGAAGCTTTACGGAAAAGCTTGTTCATCATTCAGAGAAAGGCATAAGAAAGGATGGTGATTATGTTGAAAAGTGAATATTAGTAACAACAAAAAAAGCTATGTCAAGATTATTCTTGTTTCAGTTGTAAATTGACCATATACTCTATTGAAATATTATTATTTGAACTAAAGTTTTTGAGGAGGTGACATTACTTATATTGTCAACCTACATATATTTGGCAATGGCTGGAAATATATCAGTGGTACAAAAAGGTGGTACAAAAAACTTGGGAAAGCATGGGAATTACAAGTTAGAATAATCATAAATAGGTTATAGTAGATAACCCTACCATATACCTATTTCATAGTTTTAAAGCGATCAGGCAACCCTGGGACATTGCAACCATCGTAAATACATGTCAGCTGTCAAGTGTCCAAATTTTGATCATGTGAAGATGACCTTCGGACACAGCAACGGTTATAAATATGAACCAATTGTGAAGTGTCTGAACTTTTATTAAGTGATATTGGAAATGCTGCGGAGAGGGGCGGCATACAAATCTAATAAATTATTATTATTATTATTATTATTATTATTATTATTATTATTATTATTAAAGATTGTAACTGAAAAACAGTCATAAGTCACTTTTTCCCATGCCATTGTAACTTTGAATGGTCACCAAATTAACTGTTGTAAGTTTCAAGTTCAGCGCTCGGGAAAGCGCCAGGAAGCGCCGCCGGCCAGCTGTCACCTTCCAGAACAGTCGGGGCGCTTCCCGGCGCTCTCCCAAACCTGAACTTTGCCGAACTTCCAGATTCGGGTTTGGGAGACTGCCGAGAAGCGCCCCGGCTGTTTCTGAAGGTGACAGCTGGGCGACGGTGCTTCCTGGCGCTCTCCTGAACCCAAACTCAAACTTTTTGTCGAACTTTTGCAAAAATTCGGGTTCAGGTTCGGTACGAGCCCGAACATTGCAGGTTCGGTTCGCCCAACACTAGTTGTAAGTTGAGGACTACATGTAGTTGCCACCATCTAAGGGTCACCTAAATGCAGTGGTGGGCTCCTACGGGTACGGTCAGGTACGCAGTACCGGTAGCAAACGTTTGATTTTTTTTTCTTTTTTTCCCTTCTGGGCTCTGAGTATATTTTTCCTATCACAGTAAATGAGGTTGAATGTGTATAATTTTAGAAGAGCTGTCCATGTGTGTACATACACCTTATATAGTAGATAATCAGTGGTGGGCTACTGCCCAGACGGGAACGTAGTGGGGTAGCGAAAATAGAGCTCCACCCCAGAACACCCAATTTGCACTGAAAGATGTTGAAAGAAACTGCATAAGCCACACCCACAGTATGGTAGTATAAATTTTGGTAGCCCATCACTGCCTAAATGATGCCAACTTACTGGTACCAACAGAATAAAAAAGCACCACAGTGTGTCAACACCAAGAAGAAAAATCCTTAGGACCATGATGGCAAACCTATGGCTCTCTTCGGACACACAAGCCATCGCCCCTGCTCAGCTCCACCGTACATGTGTGCGCGCCTCCTGCAAGCCAGCTGATTTTTGGGTCTTTGCCACACATGCATGGGGGGCAGAGTGCATACAGGAGATGTACATGCATGAATGAGGGGTCACACACGCATGTGTAGAGGGGCGGTGGAGTGTGTGTGGGGGTGCTGCATAATCCCATGGCCCATTTTTGGTCCCAGGAGTTTGCAGGGAGGCCTGCTAGGCCCCAAATGGGGTGCAGAGATCACGCACATATGCGCAGGGGTGTGTGGTACACTGTGGGGTTCATACACTCATTGCATTACAGGTGCATGCATGCTTTCGGAAGACGACAACAAACAGGTTAGCCAGCACTGCCTTAGAAGTTTAATATGAACTTTGCAAAGGAGGCTTTATTTACACTTCTTGCTTGAGTTATATTCAATCACCCATACAACCTACTGCTATATATCCTTCATTTGGGTAAACCTATTTCACCAAACAGTGAACAAGTATGTTCACGGTTACAAGTAACAACTATGACTATCAACATCTACTTTACTTAATAAACATATTAGGAATAATGTTAAATAAGTGTCAAAAATGTTTTTGTGTATATTTTATTTTTGCTTATTTTGGAGAATATATTAGACAATTCAGAAAACTGGAAGGTTTAATACATTTACAAAATGTATTAATGCATACACCAAGTTTGGAATTTATGATGACACAAGTATATGTTTTCACTTCTTATTTAGACAGATACATTCATTCTTTGTCTTTGAAGTTTTTACTTAAACTGGATTAAGTAAAACTGGAATTAAACTGGAATACTGGATTAAGGCAGGCTTTTTGAAAATAACAACATTCAATATTGAATTAAATTAGAAAGCCTGAACAACAACAAATCTGTCGATCTTACCTGCATGTCAAGGTGCATACTCTATGTATATTTTTGCCAAAATTTGTTCAGAGTGTAATTTGAGAAATGTAATAGCAAAGTGCAGGATTTAATCTGAAGAAAGATGAAGGAGCAGTGTGCAGTGAAAAAGCCTGCCTTAAATTAAGCTCTAAATTGTCCTTTTAAAGGGAGTGGATGTGGGGGTGGAAGAAAGTTTTTTTTTCTTGATATGGTATTAGAGGAAAGTGCAAAGATAATAACTCCTCATCTTGCTGTTACTATTATGAATGCCCAGTATTTGTTAACTGATGGGTTTAGGGTTACTCATATGCCCAGGGAAAGCCCTGGAGGATTAAGTTTGGACAGGATTTAAGAAGCCTCCCCTTGTGTATCTTCGCAAGATATTCATCAAACCAAAACTAAAAGAAAGATGGTAAAATGACAGTCTCTCTCTCTCTCTCTCTCTCTCTCTCTCTCTCTCTTGCATTCTCTCTCTCTCTCTCTTTCTCTCTTTTTCTTTTTCTCTCTCTCTCTATCTCTCTCTGAGGAATATTCCTGTTTTGTGGGCTAACAAAACCTCTATTCGTTTTCCTGTTTCATACAGGGAATTTATTGTTCCAGAAGTATGGCTTGGAAGAGAAACACTTTTTATTTCAAGCCATACTGTAGAAAGAAACCAGCAATATACAGTGGTACCTCATGATACGAACCCCTGGTCTTACGAACAACCTGAGATACGAACCTGGGGTTCAGAAAAATTTTGCCTCTTCTTACGAACTTGTTTCTTCTTAAGAACCCGCCACTGCCGAGAAGCCCCGCTGCCCGGCTGTCGCTTTTTGAAACAGCCGGGGGGCTTCCCAGCATCCTCCTGAACCCAAACGCCAAACCCGAACTTCCGGGTTCGGCGTTCGGGAGGCCTCCGAGAAGCTCCCCAGCTGTTTTAAAAGGTGACAGCTGGGCGGCGGGGCTTCCCAGCGGCCTCCTGAACGCCGAACCCGGAAGTTCGGGTTTGGTGTTCGGCGTTCGGGAGGCTGCTGGGAAGCCCCTCGGTTGTTTCAAAAGGTGACAGCCGGGCGGCGGTGTTTTTTTGCGGGGCGGGTTTTGTTGCACGGATTAATTGATTTTACATTGTTTCCTATGGGAAACAATGTTTCGTCTTACGAACTTTTCGTCTTATGAACCTCCCCTGGGAACCAATTAGGTTCGTAAGACGAGGTATTACTGTATTCCTCTTGAAAAGACAAATCTGTTTATAGTAAACCTCACTTTTTCACAATAGGACTACCAATGTCCATTTGATATTGAGATAAGAAACTTTTTTTGGTAAGAGTGATATCAAAAGTATACTCCATTCAGTTTTATATCTATTTTACTTTTGCCTAAAGGATATGGTTAGCCAGTTTGGGAAAAATACATTAGTGAAAAAAGACAGGAATCAAATTTTGTGATGACTGAAGTGTGTGTGCATGTGTATGAGTACATCATTTTAATTTAAGAGAGAGATCTGTTATTTTTTTCAAATGACAAAGGACAGAATGTATTAATTAGAGATGCTTTTTAATATTTTATCTTCCTAATTCACGCTCCAGAAGGGCTGTTTTACTAGTCAGTAATAAACAAGTAGGACCATAGCACCATAAAAAAGAAGGTTTGACTTCTATTATGAGAATATTTTAATTCCCAGTTCAAGATAATATCTCATTTTGCATGGAAACGGGGAAGGCTTCACTTGTCTTGTCCTCCAGTTCATGGATGTTTCTCAACTCTCTTTGAAGATTGTCCACCGCCACCGGACTATAGAAAAGCTGCTACCACTGCTACTGACCGCTGAGAGAAGACAGTCTCTCTCAGCGGTCAGCAACAGCAGCAACAGCCTTCCCTAGTCCGGCGGTGGCGGCTTCTCACGTGCTTTGTTGGTGGCAGTCAGCAGCGGCGGCAGCAGCCTGCCTGTACGGCAGTGGTGGCTTCTCTGACAGTGGCAACAGCAGCAGCCCTTTCTCCACAGCTTTCTCATGTTTTGGAGGCCACAATGGCAGGCAGCCATCAAATTGTGTGAAAACCCACCGCAGGAATACAGGAAGGCTGCTGCTGCTGCCGCTGCTGACCACCACCCAACTCCACCCCAGGCAACATTCAATGTATAAGACGTACCCAGTTTTTGATGCACTTTTTTGAGGTAAAAAGGTGCATCTTATACACTGAAAAATACGGTATTTACATCAGATTGTATCCTAAAATGGCTGCTTTCTCATTTCTTTCCTATATATGTTGAATATAATTTTTTTAAGTAACAGTGTTAAGATGAAAATGGAGATGATCCATGAATTCGAACCACTGAGTCTGGCAATACCAGTATTACATTGCTAGACAAAACAATATAGTGAGAAAAATGGTCCTGGCATTCACTAAGTTAAATAATTTTATTTGGGAGAAATGAGTTTCATTTACTTTTAACATTTTCCCTGGTTTAATTTCCCAAATATTTAAATCTTAGAAATTATCAAGCTGGCTCCATTCAGCAACTTTATATTATTTTATTCTGATCCTGTACCTTTTAGAATTATACTTGGATATCATTGAGAACGGTAACATTAGAATCGCTGGACTTCATCAAAATGTTGTTTTCTTAAAATAACAATCTCTGTCGTTTTCGTACAATATTAGTCCATCTAAAAATTCTCAGGCATGAGGACAGCTTCACTCCTCTTTGTAAGGCCACTTTTTATTGCCAAGACTAGATCAAAAATATGTCCCTGCACCTTTATTAAATTCATTTTTAATATTCAGTTGGCACTGAACATTCGGCAGCTGTCACAGTAAATCTTCATCAGAATGTATTTTAGAAACCCTAATATAAAATATCACGTTATTTTATTTATAGATTTTTAATAGTTTATTCTACGTTCTTCCACCTTTTTCCTATGAAAAGAAAACCAGAGTTGCTTTGTTAATAGCCAATTTCCCCCACCCATATACTTGTTATATCTCAAAAACTAAGAATAGTTTGGTCCATTAGCTATTAATATACAAATTGTGACTACTATGCATTATAAGAATATAAGCAACAGTGATCCTCTCTATTGGTTTAGAAGCTCATGCACGCGCCACTACCTTTTCATTCTCTGTACATGTGCAGAAGGCTTTGTTTCAACCCTAGAAGCAATATCAACCCTAGAAGCAAATATCAAGATAGAATGGATCTTTAGAAACATTAGATTAGAGATGGGTTTATAGAAAATTGGGTGAGGTATTGAATTAAGATGCTCTTAGGTAGCACTTTAAATCTTGAGTTGTTAAGGAAGCCATTTTGGACTTTATGCAAGAACTAAGAAAAATATAATTTTGATTTCGGGTGATGATTAGAATTATATATGTTTATAGAACTAACATGCACTCTTGTTAATTTTAGAAAAAGAGTTGGATGTATTCTTTATGTCTGTACCAAAAAAAAAAAGAGGCCATTTTTTTTACCTCTTTACTTTTTCTTTCTTTTTTTAACTTTTAACTTGCCTTTTGTCTTTCTTTTCTCTACTTTCTTTTTTCTTGCTTCTTTACTTTTTATTTATACATTTGAAATCTTAAAAAATTATATATATGTATGTGCGTGTGTGTGTGTGTGTGTGTGTGCATATATATATATATCGAGATAGAAAAACATCCCCAAAATATGAACAAGCGGGATGATACCTCCCGCCTACCAGACATCTGGAAACCAGCCCTCCAACGTAACCCAGCCATAAAAACTGAAACCAGACTCAGAACACACATTGCAAAACAATCAAGTAGCCTGCAAGCTCCAACTACTCAGGATATCATGCCTAATCAACAACCTTTAATTAATCAGCCTACCTCAGCTACATCAACGACCCCAGGTATCACCCCACTGACTCACCAGGAAGTTTCTACACAGCAGGCAATTGCTGAGCCATCAAACCACACCCAGCCACCAGTATTTATAGAAGGAAGGCAGCTCAGGTCTCGCTGTGTTCGCCCTAGAACAAGGACAGAAACACCAGCCTGAAGATGACGAGTGGGACCTTGTCGAAACGTCGCCAGAAATTTCCAAATCCTACATGGGAAGAAATCCGAATATAGATTTAATAGTTAAAAGCCAATTTTTTTTTCATATTTATATAAATTTTCTGTTAAAGTTTAATTCCCATTATTCAAACAATATTCTATATACAATATGTTTGATTGCTATTCCAAGACATACTGTAGAATGTAAAGGATCATTGAGATTAATTGGACCTATCTCTTAATAATTCTTAATGTTTCATTGCCCAGAAGCAAACTCCTATTGGAATAATTGGAGCTCTTCCATTGTATTGTCTCCTTTATTGTTCTATTGTTCTTGAAGCTCTGAATAGAGATACAGTATTAGGCAAGACAAGAAGATAATAGGCCTACAAATTGAAAATGAGATGTTTAAATTGAAAGCGTTTGCTGATGGTTTGGTTTTGATTTTGCAATCCCTCTGAGAAGGATTTATTTTTTTTGTTTTAAGAAAAAAAGAAGATTCTGGCTCACTAGAAAAGTTTAAAGATTAATAAAACATAAAAAACCCATAACTGAAAATACATTTTTAAATATTGGTGGGCATTGAAGAAAGCTATAAATATTGGGATTAAGTATGTATATTGATCAAGAAGGTTTTAAAATGAATGTTCAATTGAAATCAGAGACTTTCAGATTTCATGGACAAACCAGTGAAAAATCTTATGCTTTTATATACAATAACATATTTTTATATGCACAAAGGAGGGACGATGTACAAATACCTGCAACAGAGGAATGGGTAGTGAAGCTGCGGAATTGGAGATGGCAAGATTGACAGCTTTGTTTAAAGAAAAGGCTTTGACTAATTTTGCTTCTACTTGTAAACCTCTCTTGGATATTTTTTCAACAAACTGCAAGAAATGAAATGTTGATTTTGGGATCTGATGATGAGAATTATATGAAATTATAGACATTTTAACCTTAGAGTCTGGTGTATTTTTTATTCTATATCAAAGAAAGTCAGAATTCAGATATTTAATTTATTTTCTTTCCTTTTCTTCTTTTGCACCTCTGTATTCTTTCTTTCACGATCTGTTTTCTTAAATTGCTTTCTTGCTTGTTTATCTTTTAATTTTCTGTTTTAAAAATCAACGTTTTTTTTTAAAAAGAACTAATTAGAGATGTTCTTTGAGCTTGCGGATATCACATTTTCTTACTTCCATTGTTCAAGAGAGAGGCTACTGCTTTAAAAACGCTACACTTGCTTATGTGAGAGCCACAATTGTATACTTTTCATTACCATCCTTTTTTCATGGAAAATACTGTTTCTTCATATTGCTAACTTTCTTTCCAATAAACGTTCTTTCTCCCTGCTAAAAATGAAAAGAAATGTTGAAGAGAAAGACCAAAGGATGATGTAATTGCCTACATACCTTGAGATAATGTATATTAATTTACTGGATTCCTCTGGGTATCTGAAGAGGCCAACCCTGTATTGGCAAGGATTACTGTAGATGTCATCTGTTAAACTGTAGTGGAGAAATGATCATTGAAAAGTTGCTTCTTGGAGCTGTGCATTTATATGCAATTATAAAATCTTATTAAATTTCATTTGAATTGTAATTGCCTGTAATTTTGAATCAGCATGCATATTTAGAATTTGGGATTATTATTACCAAGAATGGATATAGTCAGTCTCAAATACTAAATAGCAACCCAGGGATGTGTCTCTTCCACATTCTTCTAACATCTTAAAATATTCCTTAATATGACATCTATTTCCTCTTTTAGTGCACAAGTAGAAAATATAAAAAATAAAGCACTGGGCCTATTCTTCAGGAAGCGGGGAAGAAGAGAGAATGCTGGAGACTGATGTCATATTATACAGCATACCAGATTTTAATTCATTTATTTCAAAATATTTTAAATAAAGTTGGGTCATCTAAGCATTCAATGTCAAATAAAGCAAGATCTTCCGCATATATAAGATTAGAGAGAAGAGAATCGATAGCCCTGGGACAGGGGGAACAATGAATATGCATGGTCAAAATGGAACAAAAATCAATAACTCATAGGCCAGTAAAATATGTTGTGGGATTCTGTAGTGATGGTTAATTGGTTTGAGCTTTTAACATTTGTGGGTTGAAAGAGAATTATAGGTCTGTGATTTATGGCTTCTTCACTGTATGTATGTATGTATGTATGTATGTATGTATGTATGTATGTATGTATGTATGTATGAATGTATGTATGTATGTATGTTTTTTTCTGTCGAATCATCCTGCTATACCCAAGTATATGAGGCGCTTAATGCTTCCTTTTGGGTATAACAGGGTGATTTGATAGAAAAAACATATAACACTTCCCTGATACAAAGCTGAAAGGATGAGATCCTGCAGCCTAGAGGTTAATTCTCTGCCTTACAAGGCAAAGGCTGCAAGTTCAAATCCCAGTGAGGATATGGCTAGCTGATGAGGCCAGAAGAAGTCCAAAATAGGTCTATCCTAGTCTCCCTTAATTTTCAAATTCAGCAAAAACATGTGACATATATATACACACACACACATACACATATACTATATATACCGGCACCAGAGCAGATTACCTCAGGGACCGCCTTCTGCTGCACGAATCCCAGTGACCAGTTAGGTCCCACAGAGTGGATCTTCTCCGGGTCTCGTCAACTAAGCAATGTCGCCTGGCGGGACCCAGGGGAAGAGCCTTCTCTGTGGCGGCCCCGGCCCTCTGGAACCAACTCCCCCCAGAGATTAGAACTGCCCCCACCCTCCTTGCCTTTCGTAAACAACTTAAAACCCACCTCTGCCGCCAGGCATGGGGGAATTGAGATCCTGTTTCCCCCTAGGCCTTTACAATTCTATGCATGGTATGTATGTATGTATGTTTGGTTTTTATATTAATAGATTTTTAATCATCAATACCAAGTTACTATTGTACACTGTTTTATTGTCGCTGTTAGCCGCCCCGAGTCTCTGGAGAGGGGCGGCATACAAATAAAATAAATAAATGAATGAATGAATGAATGAATGAATGAATGAATGAATGAATGAACGAACGAACGAACAAACAAACAAACAAACAAACAAATAAATAAATAAAAAAAAATAAAAAATAAAGAAAAAATAAAGGAACAAACAAACAAACAAACAAACAGACAAATGTGTGTGTGTGTTTTCTCAAAATGCAATTCTTTTCCTAAGTTTAAACACAGCTATGAACAGTATACTTGTTTTAAGGCTATATCATGACAGCACTTCAAATAAATGAAGCCTTCTTAACATTATTTTTCACTGAACATACTACAAGTCCTACCTGTTAAGTTTTATTACAGCCACATTCACTTCTTTCAAGAAACAAATGATATCATACATAAAATGGCCTTTACAGATTGTATCATGTATCAGTGATTCCAATGGACACCATTTGTATCTCAGAAAGCAAATATATAGCATTGTAATAGTACTCATCACCCAACTGCATGTCTCCTCCAGAGACCTTATCACTCAACTCCCTGCATATACAGGTAGCCCTCAACTTACAATGGTTCATTTAATGACCGACGTTACAATGGCACTGAAAAAAATTGATACTAATGACTGCTGCAGCATTCCTATGATCATGTGATGAAAATTCAGAAGTTTGGCAACTGACTCGTGTTTATGATGTTTGCAGTCTCCTGGGGTCACGTGATCACCTTTTGCAACCTTCTGATGAGCAAAATTAATGGGGACGCCAGATTCATGTAACCACTGTGGCCAGAACAATCATAAAATGGGTCAAAACATACTTAACAAATGTCTCCCTTAGCAACAGAAATGTTGGGTCAATTATGGTTGTAAATTGGGGACTACCTATATGCATCTCACATTATCATCAATGAGAGTTAGCTATGTACATTAATGGGAAAAAAGTCTTAAGAGGAAAACTGTTGTTTCCCAGAATCTAAAAATTGCAATCAAAGTCACTTAACTTTTAAAAGAGTGCACCATGCCAGTGTAGTTTGACTGTGGATAGCAGGGGACCCCAAACTTGGCAACTTTAAGACTTGTGGACTTCAACTCCCAGAATACTCCAGCCAGCATAGCTTGTATATGCTGGTTGGAGAATCCTGGGAGTTGAAGTCCACAAGTCTTAAAGTTGCCAAGTTTGAAGACCTCTGGTGGATAGAAACAACTTCATTAGGACAGAAATGGGAGCCTATGAGAGACACATTTTACATAGCTTAGAGAAAAGTCCACCAGAACAGTGTTTTAAAACCTGGCAACTTTAAGATGCATGAACTTTTAACTCCCTTCTAAGCCAGTCTATTCATCTTAATGTTGCCAAGTTTGAAAAAAACACTGATTTAGGCTAACGTCATTAGCAGAAATTATGTAATCTGTAAAATAAGGATGCCACACATTTTACCTCATATGTACGGTATTTTATTCTTCTTCACAAAAACCATTGCGGAACACATTTCTTTCATAATTAGCCTTTAGAATCAAGTACCATAAAATGTGCTGATGGCTACTAATTTGGATGGATTTAAAAAAGAATTGGATGAATTCATGGAGAAGCTGTACTGTCAAAATCTATGAATCTTGAAGACTTAAAGTTACCCTCAAGCATAATTCCAAATACCAGTTTCAGGGAAACAATGATAGAAGACGAGAATTTGTCATTTCCTACTTCCAAGTACCCCACGGGATTTTATCAGCAATTGTGATAAATAAATG
Source organism: Erythrolamprus reginae (assembly GCF_031021105.1). Lineage (NCBI taxonomy): Eukaryota > Metazoa > Chordata > Lepidosauria > Squamata > Dipsadidae > Erythrolamprus > Erythrolamprus reginae. The sequence goes on along the minus strand of NC_091951.1, from coordinate 261,907,406 downwards.
ATGGACTAAAGCTACTCCTTGGCTTGATCCAGAATGGTTTTTCTTGAATCCTTTTGCAGGAGAGGCGGAGTAACGACACGGACAAAAGAGCTGGATTTAAAACTGGGTCATTTTTATTAAAATAAATTTGCATAATTTATTTAATTAAATTAGCATAATTAACATAATTAACTATGACCCTAACAAGGACCCGCAGGGTCAAACGATTGCTTCCGGGGCGGAAAATGACGTAGAATAAACTTCCGGGGCAACTTATGGGCGTAGCTCCATGCTAGTCCAGGTGAGGGACCCCTCCCTCACCTGAGACCCTGACATGCACTTGCATGTGGGAGGTCCTGCCGGCTAACCCTTAGCAGGGGAATTAAATGGGCGGGACCCAAAGACAGGTTCCCCCCAACTGCTCAGGTCGCCAATACCACAAGCTTGGAGAGAACCTGTCAATCATCCCCAAAGATGCCCAACGGAGAACACGCAGTTGCTAAACCACCACCCAGTTTTCCGCCCCTAACCTGCCACGGAGCGGGGGTCAGATCTCTATCTTGGCCCCCCGACTCCCCCCTCTAACTGCACCAGCTCACGCAGTGACCGCTGCAGGTCCTGTAAGAAGATGGTGTTCCCTTGTTCTGACAGATGAACACCATCAGCCCGGTAAAGCCACGGCTGATCTATGGTGATGTGGGGATGGGCCACTACCACCCCACCTAACTCCCTGACTACCTTACCCAGGGCCTTATTAACTCTCCGTCTAACCCGGTGAATGGCCCTAAGGGAAATGGCGTCCCACCAAGTGATCCTCGGGAGGATCTCAGACCACACCACTTGCATGGTGGGCCACACAATGCGAAGCCACCGCAGGTCCTCGCGAGCCTGGCAGATCAAGGGCAGACCTCCAAGCATGCACTGGTCATTGCCACCAAGCTGCAAGACCTGCCACCTGGGCGCAGCAATTGGATGCCGCCCTCCCAGCACCACCTGGGTGCAGCAATGGGATGCCGCCTTCCCAGCAATAGCGGTAGAAAACCCTTCCCACCGTACGCTTCTTCTCCCCCAGCCAGACGACGGTGACCCGTCAGCCCAACGACAATTGGGTCCCCCCGGCGGTTCTTGTTGCTGAGCGGTCGGCCCCAAAATGTCACGCTGTGACCTCAAAGCAATGCTGTCGGTCTTGTACTGGTGGGGCTAACTAGAAGAGGGCCAATAGTGGTGAACCTAGCGTAAGACCTTACCCCGGACCCTCAGCCAGCCGTTCATACCCTAAACAGGCCGCTGACCGCCAGTGGCCGATTTCCCGAATCCACCGTATCGAGAAACCCCCAATTGCCGCACTAGTGGCGGCGCCGATACGGAACGAGGAGTTCCATAGCCGGCGGGATCAATGCCTGGCCTGGCCAGAAACCCTGGACCCTAGAACCCAGCTAAACTGAATCAGCGAACTGGAAGGCACGGAGCGACCTGTCAGCCTGCAAGGAGGCCATAGCCTCGCTGACCCGCAGGGCCCCAAAAAACATGACACAAGTCGCTGCCCTAAAAAGACAGGCCTCGTACAGAAAGGCACACAGACTGTCCAAAGCTTGATTAATAAGCGACAGCAGCTGCACCGTCAGAGCCTGGCAACTATCCAAAGGGGGTCCCCTGTCGCTCCCTCTCCCAGCCTTCCAGCATCTTCCGAATACAGAAGTCACCAGAAACGTCCCTCAACCCCCCGCCTTGGACAGAAAGGCGAGACCGGCCAACTTGGACCTAATTGTCCTAACTGAAAGGCCACGCTGCCTAGATGGACACAAAAATTCCATCAGGTGTTCCACTGGGGCAGGCCAACTATGGGTGTAACCCCTATCCTGCCTGAAATCCCCAAACTCCTTACCTGCATGCTGGTAAGCCCTCGGGGTGCCTGGTGCCACTAAGAGGGCCATAGCCCTGCAGGCCTCTTCTCTCCACTGCTCGGGAGCCCGCCCAGGCTCCAAAGGTGGTCGGGAAAAACCTCTGGTGATGCTCGGGCCCCTGGGGCCAGGGTCCGAAACCTGGACAACTGACCACGGGACAAGGCGTCAGCAATCCCGTTATCTAACCCGGGGACATGTCTAGCCAAAAAACAAGGCGTTTGGGGACAAAGACCTGTGCACAAAATGGCGGACAAGCCGCATGACCCTGTCGCTCTTGGAGGACAGGGCGTTCACAACATGGACAACTGCCAGGTTGTCGCACCAAGTGCACAGTTTTGTCCCTAAATCGCTCCCCCCAAAGCTCTAAGGCCACTACCAAGGGGAAGAGCTCCAAAAAAAGTCAAATCCTTAACCAGGGGGGAGGCCCTCCATTCCGGAGGTCAAGCAGACCAGCACCACCTAATACCACCCCGAAACCACAGGTCCCCGCAGCCTCTGAACACCCCAAATCTTGACTAATTTGTCCAGGGGCAATCTAGAAGATTGCTCCTCTGAGTCCAATTCGATACCAAGAAAGGTAATCCTGGTAACAGGGCCCTCGGTCTTCTCGGGGGCTAAAGGCACCCCTAACTGAGCACAAAGGGCTTCGAAGTCCCACATTAGAGCAAAGCATTGCTCTGAATGCGCAGGCCCTGCCATCAAGAAATCGTCAAGGTATTGAACGACCGAGCCCAGACCACTGCGCCTCCTGAGCGCCCACTCCAAGAAGGTGCTAAAGCTCTCAAAAAGAGAGCACGAGACAGAGCAACCCATAGGTAATGCCCTGTCTACATAAAAACCACCTTCAAAGTGGAAGCCCAAGAGCTCGAAGTCGTCTGGGTGTATGGGAAGGAGCCGGAATGCCGACTTAATGTCGCATTTACCCATAAGGGCTCCAATCCCACAATTCCTAACCATGGCCACGGCCGCATCAAAAGATGTGTACCGGACTGAACAAAGTTCGTCAGGAATGAAATCATTCACTGACTCCCCTTTTGGAAAAGACAAATGGTGAATCAACCGAAAATCACCACTCGCCTTTTTGGGGACCACTCCTAACGAGGACACCCTGAGATGTGGGGAGGGCGGCTCCGGGAAAGGCCCCAGAACCCTGCCCTCGGCCACCTCCTTTGTCTTCATGTCCCATAACCGACCCAAGGTTGTCGGACATGAAGGCTTTCCCAACCCCCATGTAAGGGATCCTAAATCCCTCAGAGAATCCTTGCAGGAGAGCGTCCGCTCTTGAGCGAGGGTGGTAGTTTTTTAACCAACCCTTAAGGACAGGAAGATTAATTGGGCTGGGCCCCTTTTCCCCCAGCAGGCGGGGGTTGCTTCGCCTGACCCCCTCCCCTCTTATCCTTCTCCTTTTTAGGCCGGGGACAAACGGAAGCGGCGTGGGTACCTCCGCAGTTCCCACACCCATGCCTGAATTTACAAAAGGGGTGAAAACAAGCCCCCTTTGCAGCAAATTCATGACATGGGGGAGAGGCTCCCTTTGCTGCACCCCCTGTGGCAGCCTTAACTGGGGTGGAAGCTGGGGACTCCTCCTCCATAAAGTGCCCACTGTCTGTCCTATCACATTCCTCTTTCCCAGACATGTAGGTTGCTTGGAACCACAAGTCGGGAACTACCATGTCCCAGGGGAGAGTGGGATTGAATGCCACCCGCATCCTAAATGCTTTATCATAGTGCCTCCAGATGGTGCCCTTATATTCAAAATGGGCCCTGGCTATCAGGTCTATGTACTTAAGCATTGAGGCAGCCCTAGCCAGCTGCCTCTGGAGCATAATAGTGGCATAGGTCAAGTAAGCGTACAGCCAAGAGGTGAAACACTTACTGACCTTTGCTTTTTTGGGCTTCTCACCTGGGACTTCCCCTTCCTTGTTCTTCTTTGGGACCTGCCTATTCAAGATGGAAAAGAGGTCCACGAACTCCCCTTTCCAGATAGCCTCCTTAACCGAGGGATGAAGGTGGAACCCCAGGGGTGTCGCTGGCAACCCACACGGGATAGCCCCTGCCCTAAGGCTGGCAATCGGATCCCACACCGTGTTAGCCCCAATCCCTAGCACCCCCGGCCCCAACGGGTAAGCCATCACAGGGGCCGGAGCCATCGCGGCTGGGGCTGGCGGGGTCCAACCCCCTGCCCCTGGCCTCCCCGGCCCTGACGGAAAAGCCGTCGCAGGGGCCTGAGCAACCACAGCCAGAGCCGGCGGGGACCACACCTGGCTACAAGTGCCTGCCGGAGACCCTAGAAAATTGACCCCACTCCCAAAACCCGGCGGGACAAAGGCCTGCCTGGGCAGCGGGAGGAGCTGAGTGGATGTCACGTGTGGTGCGACCTCACCTGCCCCAAAAGGGGTAGAAGTCATCCAGGGTAGCCCCGGTCCCCTGGGGCCCAGCAATGCCGCTACCTGCCCGGGCTGGGCCCTCTGCCCAGACTGGGCTGCTGCCTCCTCCGGATCTCTTCCAAGGGCCGCAGGCGCCGACGTGGAGGCCCCACCTGTGCCAGAGCCCGACTGCGAGCGCTTGAGTTCATCCAAGCACTCTAGGACCCTGACCCAAGAAAGAGAAGGCATGTCAGTACTAGGCCCAGGAGACACAAACCCCCGCCCCCCCCCCATCGGGGCTCTACCCTGAGCCTCTTCTTGGCTCGCTTGAGCCCGAGCTGAGGGCCTCAGCGCCCTCCTTGGCCTCACCACTGGCAGGGCCGGTGGAGCCGGAGCCTTCCGTCTTTTTGGGGCCATTACCACTAGACAGTACCTTGGAGTTGTAATTTAATTATTAATATTATCTTATTATTTTATTATTATTTTATTTTATTTTATTGTATTTTGCCCTTTCTTTTAACCAAAGACCGGAGCCAAAAATGGCCCCAGCCCAAAGAGGAAACTGGTGGACCCTGCCCAGGAAGGCAGAGAAGTAGCAGCGGAGCTGCTACTGTCAGAGGTGCCCAACTGACCCGTGCAACCCTCCTCGGTCCCGAGGAGATGCCAGGCCAGCCACTTCTATAAAAAACCCCGCCTGCCGAGGCCAATGGGCCCTTGTGCCCCAGTCACAACCACCCCTTTCCCAAAGGCCCTCGGAGCGGTCCCCCTCGGTCCCGAGGAGGACAGGCTCCAGATGAACACTGCCCCGAGGAATCAAGAAAGGGAGGCCTTTCCGCTGGACCCCAGCCGCCAAACCGCCACCGCAAACTACCAAAAGCCTCCGATGAGACTACAAAACGGCGTCCGTGCCACGAGGCCGCCCAAAATGGCGGACGCAAGCAGACACCCAGCCGAGTGTTTGCTTGCAGTGACGAGTCCGGGCGAAAAGGAGGAACTTCGGGCCTGCACACCCTTTTATAGGGCTGGCAGGCCCCGCCCGGACACGTCACTGCTCAGGCCACCCTGGCCTGATCATAGGCCGAAATCTCGCGAGACTTCGGCCGAAAATACAAGATGGCGGCTACGCCATGTGGCCGGTCTCCCCAGCCCTCCTGCAAAAGGCGCCGGTGGGTGAGTACCACCGGCGCTATTTTTGTTTACTAATACCCATGAAATAGATTAGGCTGAAAGCTCATTATCCAGATTTCTCCATAAGCTTCATAACTGAACAGAGAGTCAGCCCAAATTTTCTAATCAAAATGAGATATCATTTGGCAGTGGTTTTTCCTTTGCATAATATCCAATGTCAAAAACAGTCCCTGCTTTTTTATAGCAAGGCTTCTTCTTGGCCCCATGTCTCCAATGCCTCTTCTAGATCTTCATCAAGAGTGCTGCCAAATCATATCACCATCTAAGTGTTTGAATTTTTCTTCCTTTTACTGCTGGATTGGCACTGTTGTGAGCTGGCCACACCATTCCACAGGCTGCTTTTCCTACTGCTATGAGATAACTCACAGTTAGTGCAGATTGCTCCAGTTTTATCATGTCTGGACTCTTTGAATGCTCAGATCCATCTCCAGTTGCTTGCCTTGCTCCTGAGACCACTCCACAGAGGCTAATGGAGCCTCTGATTTATTTCCTCATGAGGACTCTGCTGCAAATGCTTCCTTGTTCTGCTTCTTCTTCAGTTGTCCTTAAGTCATTTGGGCCACAACTCCTGGATACTGCTTCATTTTCAGTTGCTGACATGTTTGATCCTTCTCTTCTTTCTGTTTCCTGACTTAACTTTTATTTTAAATCCTTTAGTTCTTTTTCCTCCCCCAACCCCCTCTTCCTGGTGTTGAATCCAGCTCTTTGCTCCTGTAATCTTCACTGAGATGACTGTTTTTAAAGGAATTATGCCTTCTGCTGCTCCCAGTTCCCTTCTTATGTGGGCCAGGCATTTAGAAGTATGAAAAAAGGTATCAGCCCCAATTGGAAGGTGTCCTGCTTACTCTACAAGTAAATTTCTCTTTACACTCTTTGTCATTATTATATGATCAGTATATATTGTGTGAGTTATTTGCAATTACAGTACAAGCAATACCGACTGGTTGGGCCATGAGGAAGGGCCTTCTCTGTGGCGGCTCTGGCTTTCTGGAACCAACTCCCCCACCAGAGATTCACACCGCCTCCACCCTCCCAGCCTTCCAAAAGGCCTTAAAAACTTGGCTTTGCTGGCAGGCCGGGGGCCATTGAGCAAGAACACTCTGCTCTGGCCAATAGTGACAAATGATAGATAGACGAATGTTCTTTTAAATATTGGGGCTTTAAAATTTTATATATTGTTTTACTGCTGAACTCCCTGAGTCTGTCAGGAGATGGTCGGCTTATATAAACAAACAAATAAACAGCATTAAAGTATATCAATATCTACCAGTTTTGGATGATGTACATACCACTAAGAAGTCTACATTGGTACACAAAGAAATATTACGCCATTACAAATGTTAGTTTTTCCAAAGTCATTTTGCTATAAGAGTTTTGTTTATTCTGCAGTATAATAACAGAGCTATCTTGGTGGAAACAAACCAAAGCAAACATTCAGTGGTTGAAGTCTTGAACAACATATATGCTACATTTAAAAAAGATGGCAATATTTGTTTAATCTATGTCTGAGGTCATTTGATTCCTTACAAACTCTGGACAGCTTACAAATAAGGGAAACAATGTTTAAAAAGAGAGCAAGATTAACTGGAGTAACAAACAAACAAATAAACAAACAAACAATCTATCTTAAACCAGACAAAACTAAGTTATAACTAAAAGGATCTTCAGAGCCACCCATCCCTAGGTCTGGGAGAACAAGGAAATTTTTAATTGTTGATGAAATTTCATTAAAGTGGGAACTGTATATACAGTATCTCTTGGGGATGATCCCAGGCGGGAATTGTGAAAGAGTAGATGTGCTTCCTGGATCCTTGTTTACATCTAGCAAATATGATTTTGTTTGCTTCTCAAATATCTTGCTCTTCAAAATTATTTGTTATGTTGTTTGCTTTGGCAAAAAAGTTTAATTTGTACATACACACACACAGAGCTTTATATATAGCAGTTGCTGAAAGAATTCTAGAAGAAATTTTCTCTAACTTCTCTACTACCTCACTCATTTAATATCTGAGTCTAACTTAAAAACATTCTTTAACTTTCTTTTTTTCTAAGATTAAGAAAGAAAATGTATACATGTTTAAGTATCAGGTATGTTCTAAGACTTGGAATAATCCAATTTATGTTCCAAGTATGTTGCCAAGATCCCACTATGTAGATTGAGAAATGGCCTCATCTGGAGATAACCGAATTTAATTAATTGCCCAAATCTAGCACATGGTTCACTATAGTCATATTTCTTCCAACAGGTGTGAAAACGGAGATGCAATTTTCAAGCACATTAGACCTTGAAGAAGGATGAAATTTATTGAATTTAGTAGATATAGACTACAGCATGCTTTGGACCATGTTCCTTGAAAAATTGCTATTTTTACTGCCAGTTTCTTTCTTGCAGCAGAAGGTGATTAAATTTGCAGCAATGGATATTTCTTCTTCTGTCTAGATTAGAACTAGCATTGCTCCCCTCAAATGTACAATCATGGATGGCAGGAAAATACTTGTTTTTTTATGCTTGCGTTTGGTGTCATCCAGTGGTTTTCTGGTTTTCTACAGCCTTGTTGTTATTAGTTGTGAAGTCACATCTGACCCATCGCAACCCCACGGACAACATTCCCCCAACCTTCCTGTCCTCTACCATCCTCTGGAGTCCATTTAAGCTTATGCCTACTGCTTCAGTGACTCCATCCATCCACCTCATTCTCGGTCATCCCATTCTTCTTTTGCCCTCAATCTTTCCCAGCATTAGGCTCTTCTCCAGTGAGTCCTTCCTTCTCGTTAGGTGACCAAAGTATTTGAGTTTCATTTTAAGGATCTGGTCTTCTAAAGAACAGTCATGGTTGATCGCCTTGAAGTCAGTGTTCCCTCTAATTTTTTTTTGGGGGGGCGGAAAAGTATAGTGTCTGAGCGGCAGTCCCTTCGAGACTGGGCGGCACAGAAATAATAAATAAATAAATAAACAAACAAACAAACAAACAAACAAACAAATAAATAAATAAAAAACCCACCCTGTTTTGGCTCAGAGAATTTCAAAATAAAATACTGTACTGTGTGTCTATAACAGTGAGCTCATAATAGGGCAACTCTATCAATATCAAAATGCCACTTAAATAGTTGAGCTAGTTTCAAACTAGATTTTGATTTTCTTTCTCTCTTCCTTACTCCCATTCTTTTTCTTTCTCTTTTCCTTCCTCTCTTTTTTCTATCTGTTTCTCTCTCTTCCTCTGTTCCTCTCTCTCTCCTTCCCTCTCACTCTTTCCCTCTCGGCTTCTGGGCAGGTTTGGAAAACTCTGAGTTGATGATGATTTTTAAGTGAGCGATTGCTCACTGCTCAGCTTAGAGGGAACTATGCTTGAAGTCCAAGGCAGCCTAGATATGGTATAACCTAAGGTAAAATTCAAACAATATTTTTATGTGTATGAGCAGAAATGCTTATGACTCTTCCGCTTAATCAGTGGTGGGTTGCTGCTGTTTTGGCCTGGTTCTCTGAAGTGGTAGTGGGGGCAGGAGACTCCACCTACCTGCCCGCGATGCTCCGCCTACCTGCTCAGGACGCTCTGCCCACTCACCTGAGACTCTTCTGCAGATCATGGGCACTATGTTGACTGTTTTGAGCTTCCTTGTAGACAATCCTGCTGGGTGGTCTTCTCTGATGAAGAAGGATCAATCCTCAGTATGAGCTAGATGTCAAAAAGCAGAAAGCAATAGCAAAACTTTTCCCTATGCCAAGAAGACAGGATTGAAATGGTCTAATGATTCAAAAGGCTTTTACTTTATACTGTACTGTTTTAGTCTGTATTTTTGTTTTTATTATCTCCCTTAATTGTGTTCTTTCTTTGCCATGTATGGAATGTGGGATATATTAAATACAAAAGTGAACCTGGTGAATTAATTGACTTTTGTAGTTAGATAAAGGATTTCAATTTGCCTGATTATACAGCTTGGTGAACACTAAATGATATTATAAACTTTATAAGAAATTTTTGTTGTAATCTCATCTGATAATCTGAAGAAAGTGCTTTGATCAAAACAGTGCAATGTGGAAGGAAAGAAAGAAAGAAAGAAAGAAAGAAAAGGGAGGGTGGGAGGGAGGGAAGGAAGGAAGAAAAAGGGAGGGTGGGAGGGAGGGAAGAAAGAAAGAAAGAAAGAAAAAGGGAGGTTGAGAGGGAGGGAAGAAAGAAAGAAAGAAAGAAAAAGGGAGGGTGGGAGGGAGGGAAGGAAGAAAGAAAGAAAAATGGAGGGTGGGAGGAAGGGAAGGAAGAAAGAAAGAAAAAGGGAGGGTGGGAGGGAGGGAAGGAAGAAAGAAAGAAAGAAAGAAAAATGGAGGGTGGGAGGGAGGGAAGGAAGAAAGAAAGAGAAAGAAAGAGGGAGAGTGGGAGGGTGGGAGGGAGGGAGGGAAGGAAGGAAGAAAGGAAGGAAGGAAGGAAGAAGGAAGGAAGATTTTAAATGAAGGAAGATTGTAGATTGTAGACATTATAGATATCAGACTAGGGGCCAAATATAACAAGCTGATGTAAAATATTTCAGTTACCATACATTATTCATCGATTAAAATCTGTCTATCTTATAATAGCTTTAATAATATACAGCATTCCTCATGAAAGGCAACAGCAATGAACAAAAAAGATTTTAAAAGGGAAGGTATGTTCTTTCACTACATTTAAATTCTATTCATTCCTGAATGAATGGAAAGGAAAACGTTAGTTGTAGAATTCAGTATGTGACAGTCTAGCCAGTAATTACGCCTTTTCTTGATAAAGGTTTGGCTGACAGCCCCACCAAAATATTCACATGAAATCTGATCGGCTGGGAGAGTGGAATTTTTTTGGCCAACAGATTTGGAAGGTTTTGGCAACAAAGCTGTAGTAAATTCAGGAGCTGGAGTCGACGGTAATTTTTCCAAGATTGAAGCTATTATATAATGTTATAGGCAATGCCATCTTCTTAAAAGATGACCAGTCTTTTTCCATGACCTTCTTTCTGTTTCAAAAAAGCATGCAATCAACATTACATAAAAGTTAATATGGTATTTCTCCTGCTTTTATCCTGTTAATTATCTATGAATCGAAAAATGTAATCTACTGATAATGCTTTCTTATCTACTCTCTTTGGTGAGAGATTTCCTCATAATTGATTAATACAATTTGCCTTTTCTGTAATTTTTTCTGTGCTGTTTAAGAAATGAAATCATGCCTTGCTGGTTATCTAATTTATAGACTCAAAAAGTTGAAAGGACTTTACACATCATTTAGTCCAATCCCATGTCCTTGCAAGATCCATTAGAACAATTCTGACAGATCTGTTTGAATATCTTCAGTAAAATATAGCTTTCTATTTCATATGGGTAGGATTATTTATTTATTTAGCATATGGATTTTACAGAGGTCATGCAATCACTGACACACAAATTTAGAGGTCATACAATCTCTAATCTACATGTACATACATATGTACATGTACGGAGATAGATAGATTAGATAGATAGATAGATAGATAGATAGATAGATAGATAGATAGATAGATAGATAGATAGATAGATAGATAGATAGACAGATAGACAGAAAGACAGACAGACAGACAGACAGACAGACAGAACGAACAGACAGATAGATGATAGAATATAATATTTATTTATTGGCCAAGTGTGATTGGACACATAAGGAATATGTCGTGGTGTAAATGCTCTCTGTATAAAAGAAAAGATATGTTCGTCAAGAATAGATAGATGGATGGATGGACGGACGGACGGACAATACACTATAGGAGATAATATGTTAAATTATGATAAAGCCATAATATGGATCCATAGAATTGCCTCTTCTGGATGCCAGAGTTCATAGGGCATCTAGAAGACATGAGTGGTCGGCTAAGTTGAGATTGATCCATGAGTTTTACTGCTGGCTATTGGATCATACCCTCTCATTTAAGGGTGAGGCATGCCCCATCTTGTTGCAGAGAACAATGTCATTCATTTCTGAAACATCTTGTCTTGACTATTGAATTCAGTTTGTTTTTCAAAAGAGCACATTCTTGGCTTTGCTAATGAGTTTCGGTCTTCTAGTTAATTTCTGAGAATTATGCCTTGGAAATCTTGCTTCACCTGGTAATTATTACCATGTTTATCTTCTCTCTGGGATTTTGGCCAGCTGATAAGACTTTGCTAGAATTGCTTCTCCCTTTGAAAAGACTCTTAAAAGACTTACAAGACTGAGAATTTTGAACATTAGTTATACAATTGGTGTGCACCTGATTATTGGAGTTCGGCAATGAGACAACAGGTATGTTATTCCAAATTGCTTTCCTAGACTTGAGCCTGGTGAGAGGTAGAGAGTGTAATACTTTATGTATTGGAAGATCTCTAGGAGTCGATGGCATTTTTATCATATTCCATTCTCACATTATCTGTTGTCACTGAGAAAAGAACATGGAGCCATGACAGTGGAGAGCTTAAGGGGGCAAGGATCTCCAAATATTATTCTCATAGTGTCATTAAGGTGAACATCAATCTTGTTGACATGACCTTCCCCATATTATTATTATTATTATTTATTATTATTATTATTATTATTATTATTATTATTATTATTATTAATTATATTTGTATGCCGCCCCTCTCCGTAGACTCGGAAGGGTGCTTCAGTGGAAGAGTGCTTCAGTGGCTGATGGTTCATGCCATCAGGAGGTTTCTCCTAAAATCTAGCCTGAACTTTCCTGTAATTTTAACCCATTGATTTTAAACCTGCCCTCTAAGGCAATAGAGAATAATAGACCTCCTTCTGTGTGACAGCTGTCTAGATATTTGAAAACTGTATCTTGGTCTCCCCCTCATCCCCGCAACACATTTCTTTGTTTGCTTATGATAAACTATGAAAGACACATTTCTATATTCATCAAGGACCCATGATTGAGAAGTGACACAATCAATTGTTGTTATGTATAATCAATTGTTAGACTAACTGTAGTGAGCATAGAAAGATGGGAGGAAGAAAAACTACGTTAGTAAGACAACTACAACCTGAGAAACTGTTTCAGGCAAAACCCTCACTAAATATAAAGGAAGAGAGTTGGAAACACCATTCCAACAATTTTGCAAAAGTGATTTTGGTCCAACTTTGGTTTTCTAGTCCGGTCTACCTTGAAGGACTGATGCTAATGTACCTGCTTTCTTTCATGGTAAATTAACAGCTTTGTATACAATCATAGAAGAATTATTGACACATAATGAATCCTATGACTGCCTCTTGTAGCAACCTACCAAAAGGGATCTTTAGGGATATTTAGTAATACATTTAAGCTAAACAATCTTAAAGTGTCCTTGTACAGTGGTACCTCATGATACGAACCCCTCGTGATACGAACCTGGGGTTCGGAAATTTTTTGCCTCTTCTTACGAACCTTTTAAAACAGCCTTCTCAGCGTTCTCCAGAACCCGAACCTTTTGAGTTCGGGTTCGGGAGGCCGTTGAGAAGCGCTGCCGCCCGGCTGTCACCTTCTGAAACAGCCAGGCGCTTCTTGGCGGCCTCCGGAACCTGAACCCAAACCCAAACTTCTGAGATTGGCGTTTGGGAGAATGCTGAGAAGCCCCCCAGCTGTTTCAGAAGGTGACAGCTGGGCGGTGGCGCTTCTCGGCGGCCTCCCGAACCCAAACTTCCGGGTTCAGCATTCGGGAGACTGCCGAGAAGCCCCCCAGCTGTTTCAGAAGGTGACAGCTGGGCGGCGGCGCTTCTTGCCGGCCTCCCAAACCCGAACCTGAAATGTTCGGGTTCGGGCAAACGCCGAGAAGCCCCCCGGCTGTTTTAAAAGGTGACAGCTGGGTGGCAGCGCCCAACGGAGTGCCATTTTGCGATTTTTTTTTCTTTTTGCACAGATTAATCACTTTTACATTGTTTCCTATGGGAAACAATGTTTCGTCTTATGAACTTTTCGCCTTACAAACCTACTTCCGGAACCAATTAGGTTCGTAAGACGAGGTATTACTGTATTACCATTAGGAAATGGCTTATTTTTCTTTTTTGCATCATTTTTTTCTTAATATAATCTAAAAGTGCCTTCATAGCTTTCTTCGCCATTTTAGATACCTTTCTTTACTTATTTCCAATCTGACACTTTTGTTTTGGTGGCAGCTACTTATCACTATCTGCATCAGTCAACTGTCAAGTTATATACGTGCCAGAGCAATTTCAGGTACTATGCTTGAACACTTTCCAAGAATAAATTAAAACCGATTGTGGGAATATTTCCATTTAAAAATAGAAATGGCATTTGTCTTCATATACTGTCAACCTGCATATTTTTGTTCCTTGCTTGTTCCGTTCTTCCCATTTGTTATTTGTGCTTGCTCTCTCTGAACAAGATTTCCTCTGCCTTAACTGTGATAAATGAAGTAAGCATTAATTGTAAGCCCATAGTATTTCACCAGGAGCCAGTTTGGCTCAGATTCAGTTTTTCTGTCAATTGGGGGAATATGTAATCATGACAGATTACTGCTATAGAATCTTTTTGTCAATTGCGATGTGTCGTTGAAATGTCTGTTCTATCTCCCCCTAAACTATCTAAAAGAAACACATTACTGGGAGAATAAGGTAGTGTTGAAAGAACTTCATACAGCCACAAGTAAGTTAGACCAATCGCTTAGTGGTTGTCTTTATACACAGTAATAAATTGTAATTAATTTCATTTGGCACATTGATTAAAAGCACTTACGCTTTTAATTCTCCGAGTTTTATACTGAGGAGGTGTTGTTGTTGCCAAATAACTAGCCCCAAATAGCTTTGGTCTTTGGCACAGCCTTGATTCCACAAAACACTATTTTATCAGAATAAGTCATATAGGGTTGTAATGAAATATTTATTTTTCCATTTAATTCCATATTTTTCAAATTTTCGTATTGTTGAAAGGTGTTAATCTGATGACCTCCAGATGTGTTGGACACTAAAGTTTATTACCCCCAGCCAGCATATTCTTTGGCTATGAATTATAGGAGGGCACTAGGTTGGGAAGAGTTCTCTTAGATTTATAATTGCCTGAAACAGAGTTCTATACTTTTTTTTACAGAAGTTGAGTAAAATTTTATTTGAGATAAGCTTGCTTCCTAATGAAGATATGTCTGTGTTATATGCTGTTAGGTGATCAGTAATATAGAAGAGGTTTACCACTGCCTTTCTTTGGGATTTATTTCACAGTCTAGCATCTACTTTTAGGTTTCATGATGATTTCCTATCTTACGATGTAGCTACTCAAAGAATTTGTAAAGGCCAGAGAGCAACTCATGTTATTTAGAATTCATGAGAAAACTCAACCAAATCTGTTACCAAATTGCCAATGGCAGCCACTTTTCTCCTTTCCTGATTTGAGGAACTGAATACTGATTTTTGAACCAATTATGAGTGCCATTTGAGAATTGAGAACATCTTCACAAAATGTATTCATACAGAATATAGATATTATTTGTACGTTACTGAATTACTTCTGCTCTTAGACTTAGTGTAGTGCATTTTAAATAAGTGTGCTTGTAGCAGTACTATTTATTCCTTTGTTAGGGTGGTTTTTAAAAATATACTACATTTTTCCAAAGTGTAATTTCATTTCTTTGTGGGTGGCTTCTTTGTCACTAAGTTATCCCAGCACAGGAGGGTATCCCACACACGTGGGAAAGAAATGAGAGAGAGAATCACCTCTCTCTATGATTTCTGCCCTTCATTTGAGATCTGATAGAATTGGTACTATCTGGTTCCTGTTGCTTCAGCAACACAACTAGTAGAACTCAGAAAGCAGCATTTATTTATTTAACAAAGGTAGTAAGGGATAGAAAGAGGAAGGAGAAAGGAGAAAAAGAGGAGGAAGGGAGAGAAGGGAGAAAAAGAGGAGGAAGGAAGAGAGAGAAAGGAAGAAAAGAAGGAAGAAGAGAAAGAAGAAAGGGATGGAGAGAGGTAAAATCAGTGGAGAAGGGAGGAAGGAAGGTGAAAAGAGGGAGAAGGAAGGTAAAATCAGAGGAAGGGGAAGGAAAGAAGGTAAAATCAGGTGGGAGGGAGGAAGGAAGGAAGGAAGAAAGGAGGATGATGTGAAGGGGATTTATGTGACTGGATGGGAGTGCATGATGTCTGATTGGCTCTGCCCACGCAGGTTTTGTGGCTCTCAGTGTTTTGTTTTTTGTGGAAAATGGGTCCAAATGGCTCGCTGAACCAATCTAAACTAACAAAAAATCAAATGATGTCTCCTGCATAATTTTTACTACCTCCATGATATTAACCATTCAATTGTTAAGGTATCCACGACTCCTAAATCCTTTGCTGGCATGCTCCTTATAGCAGAGGTAGCAGATCACATAAAGATACATATGAATAAAATCCACTTATATCAATCTGTAGGGCTAACATGATCTTCCATACTTTGCTAGCTAATCGATCTTCCCTTGGCTTGCTGCTCCTTTCGACAATCAGCTGAGGTTTTTTTCCAGCCCTAACCTGGTTAGTGATCTTCTGTGCTTTGCTAACAAGTGATCTTCCATTTGCCTGATTTTTTCATTGTTTCTCTCTGAAGTGAAGTGTTTTAGAATCTGTTTTTATCTCCAACCAGGGGGTAAAAAGCAAGCACATGGGCTCAAAACGGGCAAACTAATGTGCTGAAGCTGACCAGACTAAAGACTAGCCAGGTAGCCTGGTAGGCAGATTATTATTTCCATATTTTCCCCCCTCAAAATTTAGGTGCGCCTTATACTCCTGTGCTTCTTATACTCTGAAAAATATGGTATACATTCCAATAGGCTAATCCACATTGAGCTCAACAATATGTTAATATTGGAGATAGTTTGGCAAAAGGGGAAGAAAATTATTTTAGTTTAAAAATAACTAGAATGGCATATATGTTTTTTTCAAACAGGGCCTAAAATATGTACATAACTTAACTGGTCAAAGAAACAGGATACTTTTTAATTAAATTTCCCCCCCTAGAACTGGGTGCTGTTGTAGAAATTGTAGGAGCAATTTGGTGTAGTGGTTAAGTCACCAAGGTGGAGAAAAAGGAAACTGACTTCTAATGCCATCTTAGACCAGCAGTGGGTTGCTACTGGTCTAGTTCTCCAAACCGTTAGTGGCAGCAGCAGGAGGCTCCCCTCACCTGCCCCGGACATTTCTGCGCATGCACAGAAGCGAGTGCGAATGCGAACCGGTAGTGATGGGATTTAAAACCCATCTCAGTCTTAGACATAAAGCCAGTTGAATGTGTTTGGGTCAGTCATTCTCTCTAGACCCCTGGTTCCCAATGTGGCCCACACCCCACAGGGGGGCCACTTGATTTTCAATGGGGGCAATTGGAACCTTGTTTAAACCAAATTAATGGCCTTTTAGGCTTCCTCCGGGTGAGTAGTACACTTTTTGAATAGTAAAAATGATATGTCATGCTTAGGTGGGGCATGGCCAAAGAAAAAGGTTGGGAACCAATTTTAGGAAGAAGGCAACAAAAAACCATTTCTGAAAATCTTAGTTTAGGAGTCAAAACAGAGTTGAAGGAGTCAGCTACAGCATGCAAAATATTTTGCAAAATTATATGCCGCTAGCAGAAGTCCTCCTAACACGAAGCATTGTAAATATGATGTCCATACCTGCTGCAGAAAATATTCTGATTTGTGATACAGAAAGGATATTTTGTTTACAGTCTATTGAAGTGAAATATGCATGCCAAAATCGGTATATCGGATTATATTCTGATACTTTCAAAATTTCAAGGCTGCTTAAAAGAAAACACTAGGATAACATGATGGGAAGCAGATATACTGTACTTACGTAAGTTTTAAAGAACTAGTTTATATTGATGTCTGCTTCAATTTGTGTGGAATTTAATTCACAGAATTATCCAACAATAAATGTAATTGTTTCTTAGCTTAATCAACAATATGCTTATTAACTCAAAGACATGACAGTAAATGTGATATATACACTAATATATACCTAACTACATTTCCTACTTTAAATCCATATTGGGAGGGTGGTGGTGTCATATACTATCTATACATTTCTTTCAACAGTAGTCTCAGAATGTGAATTAAAGGATTCCAATGCTTCCCAGTATACAGTATTTGAGAAAGGGCAGCGCCGGACTTACCCGGCAGGCAGGCTTTGCTGGAGGGACCGGGAGACACGGTCCCTCATGGCGGCCGCCATTTTGGATCCCGGGCGAAGTCTCGCGATGCGAGACTTCGCTCGGGAGATCAGGGCCTGATTGGCCAGGCTCCTGATTGGTCCGGGCGGGGCCTGCTTGCCCTATATAAGGGCGAGCAGGCCCGGGGCTCTCCCTTTTCGCCCGGACTGCAGAGCTGAGCAGACGTTCGTCGGTCTGCTCGCGGCCGCCATTTTGGGGTTAGCCTCGTGCGAGGCGCCATTTTGTGGTCAGGTTTGGAGCGGAAAGAAAGCCTTGTATAAAAGCGGAGCCAGCATCGGCTGGGCTCCGCTCTCTTGGAGCCTTAGTCTCCCGGTGGTCGGGGGTCGTGAAGGGCTTTACCTGGGGCGGCAGGGGTACCTGGGAGGGTGCGGCCCTGCCTATAAAGGGCCCAGGAGCCAAGCGGTGGGCAGTGAGGCCTTGCTGCCACCGCTGGTGGGGGGGAAGGTTTGTCCCCTTGTGGCTGCACTGGTGAGGCCTGCTGCTTAGGACAGGCCTTGCCTTGGGGGTGCAGGCCTTGGGGGGTGCCCTCTTCCTGTTTATATTTTTCTTTTTGGTTAAAAAATAATATTAAATAAGCTCATGGCCCCTAAAAAGCGGCAAGCTCCGGCCCTCCCGGCCCAACCAGTGGTGCGGCCTAGGAGGGCTGCCAGGCCGTCTGCCCGGGCTCGGGCTGCGGCTGGGGGGCCCCCGGGGGTGGTCCCGGTGGTGGTGGTGGGTTTTATGCCCACGGTCCCTCAACCAGAGGTTTCCCCTTCTCTTTCTTGGGCCAGGGTCCTGGAGCGGCTCGACGAACTGGAGCGGTGGCGGTCTGGTGCTGGCCCGGAGGGGCTTCCCATGACTGCTGCCGCAGCCTGGGGTGCCGACCCCGAAGAGGAGCCGGCCCAGGAAGGGCAGGTTGCCCACACCACGCAGCTGGCACCCACCGTGCAGATGGCCCCGGCGGGGCAGATGGCCCAGTCGGGGCAATGGTCAGCGTTGCAGGGACCATCAAGGATGGGCCCCCCGTGGATGGCTTCTACCCCTTACGGGGCAGGTGAGGTCGCACCACACGTAGGCACTTCACCGCTCCTTCCCGTGCAGGGTCCCGGGTTCATCCCGCCTGCAGTGGGGAGTGGCACCAGCTTCATGGGGGCTGCTGCGGCACCTGTGGACAGGTCTGGTCCCCGCCGGCCCCGCCAGTAGGGGCCCCGGGGGTATCTTTCCCACCTGGGGCGGGGGTGGGGGGTTGGATCCCTCCTCAGTCGGCCATTATGCCACCGCCCCCTTTTGTGTATCCATCGGGGCTTGGTGTGCTGGGATCGGGGGCCACCACGGTGTGGGACCCGTTCGCCAGCATCAAGCCTGGGGCCATCCCTTGTGGGTTGCCCGCGACGCCTTTAGGCTACCATCTTCACCCGTCAGTGAAGGAGGCAATATGGCGGGGGGAGTATGTCGATCTTTTCTCCATTTTAAACAGGGAGGTCCCTAAACAGGACAAGGAGGTGGTCCCTGGGGAGAAGGTTAAGAAAACAAAGGTCACAAAGTGCTTCAGCTCTTGGCTGTACGCCTTTCTGACCTTTGCGTCGGTGGTAATTCAGAGGCAGCCGGGTAGGGCCGCTGCCTTGCTGAAATATATCGACCTCATTGCGAGGGCCCACTTTGAATATGGGGGTACAATATGGAGGCATTACGACAAGGGGTTCAGGATGCGTATTGCCCATGACCCCTACTTGCCCTGGGATATGGTGGTTCCGGACCTGTGGTTCCAGGCCACGCATATGTCAGGGAAGGAGGGCTGTGATAGGACCGATAGCGATCACTTTATGGAAGAGGAGCCCGTGACACCCGCGCCGGCCAAAGCCGTGGCAAGTGCCGTCGGGAAAGGGGCCTCTTTGGTGTGTCACGAGTTCGCTGCAAAGGGGGCGTGTTTTCGTCCCATTTGCAGGTTTCGTCACGCCTGCGGGAGTTGTGGGGGGAACCATTCCGCAGCCGTGTGCCCCCACCCCAAGAAGGGGGCTGAAAAGAAGGGCGGGGGTCCCCCAAAGCCTCCCTCACCTGTTGGGGGAAAAGGGGCCCAGCCCAATTGATTTGCGAGTGCTTGAGGGTTGGTTGGGTGACTACCACCCTCGCCAGAGAGCGGACGCTCTCTGGCTAGGCTTCTCTGAGGGGTTTCGGATCCCTTACACGGGTGTTAGGACGGCCTTCATGTCTGACAACCTTAGGTCGGTTGTTGGTCATGAAGACATTGTTAGGGCGAAGATTCGGAAGGAGGTGGCCGAGGGCAGGGTCCTCGGGCCCTTCCCGGAACCGCCCTTCCCGAATCTTCGTGTGTCTCCTTTAGGTGTGGTCCCCAAAAAGGCGCGTGGTGAATTTAGGTTGATTCACCATTTGTCTTTTCCAAAAGGGGAGTCAGTGAATGACTTCATTCCTGACGAGCTGTGTTCAGTCCGGTATGCATCCTTTGATGCAGCCGTGACTATGGTTAGGAAGTGTGGGGTGGGAGCCCTTATGGGTAAATGCGACATTAAGTCGGCATTCCGGCTCCTCCCCATACACCCAGACGACTTTGAGCTGTTGGGCTTCCATTTCGAGGGGGGTTATTACGTGGACAGAGCCTTGCCCATGGGTTGCTCTGTCTCGTGCTCTCTTTTTGAGAGTTTTAGCACCTTTTTGGAGTGGGCGCTCAGGAGGCAAAGTGGTCTGGGTACGGTCGTTCACTACCTTGATGATTTCCTGTTGGCGGGGCCTGCGCATTCGGAGCAATGTTTTGCCCTGATGCGGGACTTCGAAGCCCTTTGTGCTCAATTGGGGGTGCCTTTAGCCTCTGAGAAGACCGAAGGCCCCGCCACCAGGATTACCTTTCTGGGTATTGAACTGGACTCAGAGGAGCAATCTTCTAGGTTGCCCCTGGAGAAGTTGGTCAAGATTAAAAGGAAGCTTGATGAGGTGCTGGGCTGCCGGAAGGTGACCCTACGACAGCTTCAGGAATTGGCAGGCATTCTTAATTTTGCCTGTCGGGTAGTTGTTCCTGGTAGGGCTTTTTCCAGGAGGTTGTATGATGCGATGAAGGGGCTCCGTTTGCCCCATCATCGTACCCGCCTCTGCGCTGGGGTCAGGGCTGACCTCGGCGTGTGGCGGGAATTTTTGGTCAGGTTTAATGGTTTGTCTTTCTGGAGGCATGAGCTTCTTTTGGAAGCTGAGTTGCAGCTCTGCTCTGATGCCGCGGGGACTTGTGGTTTCGGGGTGGTGTTAGGTGACCAGTGGTGCTGGTCGGCATGGCCTCCGGAATGGAGTGCCTCTTCGTTGGTTAAGGACCTGACGTTCTTGGAGCTCTTCCCCTTAATAGTGGCCTTGGAGCTTTGGGGGGAGCAGTTTAGGGACAAGACTGTGCACTTTTGGTGTGACAACCTAGCGGTTGTCCATGTGGTGAATGCCCTGTCCTCTAAGAGCGACAGGGTCATGCGGCTTGTCCGCCATTTTGTGCACAGGTCCTTGTCTCTAAACGCATTGTTTTTGGCTAAGCATGTCCCCGGGTTGGATAACGGGGTCGCTGATGCCTTGTCCCGTGGTCAGTTGTCCAGGTTTCGGACCCTGGCCCCGTGGGCCCGAGAGTTGCCAGAAGCGTTCCCCAGCCACCTCTGGAGTCTGGGAGGGATCCAGAGTGGTGGAGAGACGAGGCATCCCGGGCAATCTCCTTGTCTGTAGCGCCCGGCACCCTCAGGGCATACCAGCGTGCAGGTAAGGAGTTTGGGGAGTTCAGGCAGGGCAGGGGTTACCAGCTTAGTTGGCCTGTCCCTGTAGAGCACTTGGCCGAGTTTTGCGTCCAGCTTAGGCAGCGTGGCCTGTCAGTTAGGACGATCCGGTCCCGGTTAGCCGGCCTCGCCGGGTTTGCGGATCTTTCGGGTGACTTTCGCATCCGGAAGATGCTGGAGGGCTGGCTTAGGGAGCAAGCGGGGGCCCCGGGTGACACTCGTCAGGCTCTGACGGTGGAGCAGCTGTCTTTAATCAACGTGGTTTTTGACAGTCTGTGTTCCTCATTGTACGAGGCCCGTCTTTTTAGGGCAGCGACTTGTGTCATGTTTTTTGGGGCCCTTCGGGTCAGCGAGGCCATGGCCTCATCTCAGGCTGACACTTCGCTCCGAGCCTTCCAGTATGCTGATCTGGCCTTTAGACAAGGGGGGGTGTCCCTTGTAGTAAGGCGGTCTAAGACAGATCAGCTGCACAGAGGGGTTACTATCCAACTTAGTGCAGCCACCGACCAGTCGGTGTGTCCGGTGGCCGCCCTACAGCTTTATTGTGGTATGCGGGGGTCAGGTCTGGGGTACCTGTTTAGACATGGGGACGGGACCCCTCTGACCCGTTTCCAATTTTGGGCGCTAGTATCCAGGGCAATGGCCCAGGTGGGCATGGATCCCGCCGGTTATGGAACGCATTCGTTCCGCATCGGCGCCGCCACTAGCGCGGCACTTTCTGGTTTCCCGGCCCATCGGATTCGGGAGATCGGCCGCTGGCGGTCAGCGGCATATTTGGGTTATGTTAGGCCCGCTGAGGATCCCAGGCAGGGCTTAGGCTAGGTAACCTCTCTGTGTGTGTGTGTCCTCTTGCAGGTCCCCAGGCTAACATGAAACCGACGGCGCTGCTGTGTGGCCACAGCATGATTTTTTGGGCCGGCCGCTCGGCAGCCAGGAGCGCCATCGGGACCCAGCTGTCTCTGGGGCAGTGGGTCAGGGTTACCTGGATGGGCCGGAGAGGTATGTGGTGGGAGGGTCTCCTACCGGCGTTGCTGGGCGGTCAGCATTCTGTGGCTGCGCCCGGCAATATGGGGGCGGCTCCTGGAGTCGCGCCCAAGTGGGTTTGGGTGGGTAGCGTCCTGTGGCCGCACCCAGGTGGCTGGTATTGCACTTAGGTGGCAATGACCTGTGCATACTGGGAGGCCTGGCGCTGATCATCCAGGCACGCGAAGACCTGCGAAGGCTTCGTGAGGTATGGCCCACCACGCAAGTGGTGTGGTCAGAAATATTACCTAGGCTTGTGTGGAGGGACGCCTCTTCCCTTAGGGCCATTCACCGGGCTAGGCGACGGGTGAATAGGGCTATGGGTAAAACAGTTAGGGAATTAGGTGGAGTGGTAGTGCCCCATCCCCTTATCACAATAGACCGGCCATGGCTTTACCGGGCCGATGGCGTTCACCTGTCTGAGCGGGGGAACGCCATCTTCTTACAGGACCTGCAGCGGTCTCTGCGTGAGCTGGCGCAGCTAGAGGGGGGAGTCGGGGGGCCAAGATAGAGATCTGACCCCCACTCCTGTGGCAGGTTAGGGGCGGAAAACTGGGGTGGTTTAGCAACCGCGCGTTCTCCCTTGGGCATCTTTGGGGATGATTGACAGGTTCTCCGCAAGCTCATGGAGGGAGTTTCTGCCTGAGCAGCTGGGGGGAACCTGTCTTTGGGTCCTGCACCTTTAATTCCCGGATTCCGGTTAGCCGGTGGGACCCCCCTCATGCACAGCATGGCAGGGTCGCAGGTGACGGCCTGGCCCTCACCTGGACTTGCATCGAGATACGCCCATGAGTTGCCCAGGAATGTTTTTTGGCATAACGTCATTTCCGCCCCGGAAGTAGTTGTTTGACCCTGCAGGTCCAGTTCCGGGTCATAGTTGATTATGCTAATTTATGCAAAGTATTGAATAAATTATGCAAATTTATGTTAATAAAAATGACCCAATTTAAATCCAGCTCTTGTGTCCGTGTCGTTACTCCGTCTCTCCAGCAAAGGGATTATTTTGCAGAAAGGAAAAGGTTGCAGATGAGAAAGATACTCATTCAGTCCATGGATACTGGATTTTATATTTACATCATCCCATAGGGAAAAGATCAGAGGGTTAAGGAAAATTTCCAAGTTTTATTCTGAGAAACTGTTAGAGTTGTAAAGTTGGTCAGTCTCCAGCAAAGAAAATAAACCAAAATGTTGAAGTATCTAATAAACTTGAGCAATGTGATGGAGTTTTGGTAATTTTATTTTATCATATTGTTTTAAGGCTAACTGTTGAACTGAATTTCTTTCAGCTAAGGAAGTGAAAACTCTAGCAATTGGGGTACTCCCCCTTCCCCATTTATGTGTATTCTGAAGTTCTATCATTTCAATATCTTACAAGACAAAGATACACTTTCAAAAGAGAAACCAAAAATTTCACTATTTTATTTCTCTATCAACTTTCATGAGACAAGTCAAAGACACCTGTTTAAGCATCATGAATGCAAAAAGGGTCATAGACCATATGTTACAGCAGTGAGCCTTGCTTTTTAAAAACTGAACCTGCTCTAAACAATGTTGAATTCTGACAGAAAGTAGGTAAGAAATTAAATGTTATACTGAATGAAGTGGCTGAAATTTAAATGCACAGTTCATTGCACCTTGGTATAAATTCTAGGTCCAGAATCAGGTTAAGAGGCATGCATTCTGGTAATGTGAATTCATTGAGGTATCAGATATTGTACATATTGTCATTTTACATACTGTTACGTTGATTTATATTACTCCTTCTCAAATAGTAGGGCATTGAGCGATGTCATGGGGGGACACGTGTGACCCCGGGTGACATGCGTAGTCCTTCTCAATTGACTTCCCCGGACAGGGAATATTTTCCCAGTTGCCTGCTACTCTGAGCTTGGAAGAGAAGGCAGCCAGGCGGGGCAGGGCATCTGTGTGGGTTCTTGTTCTCGATGGGTGCCGCGATAGCATGCGTGAATGGCGTGGTGAACCTGCTGCTTAGGCAAGGAGGAGCATCCTCTGCAGATGAGTGAAAGCTTTAAATGGCACCCTAAAGCCTCCTACCACACCATTCGCTGTTAGTGCCCAGCAGAGGCAGAGCTTGCAGGCCTGGCCAGCGCCCTCAACATGTCAGTTTGATTAATCTGACCTGGCCTTATGTTAAAAGAGGGCCATAACCCTCTTGGGCAGGCCCTATGCATAGCTAATCAAAAACAGGCTCCACTAAGTTCAGTGTGACTTACTCCCAGGTAAGTGAGTAGAACAGCCTTCCCCAGCCAATAGTTTTCTTGCAGCTTATAATAAGTAAAATAATAAATATTAACACTAAAATTCCATTGGGGCCCAGAGTTTGGGAGGGAGGAAATGTTTACTTCTTCCTGGAAGGGGGGGGGACAAAAATAATTGAAAAGCACTGATTTAGAATAGAATAGAATTTTATTGGCCAGGTGTGATTGGACACACAAGGAATTTGTCTTGGTGCATATGCTCTCAGAGTACATAAAAGAAAAAGATACATTTGTCAAGAATCATGTGGTACAACACTTAATGATTGCCACAGGGGTCAAATAAGCAATGAAGAAACAATATTAATAAAAATCTTAGGATATAAGCAACAAGTTACAGTCATAGAGTCCTACATGGGAGGAAAAGGATGATAGGAATGATGAGAAAAATAGTAGAATAGAAGTGCAGATTTAGTAAAAAGTCTGACAGTGTTGAGGGAATTATTTGTTTAGTAGAGTGATGGCGTTCAGGAAAAAACTGTTCTTGTGTCTAGTTGTCTTGGTGTGCAGTGCTCTGTAGTGACATTTTGAGGATAGGCGTTGAAACAGTTTGTGTCAAGGATGCGAGGGGTCAGTAAATGAATGTAAATAATAAGGCCACTAACAATATCAAATAAAGACACCAGTTTAGCTGAAAAGATATTTTAGCGAAAATTAACCAAGCAAATGCACAGAAGCACTTTTCTATGTATGCCAGGTTTGCCCAATTACACCTGATTGTCTATTTTTAATGAAATGTGGAAAAAGTAACGCTTTATAACATTTTCACCCTGCGGTGGTGAACTCCCTCTGAAATTGTTCTTAGAGTACTGAATGGCCTCAGTGATGCCTTTTGTTGTTGTAACTTTTGTAATTTTTTAAAATAAATATTAAAGTTAAATGTTAATTGGTTAGTTGGGAGTGGTGGATATGAAGCTATTAAACATTAATAAATAAGAAAGCCAATATTCATGCAAGGTTCCTTCATCTCTGAAACCATTTACAGAAATCAATCTATATTATTTTTCCATTTTTCTGTTGATTAGGTTATTCATTAAACATAAGCACAGTGATAAAATAGCATTCACAGGAAGTATAAGATAAGGTTAATTTTGGAAGATGTCAGCCCACAAGTGGAAACCATACCCGTATGAAAGATTGCTCTGCTTCTAAAACAGGGGGTTTCCAAACTTGGCAACTTTAAGACTTGTGAACTCCAACTCACAGAATTCCCCAGTGAGCAATTTTGTGAAAAACATTTTTTTCCATGGACGTGTGTGTGTGTGTGTGTTACATACACTATCTAGATTCTGCACATGTGCAGATAAAGCTTCATTCACTTATGTGGCCCAGTTCCTAACAGGCCATGGACTAGTACTAGTTGGGGACCTCTGCTATATCAGGCAAGTGCCTTTTTAAGAAACTGCAAAGAACAGAAAAGTGTTACTAAACACATGGTCATACGTCAGTGAAGGGCAGTGAAATAATGAACACAGTCCATTTGGAAATACAATGTTCTTGATGTAAGCATACAGACTTTAGAAAGCTATTTTTCTAGCACTAAATGCAAAGTTCTCATCTTCAGAGAAGAAATATCGTAACTAGTGTTGGGTGAACCCAACGACTAGACACCCGAACTTTGCTGTGAAGTTTGGCTGAGTTCGCCGAACCTGAACCCGAACTTTTGCTTGCAACAAGCCACAGTGGCGTCCTTTTCTGTAAAAATAAACAAGGAGGTGGGGAATTCCCCACCTCCTTTTGCTTCCTTTTATTTTTAAAGAAAAGGATGCCGCAGCGGTGCTGGAAGCAAAAGGAGGTGTGAAATCCCATGAAGGGATTCCAGGGGCAGGGCTTTGACATCATGGAGACTCCTTCCTCCCCGTTTCGGCCGGCCAGGAAGTAGTCTCCGTGATGTCAAAGGCCCGCCTCCGGAATCCCTTTGTGGGATTTCCCACCTCCTTTTGCTCCCGGGCGGTGGCGTTTCGTGGTGTTTGTCCAAACCCGAACCCGAAATTTACCCAAACTTTTAAAAAAGTTCAGGTTCGGGTTCGGCATGCCGAGCACTGCAAAGTTCGGCATGAACCCGAACTTTGCAGGTTCGGTTCGCCCAAAACTAATTATAAACCATTTTACAATGATTTTAAAATTAATGTACCTTCCTGACCAGTCTGTGTCCCACATATCAATCTGCAGACACACAAAAACCAGACTTTCCTTGAATTAAATCACTCTATATCACAGTGAAAATAACAGTGACAAAATGGAACCACATTCCAGATCAGAAAACTCCTCAGAAGTTTTGTGACAGCTGCACTCTCAGAATAATATAAACAGTGTCTCCTTAGAATGGCTGTCTCTGTAGGTAGCATCAATTCAGAGACTATAATACATACACAAGCAAAAATATACTGGTATCAGTTGTGGGTTGCTACCTGGTATTGAAATAACCAATAAATACTGGTTTTTTTACTTACCAAAGGTCCTTTGCAGGGACCTAAATGAGAGGAAGGGTGAATTAGCATTTCATAGGCTTCCTGATAAGAATGACACAATATTGCCTCCATTTTCTTCCTTTCCTCTATTTCTTATCACAGTGGTCGACAAAGTTGTTCAGAATCTAGGAGCCAGCCAAAAAATTTAGGAGCCAGAATTTTTTTTAAGCAAACTTGGTTTTTAATTTAACAAAAAAAACATTACAAACGTTATAAACAACATTTTACTTTTAAAGATAATAAATATTATATTTTGATATTTTAGATTTTAGGCAACATTCTAGTGTTTTTCACTTTGCGTTTTGTGGCCATGAACATGCCTTGTGATTTTAGAGCTGAAGTACCAGTGGTCCACAGCCTTGGCAGGATCAAACGCCTTCACAGATGGCCCATTCATGGTGATCATAAACAAGTCACTTAAACTTTCTTCTTGCATCCTTGATCTGAATTTATTTTTGACCATGTTCATCAAACTAAATCCTCTTTCACAACATGAGGTTGAGACAGGGAGCACCGCTACAATCGACAACAGGTTTCCCAGAACTGGAAATCTCTCGGTGTTGGAGAGTGCCAAATCCAGAAGCTCACACAGTTTCTTTCCTTTTCCAAGGACCTTAAACTCATACCACTCATTGAGGAGTGAGTGAATGCATTGGTCATCACTTTCAGGTGGAGATAGCTGTTTACGAAAATGATGAGCCAATGCAGTAATCTCAACCACACCGTAGTCTTGCAATGTTGTTCCTGCTGGCCAGGCAAAGGTGTCAAACACTGCGGTGGATCTTTCAATATTTATATCACTTAGAAATCGCACTGTCAAGTATTTAACTGCATGATTAATTAAATTAGCTTTTTCCTGCTGAATTGATGCAGCTACAGTGTTGCTCAGTCCATGTAGCTGTACATTTTGAAACAGTCCTTGAAGAGATGTTCCTGAGACAAATCTGGCCTCATGTTGTTTTGGTGCATCTCTAAGTGAATTGATTGTTGAAATTGTGCTTTTCACATGCAACTCAATTGTGCTTAAAAAAAGCTCTTCCCTTTGAAATATAAGTGACAAGTTTTTAAGAATTTCCAGATAGTCCAGTAGAAAATGGAGCATGTGAACAAATTTAAAATCTGTGAGCTTTCTCAGTAAACCATGGGCAGCTGCAGAGGCACTGTCTTTTTCCGCAGCCACACTTTCTAGGTGGATTGTCACGCATTTCCAGTCTTTGACAAGTGCAAACAGAGCACCGACTTTGCTTGCTACCCATCTGACATTATGCAAGTATTGGAATTTCAGAATTGTAAGCTGCAGGTTTTCTGCTACTTGCTTCAGCTGTCGCATTCTCTTAGGTGAGTATTGATAAAATTGGTAGAGTTTCTTTAAAATAGAGTCAAGGTCATCAATTAATTTAGCTTGTTTTACTGAACTTAATACACTTAAGTTCAATCGGTGTGCAACACAGTGAATGCCAATTAAATGACTGATGTTTTGGCGTATTTTCTGCACCAAGCCATTTTCGGTCCCAATCATGCTGGCAGCACCATCTGTACCAATGGCAATCAAGTGACTTGAAGAAAGCCAGCCTACAAGACCAAGTGTTCTAAGTTCTTCTGTGAGCGCTTCTAAATATCCATCTGCAGTAGCCATTTCAAGAGGAGAAACAGAAAGAAATACTTCTTTGACCCTGTTGTCCTTGATGTACCTGACATACAGAATCAGTTGTTCAACCCCTGCTTTGTCAGTTGAGCCATCTAGCATCAAGCTGACATATTTTGCCTCTTTGAGCTCACTGATTAGGTTTTTCCTGATTATTTCTGCAATATGGGAAATTAATTCTTTGCATCTTTTATCGTTTGCATATTCCTGTCGCACAGCACTCCCTAATTTCTCCGTCAACTCTAGCAACCCTTCAAAATCTGTGAAAGGTCTGTTGTTTTTGGCAATATAATAGGCCACATTAAATAGAATGGTCATATGTTTAAACATGTCTTCATCCATTTTCCTTATACAAGCAGCCAATGGAGTAGCTTCTGGAGCCAACGCTGCATGTGTAGCCTCCACACAATTTAGATGCTGGAGAGACTTTGCGTGCTTTTTGAAGGTTTCAAGTTTAAAGGGTCCTGAAAATCCTTTTACGATCCTAGATGCTTGGTCAGCAATGCCAGGGAAGGAAGCACAAATCTCGCATATAGCTATACCAGTTGTATGGTCAAATTTAAGCCATGCGAGTTCTTTACACCACTCTTGCCTAAATCTCCTGGGTCCAGCAGTTTGACAACGGCTTGTTGATGGGGACTCCTCTGCTGGTGGGTCTTCTCTTGTTTCTTCAGTTACCTGTTGCCCGGCACTTTCTACCTGTTGCACTGCGCTTTCAAGAGAGGTCTTTGTAAAGAACTGTGTCATTTTCAGTTGCTTTTCATTTTCTGGTATTCTCTCTGTTGCTCTGCGCTTCATTTTTTTCCTGAACCCAGAAAAGAAAAAAAAATGTGCACTTTGCTCTGCTATGCCAATTATAACTTACACATGAACTCTTTACCCTTCTTTGTCCGAGTGGACGAGGCAGTACTCCGGCTTCGTTCTCCTGGCGGCACCCGACTTTGTTCTTCCAGCAGCACTCCGCAGTCCGCCATATAGTACTGGTAATGGGATACACTGTGAATATACTGCCATATAGTAACCATATAATTACAGCATATACTGTGTATATACTGCTATACCCTACTTACAAAAAGATTTAGCAATGTAGGAAACTCCATTCATTGGTGGTCCAGCAGGATAGGGTCTCTCAGCACTTCTAGAGAAGATTAAAAATCAATCTGCCTTATTATCCATGTATTTTATTTTCTAACCATAAGAAGTTTCAAATCCTTTTTTGTAGGAACAACACTTTTCTAAATCAATGAAACAACATACTCACCTACTCAGCGGTGAGCTGCGATGTCCAGCGACGTCTTGCAAGATTCCCTGCACGTCCTGGTTCAGCTCCGGGAGGTGAATGAATGAACTGCCTGCGATGCGCGCTCACAGAAGCCGCGCATGCGCAGTAGGGTGCAGAGGCTGCGGTCGCAATCTTTCCGGCGCTTATCTGCTCTGGAAAGATGACGTCAGTGCAGGGGGCAGGGAACAGCTGTGGTCATGCGCGCTAGGCACGCATGACCGTTCCACACAGTGCTTAAAGGGAACCTGTCACCTGCAAAAATCATGTTAAAGTGGGTGCAGTAGCGTGTTAGTGATGCGCTATGCATCACTAACACGCTAGTCCTAGGAAAATCCGTGCAGTAGATCCCCCCAAAACAGTACTGCGGCCTCATTGAACGCGGCCGGGGAGGGGGGATGGTGGGGCACACACTGTATGTACATATAGACCCCCTCACACACGGCGTCTCCCCAGGGAGCACGGCCTTTGTATGTACTTACACAGGTAGCGGGAGATGAGAACGGGCCCCCGGCCACAGCGATCCTTCCCCCGTAACCCAACTCTCCCTGTCCAGTCCCGGAGCATAAGGGGGGCGGAGCAAAGTGGGGAAGGCGGCCTGAGCGATACTGTCCCTGCTTCCTCCGATTGGATGACTCCGTGCAGGAGGTGGGATTGGATTGAGAGTAATATTTTTTCTTCTCAACTCCTCAAGCACCAGGCAACATTTTCTAGGCGCCAGACAACATTTTCTAGGCGCCACTGGCGACCAGGCGCCTGGGTTTGTCGATCCCAGTCTTATCAGCGTTATCAAAATTATAACATTGATTGTGAAAGCCAAACAAGATCAGCCTGAAGGAACCCCCCCTGAAAAAACAGATTTTATTGCAATTTGTCACAACAGCTGTTGTTCTGCAGAAGCTGCAACTCAGGCTTCAAGGCCTCAGAAACACAAACTTAAGTTGCTCCAGGTGTAATTGGCACCCTCTTTACTAAGTGGCAGATGTTTGCCCTTGTAGCCTGTGCTTTGCACATGCCTTGAGTAGTTATTCTGAACAGACTATGTTTATGATAGTTATTCTGGATATACTCAGAAGAGTAACTGACCTTGCTTTACAGGACATGTTTTGCAACTTTACACGAAGGTATGCTTCTGCTCATTTGCAACCCATACTTAACCCATACTCACACACAGGAGTTTTAAAGTGTTTTTTTAAATAGTTGTTATTTTACTCCAGAAAAAATAGGGTTTGCTCACTATTTTCATTTTTCATTTTTTGCTGGAGGGTTAGAAAGGTATATGTTTTCAATTATGTACCACTTTGCAAAAATGCTGCTTTTAACTATCAGAAAAAAGCAAAAAGCAGGTTGTAGTTTCAATTATTATATCCTGCACCTGAAGGAACTGATCTAAGAATACGACAAAAAATAACTCTATGGAGATTCTCAGTCATCCAGGTCATAGTTGCCCTAAAAATGATTTTTTTCAAGAGGCAACTGGACTTTCTTGGGTTTTTTGGAAGATATTTCACTTTTCATCCAAGAAGCTTCTTCAACTCTGACTGAATGGTGAGGAATGTAAGGATTTATACTCCTTGCAGATCTGGTCATTTGCATTATTTTAGAGCGTTATTGAGGCTAGCCGCTCTGAGTCTCTGGAGAGGGGCTGCATACAAATCTAATAAATTAAATTAAATTAAATTACTTGAAGTTTATTTGGAAAGATCTTTTGCCTCAGGGTCAGCTGAGTAATACAGATGGGTACGGAGCCTTAAAAAAAATCCTGCAGCCAAGAAGTCTCCACACCCAGGTGACCTGGGGGACACAAACAAGCATCCCAGTGTCTTCAATGACTCTCTAAAACAAGGGTCCCCAAACTTGGCCACTTTAAGAGTTGTAGACTTCAACTCCCAGAATCCTCCAGCCAGCAAAGCTGGCTGGAGAATTCTGGGAGTTGAAGTTCACAACTCTTAAAATGGCCAAGTTTGGAGACCTCTGCTCTAAAAGGATGCAAATGACCAGTTGTCTGCAAGGAATATAAATCCTTCCATTCCCCACCATCCAGTCATTACTGGATGAGAAGCGAAATGCCTTCAAAGAAAAAACAAAACCAAGTTCTCTCCTGAAAAAGCATCTTTGGGTCACCAAAAATAAAACTTTATTGAGGCTTTAATGATTTTACAGGAGTTCAGAATTAAGTTTGCCTCAAAATACAGGTTTTTCAATAGCCTCAATCCTTGGAGGTACCAGAGGTCAGTGTAGTGAACTGGAGACATATGCTAATCATTTACTTTCAGGCTGGCAAGCAGAATTTTGTAATACATCATATCCAAGTTTGGGATTGTTTACTATGATGTCACTAAATTAAACTACCGGTATCAGTTATTGTACACTACAGGCATTCCTTGACTTTAGCGAATGTTCAAAGTTGGCACTGAAAAAAAGTGATTTATGACCGATGCTCCCACATTAAAACTGTTGTGGCATCCCCATCATCAATGTGGGCCCTTGGCAGCAGACAGAATAGAATAGAATAGAATTATTTACTGGCCAAGTGTGATTGGACACACAAGGAATTTGACTTGGTGCATATGCTCTCAGTGTAGATAAAAGAAAAAGATACATTTGTCAAGAATCGTGAGGTACAATACTTAATGACTGTCATAGGGGTCAAGTAAGCAACGAAGAAGCAATCAATAAAAATCTTAGGATACAAGCAACAAGTTACAGTCATACAGACCGAAGTGGGAGGAAAAGGGTGATAAGAATGATGAGAAAAAAATAGTTGTAATAGTAGTGCAGACTTAGAAAAAAAAGTTTGACAGTGTTGAGGGAATTATTTGTTTAGTAGAATGATGGCATTCGGGGAAAAACTGTTCTTCTGTCTAGTTGTCTTGGTGTGCAGTGCTCTGTAGCACCATTTTGAGGGTAGGAGTTGAAACAATTTGTGTCCAGGATGTGAGGGGTCAGTAAATATTTTCACCGCCCTCTTTTTGACTTCCTCAATGGACATGTGTTTTGAATGTATGCAGCATTCAAGACCTTCCCAGGCAATTTCTAATAAGCAAAGTCAGTGGGGAAGTTGGATTTGCTTAACAACAGCACGATTCATTTAACAACTGCAGTACTTCACTTAATGATCTTGGCCAAGTGTTGGTTATGACCTATAAAGCCCTTCATGGCACTGGACCAGAATATCTCCGGGACCGCCTTCTGCCGCATGAATCCCAGCGACCAGTTAGGTCCCACAGAGTTGGCCTTCTCCGGGTCCCGTCACCTAAACAATGTCGTTTGGCAGGACCCA
Source organism: Erythrolamprus reginae (assembly GCF_031021105.1). Lineage (NCBI taxonomy): Eukaryota > Metazoa > Chordata > Lepidosauria > Squamata > Dipsadidae > Erythrolamprus > Erythrolamprus reginae. The sequence goes on along the minus strand of NC_091951.1, from coordinate 261,874,111 downwards.
GGGGAAGAGCCTTCTCTGTGGCGGCCCCGACCCTTTGGAACCAACTCCCCCCAGATATCAGAGTTGCCCCCACCCTCCTAGCCTTTCGTAAGCTCCTTAAAACCCACCTCTGTCGTCAGGCATGGGGGAATTGACATGTTCCCTCCACCTAGGCTTATAAAATTTATGCATGGTACGCTAGTGTGTATGATTGGTTTTAATTTGTGGTGTTTTTTAAATTAATTTAAATATTGGATTTGTCTTACATTGTATTGCTATTGCTGTGAGCCGCCCCGAGTCTGCGGAGAGGGGCGGCATACAAATCTGATTAAACTAAACTAAACTAAACCAAAACATGTAAAATCAGGCATGGCTCTTTTAACAATGGCCCTGCTTAGCCATGGGAATTCAGGTCCCGATGATAGACATACATTGAGGACAACTTGCATAACTATAGAAATGTGACTGCGTCTGCTTTTCAAAAGGCACCATAGCAGTTAACAAAGTTCAAAATGTTTTAAAATACTCAACTCCTATCCATGGATGGTTTCCCAGGGAAGAATAACAATAGCTAGATTTAGTTTCAGCTAGCATTCAACAATCACACTTTCTCTCCCCACCCTCCAGCAAATTTTCTATATTTGCTGCTAGAATTTTTTTCCTTTTAATCCGATAATGCTCTTACACCACCAAATGAGATTTGACTTCTCATCACATGATTTTTAGAGAATACCACAACAGTTTTGGATGTAATCTTTTTTCAGATACCGTTTGAATGCTTTGCATTTAGAATACATTCATAGGTCAATCCTGTTATTTCCTTATGCCTGTGTATTTTGTTATAATCTTCATTGAGCAATGACTGTGTTTTATAATTTTAATGAAGCACGGTTGACACGCTATTCAGGGAAGGTAAATACTGTATAATGTCTGCCCTGTTTTTATTATTATAATCATTAGCAATATAATTCTTGTGTTTTTTTAATTGTTAATAAAGGCATTATCTTTGTTATTTATAGCCACTAGCAATATAACGCTCATGTTCTGTTGTACATTAATAAAGGCATTGTTAATTTATTTAGTAACGTAAGATGGTTATTACAGAATACTAAAATGTTACACAATGGGTAGATTATGAATCCCGTGAAGTTCTTTGTGCTACAACATAAAATCACTTTTAATCTGCTCTTGTGTTTCTTTTTAATGAGGAGACAATGCTAATTACAAATCCAATGAATGAACGCCTGTTGTAAAGTTTGCACTTGAAAAGCTTAACTTTGTTTAAAAAAAACATTAAAAAAAACATTTTAAAAGATGCAAATCAGTCTTTGCAGAAGGGCCACTGTAGATTTCTCATGAGAGTTCAGCTTGCAGTGAAATTAAATCCCTGTATTCAAATAGAAGAAGAATATATTAAAAAGTCATATTATGTATGCATAAGTAATCTGAGCTCTAAGAATCGGAGACTTTTTACATCTTGAAAGGCTGGGAAAGGCAAATTTGCTGAATTTATTTCTCAACTCCAGACAACGAGAGGAAGCAAGCTTAGTGTCTGTAACATCACCAGATGGAGCAATATGACAAAATTATCCTGAAAATGTTCTTAGACATGACTTTTGACTCAAAGGTAGGCAGTGATGCCTTTGAAAGACAGTGATCCATCTGAGCAAACTTTGGAGCCTAGACTGATTGCATATGTATTAGGATTCTCTGGATATACTGTGGGGTTTAAAAACTTTCAATCTAAGATTAACCGCAGCAAAATTCTTAAAAGACTGAAAAAAAGAGAGAATTGGGTGGAGGGAGGGGGAAGATACATCCATCTTCCCATAGTTATCAACTAATTTGTAATTAGTGCTGATGATGCAACTTTCTGGAGTTTGAAATTGCCCTTTGGCAGCTGTTGTCTGAATCATAGCGGTAGACTGCTAAACTGCTGTCATAGAACTATGAAATAAATTATGTAAAGTAAGTTCAGCTAATTGATTTAAACCAGTTCCTCCGGTTGGAAAATAAATCATAACAGCAAGCTGCCAGCCACTTTGAGTACAGGATGAGTATCAATCCAAGTCAAATTCAAGTCTGTATTGGAACACAGGTAGTCCATAATGGAGGCTGCATTGGAAGGTAGGAAATCATGATTGTTGAAAAACAGCAGTGGGTTGTTTCCGGTTCGGACTGGTTCTTAGAACCGGTATCACCGGTGGCGGGATGCTCCACCCAGCCAGCATGCTTCTGCGCATGTGCAGAAGTGTCACGCATGTGCACAAACCAGTAGCAAAATATTTTACAAACCACCACTGTGTTAAATGAAGTGCCCATGTGATTGCCTTATTTACCACTTACAATTCCTGCTCACCCCAATGGTTTTTTTTAATATGTGGGTCGCTACGCAAAGTACAAGGTGCCTTAAAGGTCCCAGGAAGGCCTCATGCATCCCAAAGCCTTCTTTGTTCCCTGAGAAACTCCATGTTCCATTTCCCACCGCTCACCCTTCCTTCTCACTCCAGGCCATCCATCATGTACTTCCCTTTTTGAAAATCTCCAGAATTTCAGAGTTCGAGTTAGGTAAACAAAGTAAGCCACTCCATTGCTTCATGGCCCGATCCCAGAAACGGCCACCCTTTCCCCAGCCACCACCATTCATTGTGGGTGTGAACTGTTTCTGGGATCGTGCTACCAGCCCAGCAATGAAGCGCCTTGCTTTCCTTCCCTAATTTGTATTTGTATTTATTAGATTTGTATGCCGCCCCTCTCCGAAGACTCGGGGCGGCTAACAACAATAAAAAAGACAATGTAAACAAATCTAATATTAAAAATAATCTTTAAAAAACCAATTTAAAGAACCAATCATATATACAAGCATACCATGTATAAATTCTATAAGCCTAGGGGGAAGGGAAAATTTCAATTCCCCCATGCCTGACGACTGGAGCGTTTCATTGGTCTGAAGAATCCTACAGATCTCGCACTAGAGAAGCAAAACAACATTCTGCCATTGCTGGCTCACACAGTGCAATCTCAGAAGCCGTCACCATTTTATGAGGGACCCCAATTCAAGTGACTTGGAATATGGCAGCCATTTCTAGGACTGCAGCCCAGCCCAGCAGTGGAGAAGCATGTTCTCCTTAACTCTGGAGTTCTTCAAAAACTGAGGAGGAATGTGGGGGGCCAGGGGGAAGGGGAGAAGCAGGCCCAAGGTCTGAGGGGACTCATGGAGGTGATAGAGGGAGATAGGCAGGGCTGCTGCAGCATTCAGCAGTCAGTCATATGGGTGAACAATTGCTGAGGTGATGTAGCAGCTGGTACTTCAGGACCGAATCATAAGTTAGTTTTGTGAGGGTCTGCTGTAATTTTGAATAGTCCCCAAACAGCCAGTCAGGAATAAGTCAGGAATTACCTGTATTGTTAATTTATACTGATGATGTTCGTCCATCATGTTTGAGGAGGACTGTTAGTATATGGTTGTTAGGGATTGCCATTGTAAACTCCATATTGTACACTTGTACCAAACTTGTACTTAAAGAGTTAATGTGCACTTAAGGAGTTAACTTGTACTTGAAGAGTTAATATTCAAGGCTGTTTCGTCACTTCCTCATTGAAGCTATAAAAACTCATTATTGTGCTCAGTCACTTCCTTTACTTTTGCCTGAGAGAGGGGGAGTTGTGTTTACGCTTCGTGCGTATCTTCTTGTATTAGCTTTGTGCTTATTATCTATATTGTATTTTGCTTTGTGCTTCTAATCTTGTAATTGCTCAGTGCTTATTATCCTGTATTTGCTTCGTGCTTATTCTGGATTGTTTCTATATTTTGTTTATATGTAAATAATACTTATTTAACTAAGTCTGTGTCTTGGCTTTATCATACATCCACGCTCTGTTAAAATTCTCTGCTCGGTGATGTCGAAGGTTTCATAGCCTAGCTATACCGAGACAAACCAACAAGGACCTTGACATCTAATGGGTTGTGTCCGCAGGTGCTTGATAAAGGCTATACGGGCAAAAAATGTTCTGCCACATGTTGGGCAGACATGTGTGGGCACCATTGTCACAGCATTTGCATTTGCAGCCCTAGCTTTGCGGAGTGCTCGCTTCTCTACTGCTCTGAATGTTCTTCTGGCCTCAAATGTCTGGCAGCCTTGGTGGATCAGCATACGCCATATTGGCCAATCTTGTGCTCAGGTTTCTCAGGTGGTGGTGTTGATATCGAAGCTTGAAGGAGGCTTTCAAAATAATTTAGACTACATAGTATAACAACAGCTAGCTGGAGAGGCACAGGTACACCTACCCATATGATCTGTGCATGTGTGCCTAAGAATGCTTTTCAATATCTTTACAAGGTTCCTATCACAGATAATCCGCAATTCGTCCGTGCAAAAGATTTTGGCAGAATTGAAAGATTGAAAAATACTGCTTTAGTTTTGTAGCATGTATGTACAAACACATGACCTTAAAACAGCCCTTCTTTCTTTCTTTTTGATTGTTAGACTTGGCTCTGAGCTTAAAAATAAACAGTATAATGTATGATGCCTAGCTCTTATTTTGTAGGCTAGTTTTGTTATGGATTTAAGTGTATTTTGAGAAGTTCTTGCATTTGAAAATAAGGGAACAGGCTCTTTTGATCCTTCGTCTGGCAGAACTGAGGGACTGCAGAGTTTCGCTGTTCACTTTGAAACTGATGCAGGTTTTCAGAGATGAAGGTTTTAACAATTTGTTCTTTCTTTATTCACCCCCACCCTCCCAAATTCTGAGCCAAACCAAAACTTGGCTCCAGAATTTTAAATAAAATGTTCAAAAGCAGAGTGCAGCATGATTTTCAGAAACCTGATTCATACTGAACGAAGAGCAACTGAAACTACGATATAACTAACTATAGTACAGAATCCGAAGAGGCAGGAGTGAGTTATGAAGGAGTGAATGCATGTATTCCGAGCTCTAAAGCATTGTTCTACGAGGGTCACCCAGAAAGTAATGCACCACATTTTTTTTCTTCAACAGTTATTTATTGAACACAATGAAACTTACACACAAGAAAGAATGATGTTTCTTCTACACTCCCCATTTTTCCATGTAATCTCCTTCCCATTCTATGGCCTTCCATGGCAAGACACAAGGGCGTGTATGTCCTGTCGGTACCACTCCTTGTTCTGGGCAACCAAGCCATTTCTGCACTGTGCGAATCACCTCTTCGTCATCCTCGAAATGTCTTCCATGACTAAATGTACTTCTGTTGACTGCAGTTTCTCCATAAACTGTACACAAACATTTGTGAATGTTCCCAACAGTTTCTTTCTCTGCAATGAGAAATTCAATGACGACACGCTGTTGTAACGTACATCACTTACAGACGCTATTTCAAAACACTGCTGCATCTACGCTATCTGTTTGAAGAAACGCAAAGTTTACACACACATTCCTAACAGTTCAAATAATGTAGATCTAAAGTTTCGCATTTGTACCATTACTGTAGGCTGAGCAAAAAAATGTGGTGCATTGCTTTCTAGGCGACCCTCATAGCAGTGGTCCTCACCCTTTCCAATGCTGCGACCCCTTAATACAGTTCCTCATTTTGTGATGACCCCCAACCATATGTCTATCGCCAATTCTCCCAACAGAGCTTTAAGATCAGAGGAACATCCCCATTGTAAACACCTCATTGATTGGATTGTAAAAATATGTACCAAGGTGCCAGAATAGAAGCTTTAGTTCCTAACACCATGGGATATTTCTCTTTTCCCATGGTCTTAGGCGACACCTGTGAAACGGTTGTTCGACCCCCAAAGAGGCCCTGACCCCGTCTAAAGAACAATTCTTCTAAACTAAAGAATTTGGTGTCAACTTTAGAAACCCAAATACCAAAACTAAATTTCCACTGCTAACTCTATAGAAGAGTGAAAGGCAGTTGATATATTTCATAGACCAGATTCTGATACCTGCTGAATACCAAACCACCAAAAATCTTAACCCAATATTATATGTTCCATAGAAGATCTGCTTCTACTACCCATCTACTATATCCATTTCATGTGCAATTATACTTAATTTAAAGTGAATAGCGTCCACGGAAACTGTCAGAATGAATGTGCTTGAATCAAAGAGGTCTGTGTCTTGCACATTTCACATTTCCTCATCTAACTCCAGTCAAATCAGAGGAATAATAGAATAAGAGTTGGAAGGGACCTTGGAGATCTTCTAGTCCAACCCCCTGCTTAGTCAGGAAACTCTTCACCACTTCAGACAAATAGTTATCCAACACTTCCAGTGTTGGAGCATTCACAACTTCTGGAGGCAAGCTGTTCCACAGATTAATTGTTCTGTCTGGAAATTTAGTTGAGTTCTAAGTCGTTTCTCTCTTTGACTAGTTTCCACCCATTGCTTCTTGTCCTGCCCTCAGGTGCTTTAGAGAATTTATTTATTTTTATTTATTTGTTTTGTCCAATACATAATGAAGGCTAATGAGATTAACCATGTAGAATATATATCAAAGAAAGGAAAGAAAGAAAGGATATGAGTGAAGATATAAGAATAAAATGCAATACAGTACATCAATGGAGGATAGAGGAAGAGGTATGAGAAAATAGATATGAGATATAGGAGAGACAATTGGACAGGGGATGGAAGGCACCCTGGTGCACTTATGCATGCCCCTTACTGACCCCTTAGGAATCTGGGGAGGTCAACTGTGGATAGTCTAAGGGGAAAATGTTGAGGGTTAGGGGTTGCCACTATGGAGCCCGGTAGTGAGTTTCGAGTGGAGGAGTGAAGGGCTTTTCTGGTGAAGTATCTTTGGACGTTTTTGAGGGTGTCGATGTCCGAGATGTGGTATGGGTTCCAGACAGATGAGCTGTATTCGAGGATGGGTCTGGTGAAAGTCTTGTACGCTCTGGTAAGTAGAGTGAGATTGCCGGAGTAGAAGCTACATAGGATCAGATTAATAACTCTTGAAGCCTTTTTGGCGATATTGTTGCAGTGTGCTTTGGCACTTAAGTCATTAGATATTAGTATACCAAGGTCTTTTACTGAGTGGGGGTTGTCTGTGAGAATAATTTAACTTCCTCTTCTTTGTGGCAACCCCTGAGATATTGGAACACAGTTAGATGGGTATGGAGTTAGATGAGGAAATGCAACGGTTCTTCATATGTATAAGCTTCCAGTCCCTAATCATCTTTGTTGTTCTCTGCTCTCTTTTTAGAGTCTCAACATCTTTTTTTAGGAAGCAACAAAGTCTACGGAGAGGGGCGGCATACAAATATAATTAATAATAATAATAATAATAATAATAATAATAATAATAATAATAAAGGCTGTTGTTTTATCCATAAGACTTGTATTAATTGTTAAATAGGTGAAAAATCTTTCTCACTCTGGCAATTTTTGCTATTTTAAGGAATACATTCCCCTCATAGTCTAAGTTAAGTTACTTAGTCCTGTTCTTTTTCCAAACAAAGGCTGTTTATAAGCCAATGGTTTGCATAATACATCTTCCCCTCATTGTGGGACTGTCTCTGTTTCAGCATGCTGTTTTGTATAGGTCTCCAGTTGAGCTATCTTACATACCATCATTAGAATAATATTTTATGATAACACACAAAGTGCCTGTCTCTTAAATTTGGTATTTTAACAAGGGTGGAATGTATCTGAACCATATATCACATTGCAAAGGGTTTCATATTGCCAAATCTTAAACACAAGCTATAGCCACTGGAGGTTTTTTTCCCCCTTTTGCATTTTTGAAGAAAATTGATATTGTTTAGTTTGTTGCTCTTAAGTTGGTTTGGAATGTCTATTGCTTACAAATAAATGTGTACAGCACATCTTTGGTGCACACAGACACTTTAAATAAGGAATAAAGGACACTGCAGATACAAAAATACCTAAGATATATTAAGTATATGTTTATGTATAGGTAGTCCTCAACGTATGGCCACAATTGATCTCAAAAATTTCTGTTGTTAAAGTGAGACATTTGCCCCATTTCACAACCTTTCTTACCACAGTTGTTCAATGAATCATTGCAGTTGATAACTGAGTAACTCGGTTGTTAAATGAGTCTGGCTCCCTTATTGACTTTGCCAGTGAAGCCCTCCATCAAGGAACTGAATTATTACAGATCAGTTGCTCTAATATCTGTAGTTACGAACACCTTTGAAAGACTAGTGATGTCCCACTTGAAAACCATCACGGATCCACTGTTAGACTCCCTGCAATTTGCATAATGAGAAAATAGATCAACAGATGATGCTGTTAATATGGCTCTGCACTATATCCTACAACATCTTCAATCTCGTCTTGAAGATATATGCAAGGGTACTCTTTGTAGACTTTAGTTCAGCATTCAGTACTGGACATTCTTCTAACTAGACTAAATCAGCTAGCAGTACCTGAACAGACTTGGAAGTGTATCACAAGCTTCCTAACAGATAGGAAGCAGCAAGTGAAGCTAGACAATATCTATTTATTTATTTATTTAATATATATTAGATAATTTAATATACAGTAATTTATAATTAAAATCACATCAAATATCTGTACAATTATGAGAGCAATCATGGGCTTCCCAAGGCATGCCCATGTTACACCAACACTCCGCAGTCTGCATTGGTTGCCCATCAATTTCTGGTCACAATTCAAAGTGTTGGTTATGACCTATAAAGCCCTTCATGGCATCGGACCAGAATATCTCTGGGACCGCCTTCTGCCGCACGAATCCCAGCGACCGGTCAGGTCCCACATAGTTGGCCTTCTCCGGGTCCCGTCGACTAAACAATGTCATTTGACGGGACCCAGGAGAAGAGCCTTCTCTGTGGCGGCCCCGACCCTCTGGAACCAGCTCCCCCCAGATATCAGAGCTGCCCCCACCCTCCTTGCCTTTCACAAGCTCCTTAAAACCCACCTCTGTCATCAGGCATGGGGAAATTGAATTTTTTTCCCTTCCCCCTAGGCTTATAGAATTTATACATGGTATGCTTGTTTAGGAGGAACCCTCCCATTCTACTACCTCTTACAATACTAGACAACACAGTATCAACAGTAGATTTCAGATTTCTAGGTTCCATCATATCTCAAGACCTAAAATAGTCACGTAACATCAAAAACAATCAAAAAAGCACAACAAAAAATGTTCTTTCTGCACCAACTCAGGCAGCTCAAACTGCCCAATGAGCTGCTGATAGAGTTCTACTGAGAAATTATTGAGCCTGTCATCTGCACCTCTTTTACTGTCTGGTTTAGTTCTGCAACCCAACAAGGCAGACACAGACTTCATAGGATTACCAGAAATTCAGAAAAAACAATTACTGACAACCTGCCTTCCATTGAGGACCAAGTCAAAAAGAGGGCTGTGCAAATATTTATTGATTCCTACCTCCCTCATCCTGGATATAAATTGTTTCAACTTCTATCCTCAAATCAACGCTACAGAGCACTATATAATTTTTCCCAAATGCCATCACTCTGCTAAACAAATAATTTCCTCATCACTATCAAATTATTCACTAAGGCTGCATTACTATTACTATCAGTCTTCTCATCGTTCCTACCACTCATCTTCTCCTACTTCTCCTACAACTAGAACTCGGACCACACGTTTCCTGAATAGTTTCTATCCCAGAGCTATACTCGCACTTAACAACGAACTAAAGGGTCACCATCAGTGAACTGTTGGACAATATTATTCGGTTTGTCATGTAGATGGTTGAGTGGTTCAGGGTGGGGAATTTGTAGTGGGTGGGACATTTATTCTATTTTTTATTCTATTTTTTTATTCTATTTTTAAATTTACCTATTCTGATTTTATGTATGGTGGGACTGGTCTCTGAGTGTCACACGACTTTCGTTGCCAATGACAATTCGTTGTTTTTGACAATGACAATAAATTTATTATTATTATGACTGTATGATTGTAACTTGTTGCTTGTGTCCTTATGATTTATATTAATATTGATTATTTCCTGATTGTTTATTTCTATCCTATGACAATCATTAACTGTTGTATCTCATGATTCTTGACAAATGAATCTTTTCTTTTATGTACACTGAGAGCATATGCAATAAAGACAAATTCCTTGTGTGTTGAATCACACTTGGCCAATAAATAATTCTATTTTATTTATTTAAGGCTTTTCTGAGTTATATATCTTTGTTACAAACCCTTGCTAAGTTTCTTTCCTTTAATATTTCACCCAAAGGAGATAAACTATCTAAATCTGGTATGATCAACCTAGAAATGAAAAACATAATAATATTTAGTGAGTTAATCAATTTACCAAACATCTCTCAGCAACTAACAAAGGTTAAAAGAGTTAATAATATTCAAAAGAGAAAATGGTAAGGTAAAACATACTGTGCTGGGGACCAAACACATACATTTTTGTAATGATATAAATGAACATTTAAACCTATTTGGGCATAAATGTGCTTATCAGCAAAGGTTATTCTTGGCTAAATAAAACAATTACCAATTTGTTATAAATTGCATATAAATCAGTTGTTTCGGAACCATGGCAAGTTGGCTAAAGAAATGAAGAGACTCATCTAGAGTCAGAGCCAAATTAAACATGATAACATGATGTACAGATATTTCTCAAGTTTCTTTAAACTTCTGCAGATTAGGAGTGTGTGTATTTAATTAATAGCAGATAACTATATGATAAGTAAGAAAGTAAACAAACAAACAAACAAACAAACAAACAAATAACCACAATTGGGATCAGAATTTCCATCGCTTAGTGAAACAATTGTTAAAATGAGTTACAGCTGATTTTATTTTTTTACATAGTTGTTAAGTAAGTTGTTGTAACTTCGAATGGTCGCTAAACGAATCGGTGTAAATCAAGGTGTCAAGGTCCCAACTAACACAACCTTGAAGGAAATAACTCTGAGGTCTTCTCAAAGAATATCTTATTAGGGCAATATTGTCATATTGGCACTGATGCTGGTGAAAACTGGATCTAAAGATCCCACTGGTTTTTAATTAAAAGTAAAAGCTTGTCACTTCTCCAGAGGAATCAGGTCACATGGTTCAATCAGCACACAATCCAGATATGGGATGAGCTCAGGCTCCATCTCCCAACTACCTCCACACATGATCGTGATTTCCAGGAAAAGAATATTGTTTTGGTTACAGAGCCCAAGCTATCTCTACACACCCTCCCTATCCCTCATCTTCAGTAGGTGTCAGCACTGAAGCTTTGAAGAAAGGGGGAAAAAACCCCAGTAGAATAGGAAGATGGTCACAATCTAGCCAGGTTCAAGGTTGACATAAGGACTACAGTGATCCCTTGTTTTTTGCGGGGGATGCGTTCCAAGACCACCCGTGAAAAATGAATTTCCATGAAGCAGAGGAAAGATATTTTTTTATGTATTTAATGAGTATTTGGACTTTTAAAACCCTCCCTGTATTGTTAACTACCCACCGCTGCTGACCGCTGAGAGAGACCGGCTTCTCTCAACAGCGGTGGTAACAGCTGAAGGAAGCCACAGCTGCAGTCCCCCCCCCCCCACATACACAGAAACACAAACTGTCCCTGCCCCGGTGTTCTAAGCCAGTGTTTTTCAACCAGTGTGCCGCGGCACACTAGTGTGCCACAAGACATGGTCAGGTGTGCCGCGAAGCTCAGCAAGAGAGAGAAAGAAAGAAAGAGAAAGAAAGAAAGCAAGAAAGAGAGAGAAAGAAAGTGAAAGAAAGAGAAAGAAAGAGAGAGAGGAAGGAAGCAAGAGAGAGAAAGAGGGAGAGAAATAGAGTGAAAGGGAGGAAGAGAGAGAGATATAATTTTTTTGTCCAAACTTTTTTTAGCCCCCCCATTGCCCCCCCGCTCAATGTGCCCCATGATTTTGTATATGTAAAAAATGTGTCGTAGCTCAAAAAAGGTTGAAAATCACTGTTCTAAGCCATAACCCCCCTTTAAAAAAACCTGTGAAGTAGCGAATCCACGAAAGATGAACCGCGAAGTAGCGAGGGATTACTGTAGTTGAATTGTCTAGATCAGACTGAGGAATTCTGGGAGTTGAAGTCCACAATCTTACGGTAGCCAAGGTTGGAGACCCCTAGTCTAGATCATGGGGATGAATGGGCTGTGTTTCAAGAGCCCATTTTCCATGCACAAATAAGCATCCTTTAGCAATTAAAGTATCATTAGCCCTAAGACCTCTCAAAGTTACACTGATGCATGGAAAACATTAGGCTGGAAAACATTTGAGACATTTATACTGGATGGAAACCTCACTTATTATCATTCACGTTAAATGAAGAACATTGGAAGATAGTGGTAGCTTTGGATTTTGGCCTCGGAAAGTCTTTTTGTAATAAAAGAACCAATAATATTTTCCATGTAACAGCACTATTTGAGAAGGCACCGAAGCACAGAAAGGAATGTTGATTTTTGTAAATCTTGGCAACTTGCACCCCTATTGTGCATTGAGGAGAACAGGGCTTCTCTCTGAAGAATTTCAAATGCATCGCTGTCTCTTTAAATAACACACCTCATGTAAATCAGCAATGAGTAATTTTGTGAAGCTGACTGCAAGCAAGTAGCAGACCACAGGAGACTATATCACTTTTGTTTTAAAAAGACGGTCTTAGTTAAGGCTATGAAGCCTTGCCCTGGCTGAGTATGGTTGTTAAGTGATGCCAGATCTCTACAATCTATTTTGTTTTTGTTTTTACCAACTGGCCCAGACAGAAAGCTTTCCCCCCTCCCCTTACCAGCGTTTATGCTGTGCAGAGGTGTAATTGAGCCAATGGATTCATGAAAACTCTTTTTCTCGAAAGAATGAGTTCTGCCTAATCCCCAATTCTAGTCACTCTTTGGAAAATGCCTTCTCTAAATCAGGCTTGTAGGAGAGAGACATCTATAGTTTGCTTCTTATGTGATTCTCAGTGGGCTGTTTTAAATGTTACTAGTTACATATTAGTAACTAGTAACTAGACTTTCAATCCTGGGCCTAGAAAGTTTAGAACTGAGACGCCTTAAACAAGATCTAAGTATTGCCCACAAGATCATATGCTGCAATGTCCTGCCTGCCGGCGACTACTTCAGCTTCAACCACAACAACACAAGAGCACACAAAAGATTTAAACTTAATATTAACTGCTGCAAACTTGACTGTAAAAAATATGACTTCAGTAACCGAGTTGTCGAAGCGTGGAACTCATTACCGGACTCCATAGTGTCATCCCCAAACCCCCAACACTTTACCCTTAGATTATCTACGGTTGACCTATCCAGATTCCTAAGAGGTCAGTAAGGGGCGAGTACAAGTGCACTAGAGTGCCTTCCGTCCCCTGTCCCATTGCTCTCCTATATCTCCTATACCTTTCTTCTATTCCTATATCTCTTCTTCTATTCTTTCATTGATATGTTCTATTACTATATCTTCTTTTCTATTATTTCTTAGATATATCTTATTATGAGTATCTCCTCTATAACCTTCATCATGTATTTTACTATGTGTATATAGATATATACCCACTAAAACCCTCATTGTGTATTGGACAAAATAAATAAAATAGAATAAAATAAAATAAATAAAATTAAAATTAAAATTAAAATTAAAATTAAAATTAAAATTAAAATTAAAATTAAAATTAAAATTAAAATTAAAATTAAAATTAAAATTAAAATTAAAATTAAAATTAAAATTAAAATTAAAATTAAAATTAAAATTAAAATTAAAATTAAAATTAAAATTAAAATTAAAATTAAAATTAAAATTAAAATTAAAATTAATAAAAAATAAAAAATAAAAAATAAAAAATAAAAAATAATAATAATAATAAAAAAGTATCAACTTGCAAAGCATCCCTGGTCTATGCCCGAGTTGCTATAGGCCAATGATGGCATACCTTTTTTTTGCTTGGGTGCCAAAAGGCCGTGTGTGCCTGCAGTAGTGTGCATACCCACACCCACATAATGAAATGCCCTCCCCCCCCACATGTGCGCGCACACACACACTTGTGCTGCCCCTCCATGCTGAAGCCTACAGATTTCTGGTAGACCCACTGGGTCTGTTTTTCGCCATCCACAGGCTCCAGACGCTTTCCTGAAACCTGCGGAGGATGAAAACAGCCTCCCCCAACTTTCTGGAAGGTAAAAATCAGCTTGCCAGCATGCGTGTGTACGTTGGAGATGACACAGGGCAACACCTCCCGTGCCCTCAGATATGGTCATAGGTTCGCCATCTTGGCTATAGGCCCTGACACAAATTTGATGTCATGTTTATAATTTTATTAGCTTTACAACAGAGGTCTTCAAACCTGGCAACTTTAAGACTTGTGTACTTCAATTCCCAGAATTCTCCAGCCAGCATAGCACTGAAGTCCACAAGTCTTAAAGTTGCCAAGTTTGAGGACCCCTGCTTTACAATGTGACTTGTAACCCCCTAGAAATCAGTGGTGGGTTGCTACCGATTTGGACCAGTTCACATGAACCGGTGGTGGAAATTTGGCCATGGTTGCTGAATCGGTAGTGGAGGCTGGCTTGTCACGCCCCTGAACCAGTTCCTCAGTCACTGCTGCTGAAAGAGGCTGGCAAATAACCTGTGCATGCACCAAGGCTTTGGCGCAGGTGCCGTACCCAGTTGCAAAGAATCAGTACACTTCCGACGAGATGCACCCAGTAGGGAAAGTAAGAGAAACCCACGCCTGCTGGAAATGTCTAGAAATACTGAAAATAAATGCATGGGGGGGCGGGGGAAACGTACAAACTCATTCAACCCTAAGTGGAGTGTGAAAAATCAGAAGACCACCGACATTGAAACAACGCTTTATTTAAGAACAGCAAGGCAGGATAACAGCAGATGCCGGTTGAACAAAAAGGTGACAACTTGTTTACAAAACACTTTAAATAGTCCCAGCCGGCTGAGGGAACGACCAATGACATGTATATATTATTCCCGCTAAAACTGTAACTTAACCGGGTGGTAACAACCAATCAGAGACTTTCCCCCAACACGCAATTGTCTCTAGGCAAGGCTTGTTTCTATGTGGAAACATAACACTCCTCCCTCTTTACGCTTGAGCAAATGTAATCATCTAAGTAGGCGGTCTTCCGGCAGGCTCTTCCGGAGCGCCGGGGCATTGCGAGGTTCCCGGCTTCTCCCGTTGGTTCGGGGGCTCTTTCCAAGGGAATCAGCACCTCCCCCTGTGGTAAGCTTCTGCTAGCATTTCCTGTACTGCTTGGAATGGATGAATTCTAGCTCACAAGACCCTACCTTGGCCATTGTTAGGCAGTGGGTTCTCCAAGGGTGGCCCCAAATGGTTCCGGCCCATGAATTTTCCCCATTCTTTCAGAGCGAGGATAAACAGTGTGGATAAGACCCCTCGTCGCCAGTGAAAAGTCGGGAGACCACCGGCATTGAAACAACGCTTTATTTAAGAACAGCAAGGCAGGATAACAGCAGACGCCGGTGGAACAAAAAAGTGACAACTTGTTTACAAAACACTTTAAATAGTCCCAGCCGGCTGAGGGAACGACCAATGACATGTATATATTATTCCCGCTAAATCTGTAACTTAACCAATCAGAGACTTTCCCGCAACACGCAATTGTCTCTAGGCAAGGCTTGTTTCTATGCGGAAACATAACACTGTGGAACATGTGCATTAAACATTAAAACAATTATTTCTGTAAGGACTATGTGAACCAATGATTTCGTTCCTTAAAAACAGCAAAGGTAATCCTTGGTTAACAATGAAAACTGGAACTGGCAACTCTGTAACTAAGTGATGTAGTCATAATGTGAGGCATCACCCAACTGCACTGACTTATGAGGTTTGCCCAGAAAGCAATGCACCACATTTTTTTTCTCAGCCTACAGTAATGGTACAAATGCGAAACTTTAGAAACTTTAGATATACATTATTTGAATTGTCAGGAGTGCATGTGTTTTTTGCGTTTCTTCAGACAGCTAGTGTAACTGCAGCAGTGTTTTGAAATGGCATCTGTAAGTGATGTACGTTGCAAACAGTCGTCGTTGAATTTCTCACTGTGTAGAAATAAACTGTTGGGAACACTCACAAACGTTCATGTACAGTTTATGGAGAATCTGCAGTCGACAGAAGTACGGTTAGTCGTGGAAGAGATTTTGAGGATGAGGAAGACATGATTCGCACAGACCAGAAATGGCTTCATGACCAGAACAAGGAGTGGTACTGACAAGGGCATACACGCCCTCGTGTCTCACTGGAGGAAGGCCATAGAATGGGATGGAGATTATGTGGAAAAATAGAGAGTGTAGAAGAAACATAATTCTTCCTTGTGTGTAAGTTTCATTACGTTCAATAAATAATTGTTGAAGGAAAAAAATGTGGTGCATTACTTTCTGGGTGACCCTCGTACGATGGCAGTGGTGGAAGTCCCAGCTGCCATCATTAGCAAATCCCTGACAATCTCAGCATCCCACAGTCATGTGGTCATTATTTGTGATCTCCTGGTGGCTTGTCCAGTGACCTAGTGATCCAAAGTATTAAGGATCAACTGTTAATCAATTTATTTAAAATATGAATTTAGTTAAATTGGTAAATTTAGTATGTATTGATTGCTTTGTCTTTGTTGTATGCTCCCCAAAGTCACATGTTTGGAGATGGACAGGCATGTGAATTGGGCAAATCATTAATTAAAAATCAATTATATAATTGATATAATTACATATATCCAGCACATCTATATCAATATGTTCCCTAGAGATCCGATTGAATGTTCATCTACTGATCTAGTTCAAACACCAGTATCTGCTGCATAGAAAACAGAAAGAAAAATATGGGTGGATTGGTAAATGACATGTTTTTTGAGCCCAATTAGGTCCAGTCTTCTCCCTTCTACTCAGGCTTGCAGAATGTGAGTAAGGATGTAGAGCTTGCCCACAACACTGCAGATAAAGATCAATCCTTTACCATCCCCTAAAGCCCTTTTCCTGCTTTGACCTGTGTGGGTTTTTTGTCTTTTTGTCTGCTTTCCAAACATTGCATTTTTCAGAATGTAAGAACTCTTTCCCCCCCCCCCCCTTTTTAATGCCTTCTGCTTGTTTTAAGCAGCTTCTTCTTCCTCTCCCTGAGTTTTGTTTGTCATTTCATTTCTCTTCTCTATCCTCTACGTTGTCTTATGTCAGTGTTTCCCAGATGCTGGCTGGGGAATTCTGGGAGTTGAAGTCCAAATATCTTCAAGTTGCCAAGGTTGGGAAACACTGGTCTATGTTGTCTCTGCTTTTTTAAAATATTACTCCTTTTCCCCCTTATATGCTGAATAATACCTTTTGCTCTTAGTGGTCCCTTCAGCCCAAATGCAGACCAGTCTGCTATTATCCTGGGAAACCTGGAAACTGTTGAATTACTTTTATTTTTTTTTAAAGTCAATGTGCAATTTCTGAGGTTTTACTGTTATTAATTTGTTTTTTTTAAATGTCGGAGCTGTTTGCACAGAGTTATCACTTTTCCTGTACTGTTGGCTTTATCTCCATAGCAGCCTATTCTCTGTTCTTATCTACCTTTCTGCTACTGCAGATTTTGCAGCTTGCTGTGTTGTAAAGGGTTCAGAACCTGGCGGTGGGAAGCAAAAAATTGTGAATTCCAAATACCTACACCCCCCTTTGTACTAGTGAATAGATAAATGTGACACTAGAGGCCAGATGCAACAGATAATACAGCAGTTAATGAATCACCGCTTCCAAAGGAAACACTCCAGAAATGCATAAACACTTCTACAGTATACCCTTACTTATTTATTTTATTTTATTCAATTTCTTTTTTTAAAAAGTAATTTTTATTAAATTGTGTTAAAAAGTATAATAAGAAAAGTATATACATTGGTATACAGTGATCCCCCGGGTATTGCGATCCCGATCATTGCGAAACGGCTATATGGCGATTTTGCAACCCGGAAGTAAAAACACCATCTGCGCATGCGCGCCCTTTTTTCTATGGGCACGCATGCGTAGATGGCGCCGGGCAGATCAGCTGCTGGGCGGCTTCCCTAGGTCTTCCCCCTCTTGCTGGCGGGAGGGCGAGCGGCGGGCATCAGCGAGGAGTTTCCCCCACCGCCCACGCAAACTCCTCGCTGCCGCTCGCCCGCCCTTCGCCCGCCCACGCCGTTCGCTCGCTGCCGCTTCCCAGCTGAGTCCTGAAGCGAATTGGCTTCAGGACTCAGCTGGGAAGCGGCGCGAGCGAACGGCTTGTCCGCCGCCTGCCTGCCCGCGCGCCCGCCCGCCCTTCGCCCGCCCACGCCGTTCATTCTCGCCGCTTCCCAGCTGAGTCCTGAAGCGAATTGGCTTCAGGACTCAGCTGGGAAGCGGCGCGAGCGAGCGGCGCGAGCGAACGGCTTGTCCGCCGCCTGCCTGCCCGCGCGCCCCCGCCCGCCCTTCGCCCGCCCACTCGCCGTTCATTCTCGCCGCTTCCCAGCTGAGTCCTGAAGCGAATTGGCTTCAGGACTCAGCTGGGAAGTGGCGCGAGCGAACGGCGTGGGCGGGCGAAAGGGCGGGCGAGCGGCAGCGAGGAGTTTGTGTGGGCGGTGGGGAAATCCCAATCTTCGGCTCCTCGCTGCTGCGGCGGAAGTAAAAACACCATCTGCGCATGCGCAGATGGTGTTTTTACTTCCGCAGCGCTACTTCGTGAAAAACCGGTCATTGCGAGGGGTCCTGGAACGGAACCCTCGCAATGATCGGGGGACCACTGTATTTGCAATACACACACACACAAAAACATACACACTGAAACAAACAAAAAACACCATGGACAGTTACAAAATTACAATAAAGAAATATCTCTTCAATATCCTCTTGAGAGGAGGAAAGTTACAATCTTGTCAGATATCAAATTATTTTCTGGTGAATAGACATCATCGGCATTCACTATTGTTCTTTTTGGTTATCAATGTCTTCTCTATTGTTATTGTTATTTTTTAACCACCTATTTCTATAGCTGACCACTTGAATCAACGATAAAACAAAATCATTTTAAAACTATAAAAACTCACTCTCTGTCTTTATATATACGTATATAGTTAATAGGCTCAGACTCAACCTTGATAAGATGGAGTGACTGTCCGTCCATTACTCGGGAGGGAAGCTTTTGTCCCCCTGAGAGAGGGTCCGCAACTTGGGCGTCCTTCTTGATCCACAGCTGAGCTTAGAAGACCATCTCTCAGTTGTGGCGAGGGGTATTCAAATGGGTGCACCTAATGCAACAGTAGCAGCCTATTTGGACAGGGAATCACTTCTCAGTCACTGATGCCCTGATCTCTTTGAGGTTTGACTACTGCAATGCTCTCTACCTGGGGCTAACAATTTATGGATGGTATGTGTGTGTATGTATGTGTGTTTAGAAAATGGGGTCTTTTAAATGTTTTTAGTAGAATTTAGATTTGTTGTAAACTGTTTTTTCACTTTGTTGTGAGCCGCCCCGAGTCTGCGGAGAGGGGCGGCATACAAATCTAAATAAACATAAACATAAACAACAAATCCCGGCAAGGATATGTCTAGCTGATGAGAGCATAACAAGCTCGAAATAGATCTATACTAGTCTCCCTTCATTTTCAATTCAGCAAAAATATGTGTCACAAACACACACATCACACACTACAAGGCCTGGGAGAAATGGTACAGATGGTTATCTAATATTAAAAACAATAAAACCAACTAAAACTCCTTATCTTATACCAAAAGAAAAATATATACAGTACAACAAAAATACCGACTAAATTCAAAACACACGCTCTGAGTTTAATCCAACCGATATCTATCGACAACCTACTAATAACATAACTCACAAATATCTTTAACACACAAACTTAATAAATATAATCAAAGCTAAGTTGTCAAAATATATACACCTGCTATCTCGCAGCTACTATCCCCCCTCCCTTATCCTATCTAAAACTTCTACTATATCATCTATCTCTTAACATATACAGTGATCCCTCGAGTTTCGCGATCTCGATCTTCGCGAAACGCTATATCGCGATTTTAAAAAAAATATTAATTAAAAAAAAAAACCACTTCCGGGTTTGGCTTCGGGAGTCAGCTGGGAAGCGGCGCGGCTGTTTTAAAAGATCGCAGCCGGCCTGGGGGGCTTCCCAGCACCCCCCCCCCAAACCCCCAACCCGGGTTCGGGGGGGGTGCTGGGAAGCCCCCCAGGCCGTCTGCGACCTTTTAAAACAGCCGCTCCGCTTCCCAACTGAGTCCTGAAGCCAAACGCCAAAGGCGAACTTCCACGTTTGGCTTCAGGACTCAGCTGGGAAGCGGCGCGGCTGTTTTAAAAGGTCGCAGACGGCCTGGGGGGCTTCCCAGCACCCCCCCGAACCCCCAACCTGGATCTTCCCGGCCGCCCACGCAAAGGGGAAACCCCGGCTCCTCTCTGATGCCCGCCGCTCGCCCGCCTGCCAGCAAGAGGGGGAAGACCCAGGGAAGATTCCTTCGGCCGCCCAGCAGCTGATCTGCTTGGTAGCGCAGCAGCAGCGAGGAGCCGAATCGGGGTTTCCCCTTTGCGTGGGCGGCGGGGAACGCAAACTCCACCATCTACGCATGCACGGCCATAGAAAAAAGGGTGTGCATGCGCAGATGGTGTTTTTACTTCCACAACCCTACATCGCGAAAAATCGATTATCGCGAGGGGTCTTGGAACGGAACCCTCGCGATAATAGAGGGATCACTGTATACCAAAGCACTACTTTATCCTTAAATTAACATATTTTATAGATACGAGACTATGTAATTACGAATATTGAACACAATGTAAATATCTATAGATAAATGCTTGAAATGAATATACTGTACAACAATTGATATACAGTATGTTATTATGTAAAAAGATGTCTTGTTTTCCACCCCTCTTTTTCTTTTTGTATTCCCACTCCCCTTCCCCATTCTTAATAAATTAATAAAGTATTTAAAAACACACACACACACACACACACACACACACACACACACACACATCACTGCATTTTCACAGTACCATTCTTTTCCTTTTATTAATTTTCAGGAACAATTGAACAAATTTGTTTTGACCTATAGAGCCCAAATTGTTTCACTCCTCTGTATCTTGGATACACATTCTGCTCTGCATTTGTACCATCTCTGCAGTAAGTACATTCTGCCTATGCAGCAAATCTATGTGTTTAATTATGTAATAGGAGCTTACACATTTATAACTGGCAGTTTGTATGGATACTGTAAGTTTGCAGATCTTCTTTCCTTGAAGATTTACAGTGATGTATACATTGCCAACATAATAAAATCTGCAATCCTGCAGACTTTATGGGATAAGACTGAAGAGGTTGCTTCTGAACAGATATGTTTTATATAGCACTGTTGAAGTGTAAATATATCAAATCAAATCATTTTTATAGTCATAGACTTGTATGTGTAAATATTGTACGCTTAAATGCTTAGACTAGAGAAAAAAACTGGTGAAAAAAACTCTATATTCAGGTTATGTTTTATATCTCTTAACACAGGCAGATAAAAATGTCCCAGATGTAGAAATTAACATGTAATGTCTCATTCATATCTGAGTGTTGATGGTTGATGTTATAGGCAATGGATGATGAATAGGCAAATTTGAGCTGACTCATGTAATATAACATATCAAGCATTAATTCTGGTTGTAGATTTACTGGCAAGGTGAAATACACATTCATCTTTTTGATCATTGTAAGAACTCAGTTGTTTCAATCTTTCAGATACTACTGCTAGTTTTATTGGCTTGGTTGCGGCTTTAATAGTAGATGGATTATGCATTGTAAAATAATTGAAAACAGTGATGTTTATAAAGATGATCTGAGATGGACCTGGAATTGTATATTATGACCTTTGATAAAACTGAATTATAATAATGCTGAAATAGAATTAGGATAATCTTTCCAATTATAAAGTTGGCATTCCAAGTCATGAATTGTTTTCAGTCTAAATTTAGCTTAAAAACATTAAGGTTGGTGACTTTTGAATACTAATATATGTGTAGCCTTTGAGGGTGAACATTTCTCTCCTAGAAATGATCATGTTAATATCAATTACTTTACTGGGGAGGGGGGAGGTAGTTGCATTGCTTCAAATAAGTTTAATATTGGCATTTGTTTGTATTTTACCTTTATGCAAAACTTGGCTGCTGTTTCAGTTGCTGTAATTCTTCCAAAGGAGTTGCTAACCAGCAACACATGGAAGAGAATTTGAAGAAAACCAGTGGCAACCAAGGCCTGATGGGCCTTGGAACATCTGCCACTTTCAATCAAACTACTGGCTTCAAGGATTTCCCATTTTCCCCCATTCATCCCTTTTACTCTTTCTTGCTTGATTTCAATTAAGGGTGGTGTGTCCCCCCCCCAACATAACTGGCAATCCTCTGTGATGAACAATTGATATTAAATCTGAATCACTCCTTCACCCCTGTTAGATGAGGACTGCTTCAAGTTGCATTCCTTTTTCAGGTGAAATTGAAATTGGAATGGAAATTTTTGTTCTTTGCTGAAGATCTGTGGATGAAGAATGAACAAGTTACCAGGAGAACCTCCTCAAAAGGTGTTGGTTATCACCTTTAAAGCCCTACATGACTTAGGGCCACACTACTTACAGGGACTGTCTTCTGCCGCACACTTCCCAGTGACCAATTATGGTCCACAGGAGTTGGCCTTTTCAGAATCCAGTCGCCTAGGCAGTGTCATTTGGCGGAGCCACATTGGAGGGCCTTTTCTGTGGTGGCTCTGGCTCTCTGGGACCAAGTGCCCCCAGAAATCCGCAGTATCCCCACCCTCCTGGCCTTCCAGAAGGCCATGAAAACTTGCCTTTGCAGCAGTCCTGGGGCTGATGACCTATACCATCCAGCTGAAGGATAAAAGGATATTTATTTATTTATTATTTATTAACTGGATTTGTATGCCATCCCTCTTCGAGGACTCAGGGCAGCTCACAGCATATCAAAAGTACATGAACGTATAAATCTCAAAAATCCAATTACTATGATTAAAAGAACTTAAAAACTCCAATATAATTTTAAAAAACATTCATCACCATTCACTCCATAAATACACTAAAATACTCGTTGGTCAGGGGGCTAGAGTCTAATGGCCCCAGGCCTGGCAGCATAAATAGGTCTTTAAACTTTTTCAGAATGCAAGGTGGGTATATGAACGATAGATTTATTTTTTAGAGGTTTTAAATTGTTATTATATTGTTTTGCATTGCTGTATGCCACCCAGGATCTGGAAGGAGTTGGGCGGCTTATAAATCAATTAAATTAAATTACATTACATTACATTACATTACATTACATTACATTAAATTACATTACATTACATTACATTACATTACATTACATTACATTACTCAAAGCAAGCAGTAGGCTAGGAGGGGCTGAGGCAGCGAAGGCTCTGCTCCCGGGCACTCCGAGTGCATGTGCATGATTGTTCCCTTCAACGGGAGTCCATTTTGGTCTGTTTCTAAAGCTTGTGAAGCAACATTGTGGCCACTCTTGCGGAAGAGACCATGCCCCCCTCCCGTTCTATTACTGCAGATCTTGCAAGCAGAAAAGAAAATGGTTGAGTGCCGGAATTGCCTTGGACATGGCCTTGGGTGCCAAAGAGAGCTATGAAACATTGGCTTCTCCCTTTAAAAAATATTCAAAATAAATGTGATCTCTTCTGTGATAGTTAAAAGCAGGAGCGGATTCCCATTCCCGCTGCTACTGGTGTGTTGCATGCGCAGCTTCACTTCTGCGTGCATGTGTGTCCCAGCATGTTTTTGCTTCTGCGCATGCACATGATTTTGGTGAATCTGTGCATGTGCAGAAGCAAAAACATGCTGGGATGCACATGTGCATATACAGGAAGAGCAAAGCTGTGCACATAGCTCAACTTTTGCTACCAGTGCTGCATCCTTTATCATTTCGGTAGCAACCTACTACTGGGTGAAAGGATATATTGTACGACTACTTGAAGTTGCAGGCCTGATAAACCTAAAGGACTTCAAATTGTTTGAGAAAACAGTGGAATCTCGTTCAGATAGAATTTGTTTGCCTATGTTGCTATTTCAGCAATTCCTGAGCATTTAAATGACTAGTATGATTGTATTTTGTCGCCGGGTTGGGGCCTGGATGGCTATTATTTTATTTATTTTTATTTCTTTTATATGATGTTTTAATATCCTTCTAGGCCGCCTTAAGTCGCCATGTGAGAGTAGGCGGTAATATATATTTTCTAAATAAAGGTAAATTGTGTTTTGAACACTGTATCCAGGGCTTTTATGTGTGCTAAATGTGCTGTAGAAATCTTCCTTTCCTTTAGCTATAATATAATCGATTTTGCAATCAAAATATATAAGTTTGTGTCAACACATTCTGAGCCCAATGTCTAGGACAATGATGGCGAACCTATGGCACAGGTGGCACAGGTGGCACGCAGAGCCATATCTGCTGGCACACCTGACCTGTTGCCCTAGCTCAGTTCCAACGTGCAAGCTAGCTGATTTTTGGCTCACACAGAGGCTCCGGGAGGGCATTTTTGGCTTCCAGAGAGACCCCGAGCGGAAGACAGAGAATGTTTTTACCCTGCCCCAGCTGCAGGGAAGCCTTTGGAACCCGGGGCGGGGTGAAACACGAGCCTACAGGGCCCAGCAGAAGTTGGGAAACAGCTGTTCCTGGGCTCCAGAGGGCCTCTGGGGGTGTGAGGAACCTGTTTCCCAGGCTTTATAGGTGTGGGCACTCATGCATGCACGATAGTGCGCGCACATCCTTTTTCGGCACCTGAGGAAAAAAAGGTTCACCAACCCTGGTCAAGGAAGTCAAAGGAGGGGTTTTTTAAATGTTATGCTATAGATTAATAACCACATGTTTTGCCTCCTTCCCCCTCGGTCTGTCATCTAAAAAGACAATTGAGAACTTTATATACAGTGCCAGAATGTATTGTGAACATAGCAAGCTCATTTCACTGTTATTCTTACACATCTTTCTTTCCACTTCACAAGTCCCCAAATACTGCTAAATAGCTATCCTGCCCAGTAACATCCGCTTAAAGTATTCCACTTCAGCTGACAAAAGAAATTCCTTTTCTTTCACCTCTTTACATACAGCTCTTGACAACATAACAAGGTAATTTTTCAAATTAGGGCAAGAACTTTGCATAAAATGCCTTCTGCCAGATATTACTTTTTAAGATGATAGAATATCCATTTTATTTTTTTCAACTTATTATTATTAAATTTGTTTGCAATCCATCTCTCTACAAAGCAACCTTTTTTTTCATACTACATTTTTAAGTCACTTCGTTAAGCTATTGGAGGAACCAGAGACTCTGTACTAAAAGGGATTACCACAGATGTAATAAAAATAATGCTTAGAGAATAGGACTAAAATTTTCCCCATTTTTTTATTTTTCCACTTTTAGTGAAAACCCCACAGTTTGCTGTAGGACCCTCCAGTCACACTGAGGGAGGATGCCATATCTCATTTTTTACAGTGATTCCCAACAGACACCATGTGAGCAGGGGTGGGTTCCATTTATCTTCGCCATCGGTTCACATTGCGATGTTTTGCACGTGGGCACTTGGTCCGCTGACTTGCGTGCATCCCTTCATTCAATTTCACTTCCGCACATGCCCAGAAGGTAGATTCAGCCTGAAACATAGCCGAGGAGCTGATCAGCTGTGCTTCGGGCAAAGAAATTAAGGTCAGTATTAACGTGGGGTGAGATGGCTTTTTTCAAAGCACATAATTATTATTATTATTATTATTTATTAGATTTGTATGCCGCCCCTTTCTGTAGACTCGGGGCAGCTCACAACACAATAAAAACAGTTTATAACAAATCTAATAATTTACAATTTAAAATATTAAAAAAAACCATTATTAAACAGACATACACACAAGCATACCATACATAAATTGTATAGGCCCGGGGGAGATATCTCAGTCCCCCCATGCCTGACGACAAAGGTGGGGTTTAAGGAGTTTGCGAAAGGCAAGGAGGGTAGGGGCAGTTCTAATCTCTGGGGGGAGCTGGTTCCAGAGAGTCGGGGCTGCCACAGAGAAGGCTCTTCCCCTGGGGCCCGCCAACCAACATTGTTTAGTTGGCGAGACACGGAGAAGGTCCACTCTGTGGGACCTGATTGGTCGCTGGGATTCGTGCGGCAAAAGGCGGTCTCGGAGATATTCTGGTCTGATGCCATGAAAGGCTTTAAAGATCATAACCAACACAAGGAGAAACATAGGAAAATCAGCCAAAAATTCAGAAAAAAAGTTGGCAATGTGCACGGATTGGCAGAGGCAGAACCAGATCCGCGACAGCAAATTTTCATCCCTAGTGGATCACTAATGGTTTGGGCAAACTGGTCTGAACCTGGAGGAACCCACCCCTGAATGTGAAGTATGAATCCTATTCAGGGTTGTCCATTGCTGACGAAACTTCAAAATGTGATTCCCTTTGCATAGGGTCATCTATATGTCTCCTTGCGTCTGGGTGTTCATTTGTTTAAATAAAATGAGAAAGAGGTTGAACTTACATATTTTGGCTTCAATTAAAAAAAATATTGGGAACTCTAGCCATCGAATCCCAGCAATATGATCTTGTGGATTCCAGCAGTGATAAAACTGTGGGAGAATGAGTATAATTTGTCATGTGACCTGCAAATAACCAGCTAGCCAACTCTGACTTAAGTCATGATGAGTTTGGAATACGTTGTACATTTTGGCTATCTGAATTATAAAAGAAAACATTATTTTGAATAAAATAAGTTTTGTCTTACCATAAATACATTATTTTCAGGATTTTATACTAATGTGAGATTTGCAGATTGGAAAACATTTCCAAAACTTAAAGAGAAAGAAGAAAAATAAAGCCTTCCCCATCTAGATTGCATGGCCTCGAGAGATTGAGACAGACCTGTGATACTATCAGTTGGTTGACAGGGGTAGAGAAATTGAGTATAATCAAAGTAGAGATGATACCTCACAGGATTTGAGTGAATAACTATCAGTGGTTTCGTGTCTATGTGATCAAAGAAAGAGTAGCATTGTGAAAGGCCTCACAGAGCAGGGGCCTGGATTCCTTGCATCCCACCCAGGCCATCAGTACAAGTTTATTTATTTATTTTATTTTATTATTTATTAGATTTGTATGCTGCCCCTCTCCTTAGACTCGGGGCGGCTCACAACACAATAAAAACAGTTTATAACAAATCTAATAATTTACAATATAAAATATTTTAAAACCCCATTATTAAACAGACATACACACAAGCATACCATACATAAATTGTATAGGCCCGGGGGAGATATCTCAGTTCACCCATGCCTGACGACAAAGGTGGGTTTTAAGGAGTTTGCGAAAGGTGAGGAGGGTAGGGGCAGTTCTAATCTCTGGGGGGAGCTGGTTCCAGAGAGTCGGAGCCGCCACAGAGAAGGCTCTTCCCCTGTGGCCCGCCAACCGACATTGTTTAGGTGACGGGACCCGGAGAAGGCCCACTCTGTGGGACCTGATCGGTCGCTGGGATTCGTGCGGCAGAAGGCGGTCTCGGAGATATTCTGGTCCGATGCCATGAAGGGCTTTAAAGGTCATAACCAACACTTTGAATTGTGACCGGAAATTGATCGGCAACCAATGCAGACTGCGGAGTGTTGGTGTGACATGGGCATACCTAGGGAAACCCATGACTGCTCTCGCAGCTGCATTCTGCACGATCTGAAGTTTCCGAACACTTTTCAAAGGTAGCCCCATGTAGAGAGCATTACAGTAGTCGAACCTCGAGGTGATGAGGGCATGAGTGACTGTGAGTAGTGAGTCGGAACCAACCTCAGAGGAAATAGGAAAATAATTACAACACTGTGGCCATTTCCCCATCCCCTAAGCCAGTCTGGATGGATACAGAAATTGAGGATATTAAAAGCTATCAAGAGATCAAACAGGGCCAAAATGGATGCTCTCTACATTCCAGGTATACTGTACACATCATCCTCTAATACAGTGTTTCCCAACCTTGGCAACTTGAAGATATTTGGATTTCAACTCCCAGAATTCCCCAGCCAGCAAATGCTGGCTGGGGAATTCTGGGAGTTGAAGTCCAAATATCTTCAAGTTGCCAAGGTTGAGAAACACTGCTCTAATGTGACCAACATAATCTCATACTATGCCCATTTCTTTCAGTAATGGCAGCAAAGTTTTAGAATGTCCTCATGGTATAAATCAATGGATTTGCTTACTTCTAAATTTTAGGTTAATTTTAAAAAATACCCTGATTGAGACGATTATTTAATTTTCAACATTATCTTTGATGCTGTTTTTAATAATTTTAGAAATACTATAGTCTTTTATGATTCAACGTTTGTTTTAATCATAATATAATCACATTATTTTACATGGCTTTAAGTACATTATACTTGTAATGACATGAATAATAAATACCATATTTTTCGGAGTATAAGATGCTTCGAAGTATAAGACACACTTAGGTTTTGGGGGAGGAAAATAGAGCTGATTAGCATAAGCAAGTGATTGTCACCTTCCCAACCATTAGCTGTTTCAGTCTGCAGGCAGGAATAGGCTATGGCAGTGGTCCCCAACGTTTTTTCCACCAGGGACCAGTTTCAGCAAGACAATTTTTCTATGGCCCGGTGGGGGCGGAAAGGGGTGTGGTTGTGGGCGGGATTAAGCATGGGGGTGCTGGTCCTCCCTGCCCCTCTTTCCCGCTATCGCCCTGTGGCCGGCAGAACCTGCCTCCCAAGCCCTCTTGCCCAGCGGGGGCTAAGCGCTGGAGACAGGGGGTCAGGCTGGCCCTCCTGCCTCCCCCTAGCCAAAAACGCAAAAGCGCCCCGCAGCAGAAGCCAAAAGAGGCTTGAGCCTCTCGGTCCTTCCCGCCCCTCTGTCCCGTCCATCGTCCTGTGGCCGGCAGAACCTGCCTCCCGAGGCCTCTTGCCCGGCGGGAGGCGAAGTGCTGGAGGGAGGGGGTGGCGGCATGAGGGCCGGCAGCTGCTGACTCCACGGACCGGTGCAACATGCCCCGCGGCCCGGTACTGGTCCGCGGCCCGGTGGTTGGGGACCCCTGGGCTATGGCAATCCCTACAGCCTAAAACTATTAGCTGCCTGTGCTAATCAGGCTGAGTAAAACTGAAAATGAAACAGAAATGGGCTGTTTGCTGCAAGGAGGCAAATTGCCGGGAGATAGAGGTAGAGGCAGATTTTTATTTTCTTGTGGTAATCAGACTGTGCTGAAACTGAAATTGTTTTTTTGCTGCCAGGAGGTAGGTCAATAACTATAAATGTCTATATATAAAGTCTTCAAATTATTAGACTTTTTTTTTTAAAAAAAACTATTTTATTATTGTTCTAGACAACTTAACAAAATGAAGAAGCTTTTTAAAATAAATGTTTGATCTGAAGAGGCCCAGTGCTATTGTATCTTCTTTTAAAGAGCAGAGAATAAGGTATACTTCCAGAAAGCCGCATCAATGTAACACTGCAACTCCTGTTGTAGTATTAAGATAAGGCAGCTGAGTTAGACCCTGACTTAGTGATGTTTGGAGTAGATCTATTTATATAATTTGAAGAGGTTAATGTGACTACATTTAAGAAAACTTTCTGGCATTAATATATTACCATAATGTATATTTTATTTCCCCAATTCTTTGCTATTTCTATGAGTCAGGCACACATGCATAGAAATACACAGCAAACAATATATATCATCTGTACTATTAGCTGTTTGACAAATTGGTGGGAGGGAGAGGCAGAATCTTTTTCCCTTGTTTTCCTCCCCCCAAACTAAGGTGCATCTTATACTCCAGTGCGTCTTATACTCTGAAAAATGCGGTAGGTCATTTGACTCATCATCCTATCATTTTAATTCCTTTAGAAAAATGATTTCTGAGAAAATCTCAAAGCTATTTTACAAATCTTCAGTTGTGATTCAAATTGTGATTAATGCTCTATAAAAGTACCAGTTTGGTGTAGGGATAGAATACAAGGTCAGAAACGGAGAAACTGTGAGTTCTAGTTTTGTATCAACTTTAAGAAGCAGACAATGGAAATCTGTTCCAAAATCTTGCCAAGAAAACGGCAGGGACTTGTCCAGGCTGTTGCCAAGAGTCAACAGTGTGACTTGAGGACACAGACACAAAAATGTTCTACATCAAACTTAAGGGGGGGAAAGAAATTTTTTTAATTTTATTTATTTGTTTTGTCAAGTACGTATTGGTGGTATACAAAGCTATAACAATATATACATGATACTAGTAAACGAGAAACATTAGGACAGGGGATGAAAGGCACTCTGGTGCAGTTATGTATGCCTCTTTCTGACTTCTTAGGAATTGGGAGAGGTCAATAGTGGATAGTCTAAGGGTAAGGTTTTGGGGATTAATTAAAATATGTCTATCTCTTTATCTGCTATGCCTGACAGAGAATATCTGAGGTTTCTTCTGAATGAATTTCCTTCAAAAGTTTACAAAAACATCTATTTATTTAAAAGGTAGTCAGATTGCCAAAGTATTTTAAAACCTACATTCTGATACACAATCTGTAGTTTGAAACCATAGAAATTAGTAGCTTTTTGAGAAGCTGATTAGGTCCCCATCTAAGCTAAATTCTACAATACTGATGCATTGAGTTATGCTATATTTGTTATGAAGCAATACTGTTGTTCAAATATTGATTCAGCCTGGCAGAGAAACCAATCAGAACCAGACTTAAGAGATGGACTTTTGCAAAACTTTTATTGAAGGCACTGCAGCAAAAGGCTCCCACTCCAATTTGGGAGCAGATACCTTGAACAACAACATAGCATGATCTTTTATACAGTTGATTTCCAGAAATAGGACAAAGTTATTACCTTTTTTTGTTTGTTTGAGTTCTACCTTGCTTTTAGTCCATTTGCCCATGGAGTTGCACCTCGCCTGAGCTGACGTGTCATTCTTTACCTATAGAGTTATATCTTGCTTAAGCTTTATGTATTTTTGTTCTTTGTCCTTACTTGAGGTTTCTGCTATTTGTCTTCTTGTCAAGATTTCTTGCCAAATCTTATAACTTCCTATCTATTTCTGAATATGTGTTGTTACATTTCCTTCATTTCTAACGGACATGTTACAGAGTTGCATTTGTCTAGATTTTTATTCCTTCCTAAGATGAGGGTGTATTGCTTCTTAATGGGTGATCCATCATTTCAAAGGCTGGTTATAAGCACAATTAGGCCTCGTTTTATAACCAGAACTTGGCCAGGAACCTCCATTATTAAGCATCATAAGGTTATGAGTTATGCCAGATTTCGCAATGATGATCATGTGATCCCAAAACACTGCAAGTCTCATTAATTTCAATTGCCAAGCACCTGAACTTTGATCACATGGCAAGGGGTACATTGCAATGGTTGTAGTGGTGAGGAATGGTCAGCTTAATGGACAAAGAACTTGAAAAAGAAACACAATTTTGTTGTTATATATGTTGACAGTAGCAAGAGGGGTGGCATACAAATCTAATAAATAAATAAAATAAAATAAGAATGCTCTATGCACAAAAATGGAAAGACGCCTTAATTCCTGTTGTGGTTAGCTCTGGCCCAGCTCCTGCCCCAAGGACTGTGGATGTGCGGGAGACATCCACATGCTGCAGGCCTGTTTTGCCCCCGGTGGAATCTGCTGATGAAGGCTCCTCTGACCAAGAAGACATGAGTGACAGGGAGGAGGAGAGTGTGGCAGACAGCTCAGAAGGAGATCAATTATCTAGCTCCTCCTTGGATTCAGAACAAGAGTTAATGATACAGCCACGCATGCGGAGAGCGATGCATAGGCAACAACAACTGAGAGATTATTATCAAAGAAAATGAGGCCACCTGTGGTTGGGTGGGGCTGTGGTAATTAGTGAGGCTGCTATAAATAGCAGCCTGTGGGTTTGGCCATTGAGGAGGATTATCTGATCGTTGTGTTTCGTGACCACTTTACTGACTTTGACCTTTTGTGTGCTGATTTTTCCCCGCTTTGAAACTAAACCAGAGCAAAGTGTGTTTCACTTTGTGAAAGAAGAAGGACTGTGAATTGCCTCACAGCTGCAAGATAAGTATCACAGAACTGATAATGGACTTGTACGAATTAACAGTTTGTTTGGAGACAAGTGCTCTTTGCTATACAAAAAGAGAGCTTAGTTTAAGTGAATTTTCATTATAAAGAACATTATTTTGAATTTTCAAACGTGTGTGTGTGTCTGAAATTTGTACCTGTGAATTTTCGGGAGGTGATTTTCAGAGAGCCCAACCGAACTATTCCCAAAATGGACAAAAAAATGGCTATCCATCTAACCTTGTTTCTTCTTGGAAACCACTTCTGGATTTTGCGCTTGAGGTTAGAAAAATGAAACTTTGACTTTGGATTTTGCTGATTTGATAGCTTTGTGATAGAAATAGCTAGTATAAATTAGCATGGAAAGTAAAAAGTTCTATGTTTCTGTGTCAGATATTCCATGTTGTGTTGTGGAAAACATAGTCTTATATAATGTCTATCTAGAAGAAATTCATAGCTGAATATGCACTAGTGCTTATCCTTAATTTGCATTCAGGTTTTGACAGAAACCTTAAAAAAAGAAGCACAGAAATCTAATGTGGTTATTACTGGGTAGTTGTGTGGCTCATTTGTTTAGTCGTGATAGTTCAAACATCACTCAGGCTAGAGTTAACATCTAAGAATGATGCAGGCTTAGATAAGAAGTTGTACCCTAATCATCCCATTTCCAGCAGGGACTCAACTATCACTTCGGTTGAGTAAGTGGCATCTTTCTTTGTATAATAGCTTTCAGAATTAAGAAAGTAAATTATTTGTGAAACCTTAATGTATTTCACATGATAAACTGTGCAATAGAATTTATAGCTTGTAATGCAACTAAGGCTCGTCTCTCGTATACTACCAGCAATGCTTCATTCTTTTCAGCTAACTTCAACGCTGACTTCCCAGGGCTCCTATAACACCATGCTTCATTTATTTTTTCAAAACAAATGCTCCTTCCAACCACTGATTTATTCACGGCATTAAATGTGTTGTCATTAACCTTCATTTACCCGTAGTTATTACAGAGATAGCTGGAAAATAGCAAGAATAATTTCTCCATACTTAAAGTAGTAAATATGATAATTGTTGCCGCTTAAGAATCTCTTAGGGGAACGTTGCAAGGGAATGTTTCAGTGATATGTGGGTACCCCCTGGAACTGTCACAACTTTGTTTATGGGTTTTCTGGTTATGCTTTCAGAAATGGAGACATGAATCTTCAGCCGCTATCCAGAAATGTTCTGATTGTTTTGTGTTTTATAGCCATTGGAGAGAGAGAGAGGGGGAGGAAGAGAGAGAGAGAGATGCAGAAGTATTCCTCTCGTAAACATTAAAGGTTGGCTAGATAGAAGTGTCTGTGTGTGTAAAAGTAGGACAAATAGTAACAGAGTATAAGCTCCATTCTCATTGTTTGGTGCTAGTAATAAAAATAGATTGGGTTTTTTTCATAGCAGGATTCTGGGATTTCAAACTATTTGATGGTCTTGAATGTAAGAGCCTGACTTAAATGTTGCCTATTTATCTCCTGACCTAGTCTGTAAAATGACTATTGCATTCATGGATGTCTTTTTGTGCTGTAATTTCACTAATTTGGGAAACTACATGAATCCTATCATGCTTCTGAGAATCCACTTTAAATTTCCCAGGGTATTTTCCTGGTGATCTAAAGATTTACAGAGATATTTTTTTAAGAACAAATTTGGCTTATTGCCCGAGACCTCTTAATGGACAGAATGACTTTCTACCCAATTTAAGCAGGAATTCACCTCTTTGTTGTTCTTTTCTTTAGACCCCAATGTATATTTTTGTTTTTAAAAGTATGTCCAAAGTTGGTTTTGAATTAAGCTCATATAAAAGAAAGTCTTTTTGCATTGTTACAGCATGTCCCTGGGGAACTGTCTGTCACCGCATGTTCATACATTTATTATGTAAATTTCCCTTTGAGCAGAGAAAGCCAACTGCTGTTGGCTTTCAGGGATGCATTAATGCAGTTTTCCTGGCATAGTATGGAATTGGCTGGCATTGTCTTCTATGAGGTTAAACAGTTTATTGAGAAGTTGAAAAACCTCAAAGGTGGGATGTTTATGGGTAGACTAGATTTCTGCATGTCTCAGGCACCCCAAGTAGAGCTGTCTCTGTGTTTGCTAACATCTCAAAATATGCAGCTTACATACAACGTGTAGGATGTGTGAGGAAGAAACTATGCATGTGAACCAGTAGTTAGTTTTCCTCCAATTTTGTGAATTGGGCATTCTATATAACTATGATCCATTTTATGGGATGCAAAGAAAAGCTACCACATCACCGGAAGTTCCTCCAGTGTAAAGTGGCCAATGACGGTATCTGCATAGAGGAAATCCATCATTTATTTGATCTCTGGTGCTATTTCAGATTTATTTATAAGTCTGTCCATCTCAGATATATATGAGAGGGGGACCAATTCACTGATCTTCTTCTGAATATTTATGGGCATGAAGGGTTTTAAAACAGATGTTAAACAAGGAAAGAGAATAAAAGTAATAATAAAATCCATCCTTTATCAAAACAGATGGATTTCAAATTAATAATTTGAAATAATTGGCTTAATAATTGGTTTCATATTCTCCTCTCCCAGTGTTGTCTTGCATCTTTAACCTCATCTTCAACTGCAACAATACATGATCTTGCAATAGATACAAATTTATTGTAAACCACTCCAGACTTGATTGCAAACAATTCAATTTCAGCAACAGAGTGGTCAATGCCTGGATTACATTACTTGACTCTGTAGTTTCTCTGTAGTTTCTTTCCCCAAACCCCCAAACTTTAACTTTAAACTACCCTGTTTTCCCGAAAATAAGACAGTGTCTTATATTAATTTTCGCTCCAAAAGTTGTGCTACGTCTTATTTTCGGGGGGTGCCTTATATTTTTCAAATAAGACAAATTCACATTTATTGCTGACCAAAAAATGGACATTTATTACTTTTACATTATAGTATCAATACGGTAGTTGTACGGTACCAAAATCACAAACCAGCATAACCAGACAAACTGAATCCTATGGTATAAAATAACGGTAAGATTTTTGCCCCTTGAGTCTTCCACAATTCCCTTCTTGTACTCCACAGAATAACTCTTCCTTTTTGCGCTCATGTTCTAGGGGTAAAAATAAACCAGCACTTTAGACCCTTCAGCAGAAAAGCTGACACCCCCAAAGAAAGTGTACTGTACGGTACGGTACCTGTCAGTATGACACCCACACACAAATGATGGCACTTATACGGTACAACAGTATACTCCCGCTATTGCAGCTTCTGGCCACCAGAGGAACTACAGTCTACGCACTGTAATGGAGACTGTAATGGCGGTGAGACAGTAGCAGACTGTGTCTGCTGTACTGGATGGTATAAAGAGATGCAAGGGGCCAGCAGGGGATGCCACATTATTACAGTACTGCTATGAACAGCTTTGAATGGTACCGTATGTTTTTCCACCGTACCGTATGTAAACTTGACTACGCCTTATTTTCGGGGGGTGCCTTATATTAGCAAATTCTGCAAAACCTCTGACATGCCTTACTTTCGGGGTACGTCTTATTTTCGGGAAAACACGGTATCTACCGTTGACCTCACCCCATTCCTAAGAGGTCTGTAAGGGGCATGCATAAGCTCACTAGCATGCCTACTGTCCTAAAGTCTCCATGTATTTCGTAAAATATCATGCACTCAAAACCATGCTTGTACTTTTATATATGCACATTAATGTTTATATCTTTTTGTATTCATATGCACAGTTGACAAAAATAAAATAAATAAACTAAATAACTTTATCTCTATCCCAGAGAGTCAAATTGCAAATGGTACTTTAAAGATTTCAATGTTAATAAATATAGTGAACTGCCAGTGATTAAACTATGTGTCAGTGTGTTTTATTAAAACTTGGTTTTGCTTTTGGAAGCCTCTTCTGACTATAATTATTTGTCAACAATAACAGAGAATAGTGCTATTTAAAAGAAGATTGCATTTGGCAGGTATGTGCTGGAAAATTGAACAGTGTTTCAATTAGTAGGAAGATCTCAGTCATTTAAGATAGGCCAAGCCAAGAAACAGACCTTTCATGGATTACAAAATGCTAGTGTGGTGTTTTAGAGGAGGGTTTTCTTTTAAAAAACAAACTAAGATGCCTGGATTTCAATTCCCAGAATTCCACAGCCCTGGGAGCTGAGGTTCGCTTTTCTTAAAGTTGCCAAATTTGAAGAAGTATTTTAGATTATATTAGTAGAATCTGAAAAACCTGATCAATCCAGAGGGGACAGAACTGAGTTTCTTCCTCATGTTTTTTACTTTATCAAAACAGAGCAACCCTTTCCCCCTCCCAACGCCTTTTTCCTCAAAGCCAGAGTAAATTCAAATATATATGCTAGTGTTTATATAAATTCTCTACAAGTAAAAGAAGAAAGATTTTTTGTCCTCATAAGCAGTTTTAGTGTTTATATATCACTTTGCTTCAAGTCAGGGGCATCTCTAAAAGTGACAAGGGGGTCTATCAGATCATGGAATTAGATGATTAAATGAAATATAAAATGAATGATAAAAGTGAAACATTTAAAGGTTGATTAGGTAGCAAATGAAATAACTATTACAAGACTTGAATGCAAATGAAAAAGCAGTATGCTATTCCCGTGGAACTTGAACAATTGTGGGGACTTTAATAATAAGATTTTACCTAACTTAAAAACAGTGAAATAAGTTTTAAAACACAGTGAGAATTAGACAGAAAAAACTTTTTCAAGGGGAGAGAATTTGGGGGGGAATTGAATTTCAACCCAGCAAATTAAAAACATAGATCAAAAATCCATAACAGAGGGAAAAGAAGGAGAGAAAAGTAAAAGAGAATGAACATCAGTGAAGTAGATTGTCTCAATTAAAGAGATAATTAGTGCGTCATTGGAAGATCTGGAGGGTCAGGTTGGGAGTAGATCATTCTGGAGGAGATCCATGTAGTCAGTAAAAATCGACACTGACTTGATGAAACATACTATAAGCAATCAATGATTTTATTCCCATTCTTACATTACAGATATTGTTACTTTTGAAGACGTTTGTACGGTCTGTACTGGCTCATCATGGAGTAACTTAGCTGCAAGTGATCAAAATATAGGGCAGTTAAATAACAAACCCCATGTCCAGTCAACAAAGCAGTGGAAGTGATGTGCCGGTGCCTAGAGGCTGTTGGGGCCTGGATGGGTGTCAACAAACTCAAACTCAACCCAGACAAGACGGAGTGGCTGTGGGTCTTGCCTCCCAAGGACAATTCCATCTGTCCATCCATTACCCTGGGGGGAGAATCATTGACCCCCTCAGAGAGGGTTCGCAACTTGGGCATCCTCCTCGATCCACAGCTCACATTAGAGAAACACCTTTCAGCTGTGGCGAGGGGGGCGTTCGCCCAGGTTCGCCTTGTGCACCAGTTGCGGCCCTATTTGGACCGGGAGTCACTGCTCACAGTCAGTCATGCCCTCATCACCTCGAGGCTCGACTACTGTAATGCTCTCTACATGGGACTACCTTTGAAAAGTGTTCGGAAACTTCAGATCGTGCAGAATGCAGCTGCGAGAGCAATCACAGGCTTTCCCAAATATGCCCATGTTACACCAACACTCCGCAGTCTGCATTGGTTGCCGATCAGTTTCCGGTCACAATTCAAAGTGTTGGTTATACAGTAGACCCCCGCTCGTTGCGAGGGTTCCGTTCCAGGACCCCCCGCAACGAGCGGGTTTTCACGAAGTAGCGCTGCGGAAGTAAAAACACCATCTGCGCATGTGCAGATGGCGTTTTTACTCCCACAGCGCTAGCGAGGAGCCGAAGATTGGGGGCGGGGCGGCTGTTTGCCGCCGGCATGGAGGGCTTCCTAGCAGCCCCCCAAACCCGGGTTGGGGGTCCGGGGGGCGCTGGCTCTCGGCGCTTTTGAGCTGAGTCCGGAAGCGAATTCGCTTCCGGACTCAGCTCAAAAGCGCCGATAGCAAGCGGCAAGGAACGGCTTGTCTCGGCGCTTTCGAGCTGACCGGACTCAGCTCGAAAGCGCCGAGACAAGCCGTTCCTTGCCGCTTGCTATCGGCGGTTTTGAGCTGAGTCCGGAAGCGAATTCGCTTCCGGACTCAGCTCAAAAGCGCCGATAGCAAGCGGCAAGGAACGGCTTGTCTCAGCGCTTTCGAGCTGACCGGACTCAGCTCGAAAGCGCCGAGACAAGCCGTTCCTTGCCGCTTGCTATCGGCGCTTTTGAGCTGAGTCCGGGAGCGAATTCGCTCCCGGACTCAGCTCAAAAGCGGCGAGAATGAACGGCGTGGGCGGGCGAAGGGCGGGCGGCAGCGAGGAGTTTGCATGGGCGGTGGGGAAACTCCTCGCTGACGCCAGCAAGAGGGGGAAGACCCAGGGAAGCCGCTGCCATCTACGCATGCGTGCCCGGCACGCATGCGTAGATGGTATTTTTGACTTCCAGGTTGAAAAATAGCGAAGTACCCTGTTCGCAATGGTTGGGGACGCAATAAACGGGGGATCACTGTAAAGCCCTTCATGGCACCGGACCAGATTACCTCAGGGACCGCCTTCTGCTGCACGAATCCCAGCGACCAGTTAGGTCCCACAGAGTGGGTCTTCTCCGGGTCCCGTCAACCAAACAATGTCACTTGGCGGGACCCAGAGGAAGAGCCTTCTCTGTGGCAGCCCAGGCCCTCTGGAACCAACTCCCCCCAGATATTAGAATTGCCCCCACCCTCCTTGCCTTTCGTAAGCTGCTTAAAACCCACCTCTGCTGCCAGGCATGGGGGAACTGAGATACACTTTCCCCCTAGTCCTTTAAAATTTTATGCATGGTATGTCTGTATGTATGATTGGTTTTTATATAATGGGTTTTTAACTGTTTTTAGTACAGTGGAACCCCGACATAAGAGCTGCTCTACTTAAGAGCAACTCGAGATAAGAGCTGGGAGGGGAGAGATATTTTTGTTCTACTTACAAGCCCAAATTCGAGATACAAGCGCCAAGGAGCTGTCTCCTGAAGCCAAACGCTAACTTCCGCGTTCGGCTTCAGGAGACAGCTGCGAAGCGGCGCGCGTGTTTTAAAAGGTTGCAGCCGGCCTGGGGGGCTCGGGGGGGTGCTTGCAGCTTTCTTTCTTGCTCTTTTTCTTTCTCTCTTTTACCTTCCCTTCCTCTATTTCTTCTTTTCTTTCTCCTTCCCACCTTCTTCCCTCCCTCCCTCCCTTCACTCATTCCTCTCTTACTCTCCCCTTTCATAAGTTTCCTTGCTTCCTTCCTCTGTTCCTGTCCCTTCCCCCTTTCTTTCTTTCTTTCTTTCTTTCTTTCTTTCTTTCTTTCTTTCTTTCTTTCTTTCTTTCTTTCTTGCTCTTTTTCTTTCTCTCTTTTACCTTCCCTTCCTCTATTTCTTCTTTTCTTTCTCCTTCCCACCTTCTTCCCTCCCTCCCTTCACTCATTCCTCTCTTACTCTCCCCTTTCATAAGTTTCCTTGCTTCCTTCCTCTGTTCCTGTCCCTTCCCTCTTTCCTTCCTTCCTTCCCACCCTCCGTCCATTCATTCACCCATTCCTCTCTTGATCGCTTAAAGCCGGTCCCTGGTGCAAAAAGGGTTGGGGACCTCTGTCCTACAGGATTGGGTGGCAGAGAAGTTGAACATATGTAAATTTAAAAGTTTAAGAAAGTTTACAAGTTAAGTGAAAGAAACTTCATTATTCATTTATATGTACATGTACATTTCTTCATTAAAAACATGTCTTTCTGCATAATTTAGACTAACTTTGTGAGTTTTTTGAGGGCTGGAACCAATTAAAATTATTTACATTAATTCCTATGGGGAAAAGTCGTTCGAGATAAGAGCTGCTCGACTTAAGAGCCCAGGTCCGGAACGAATTAAACTCGTATCTCGAGGTACCACTGTATTGGATTATTGTTATACACTGTTTTATTACTGTTGTTAGCCGCCCCGAGGCTGTGGAGAGGGGCAGCATACAAATCCAATAAATAAATAAAATAAATAAATAAATAAATAAATTAAAGGGAATTCATTTTTAGCTGTCACCCAGCTATTTATAATGGGCTGTGAAACTGAGGTTTTAGTCTTTAAATATTTACACAATTGTATGACATTCCTATTCATTCCCCATGAACAGTCACCCCAATCAAACTAGACTATGTTAACAGAACAAACTATTAATTGGGGAGCTAAGGAGCACTAAATTGGTGTTAAGAATAAATCAACTGTATTTCTTAGTATTAGCATGCATTTACATATAAATTAATTTTCAAAACTGCTGGATGAATCATAGAATGAAATATTTATCCAGCACCCAAGAGCATTGAATACTATTTATAATATTATTTAAACTATTTTTTAAAGCCATCAACCAGACAAGTAACATTTTTACATAAATAGAAATTTCTTCTTTACACCAAATATATCACGTGTTCATTCTCGCAAAGAAATACTGTAATACATTAAAACCAAAGTATATTTAATAATTCTGCTGTTGGGCTCCCAGGACAAACTGCCCTACCATACTAGACATCATAATCAATTTTAGTAGTTTTTTAAAGGATGGGTAGCAAGTCAATTGGGAAATAAAAAAGAGATTTATTTCTTTCCTACTCTGCATTTTAATTTCATATACTCAAGAGAATCTACAGATAAAACTATGAGGTGATATGAAAAGATTTCAATAAGGATAAAAAAATGGAAAGAAGGTTGCTGGAGCACTAATATGCAATTAAGGAAAAAAGATCTAAAAGTATTTTATGTTTGTTCCTTCTTCTAGTTATTTCCTCATCCAGACAAGCTATAAAGTATTAATTCTATACAGATGTTTATGCCAATGCCTTCCCCCTCAACCATTTGGGTACTAGGGACCGGTTCCTTGGAGAGAGATTTTTTTCCCCCGTAGACCAGAGGGGACGTGGTTTCACATGTTGTCTGCATCCTACATATGGGCTTTTGCTGGCTTGTACAGCCTGGTTCTGCATGCTGTGGCTCAGTGCTGGTCCACGGATCAGGGTTTGAGGACTCCTGTTCTATGCTACAGCTACACATAGAGCCAGCTTCTGATACAAAAGGTATTTATTGCGGTCATAAATCTTTCACTAAAGCAGTGCTTCTCAATTATTTTCTGTTACGCCTCCCACAGGAAGAAGTAAACATTTAGTGCCCCCCCCCCCCCGCATACTCTCTGCCGGGATGATTGTTTGCAATATTCAGCATATTTTTGCTGAAAAAAATTCAACGTGATTAAGGTGTAATGCGTTTAAGTGACGCCTTAATTTATTTGGCTTCATGCTGTCCAATGCCAACATTTTTAGACCTAGTAAACATAGTCACAGTGAAGCCAAGCACTACATACGCTTCATCATATTTCCTCGTCTTAGCTTTCGGGAGACTTACGTTTGCCTCATTACCTCCGTCTCTCTCCTCCTTTCTTTTCATCCCTCTTAAATATTTTTCCATGGTGTCCCTAAATGATTTGTTATCTGCCTTTCATATCTCCTGCTCTGTGCTGTGTGCTATTGTTCATTGCAAAAAAAACCTAGTCCTTGCGGTAAATAAGGCATATTCCCCGGGGTCACACGCCCCCCCTACCATCGCTCCGTGCCCCCCTGGGCGGCCTGCCCCCCTATTTGAGAAACACTACACTAAAGTAATATAATCATGCCACAAAGACAAAGCTAGAAATATGAGTTGCACTCATGTTTGATCCTCCCACACATACTTGGTCAGTTGTTATTATCTATAGGATTTTTCTTTATCCAAACCTCCCTTTCATATAAATGACAGCCTGGAATAATTTTATCCTCTGTTGGCATACATGACTGGCTGGTTCTGACCGTATAACACTCAGCAGTTTCCCTAAATGAGTTGCCAAAGATTACAGTATTTCACACTTGATATTGAGTATTTCCAGGATGATAGTCCTAGGGTCTCAGTATTCATGCCAGAAACTGCCACAGCTGAAGCATTTCACGATGTCACGGCAGCAATGACAAACTTTGTTCTGTCCTAACTTGCTACTAGTCCTCTAGTTC
Source organism: Erythrolamprus reginae (assembly GCF_031021105.1). NCBI lineage: Eukaryota > Metazoa > Chordata > Lepidosauria > Squamata > Dipsadidae > Erythrolamprus > Erythrolamprus reginae. Next base: position 261,832,074 of record NC_091951.1, on the reverse strand, counting down.
TGGTGGAATACATTCCAGATCTTATATTTATATAGTTGGCTGGAGGTTGCAATTTGAAGATAAGAAACTTAAGATCTCTTTCTTTATCGCAATCTGTTGCGGTTGGCTCTGCCCCAGCTCCTGCCCCAAGGAATGTGGAGGTGGATGCAGGGGAAACATCAACATGTCATAGGCCTGTTTTATTGCCGACAGAGTCGGGTAGTGCAGTTTCCTTGGACGAAGAAGAAGGTGGGGGTTGACTTGGAAGAAGGGGGCTCAGCACACAGCCCAGGAAGCCAATCTCCATTATCTTTGGTCGATTCTGATTAGGAAGTGTTAGACCTACGCATGTGCAGAATTATGCATAGAAGAGACCAATTGAAGAAATATTACAGGAGATAAGAGAGGCCACCTGTGTTTGGGTGGGGCTCCAGTAATTAGAGCTGCTGATATAAATAGCAGCGTGCTGGCTTGGCCGTTGTGGAAGATTATCTGATCGTTGTTCTTCAGGACCGTGCCTTGCTGCTTCCGGACTTTGTTGATTTTTCACGACTTTGAAACCAAAGCAGAGCAAAGTGTGTGTGTGTGTGTGTTTCACTTCGTGGAAGAAGGAGGGCTGTGATGTTTCTTCACAGCTGCAAGCTAAGTACTTAAGGACTGATTAAGTGGATTGTACAGCCTACAAGGTTGTTTTGGGACGAGTGCTCTTTGCAATACAAATAGGGTGCTTTGTTTCTTTTGAATTTTTGTGATAAAGAACATTGTTTTTGAACTTTCAAGTGTGTCTGAAATTTCTACCCTTGAATTTTTGGGACACTCATACCATACAGCCCGGCAGAACACAATCAGACTATTTTTTCAGATTTACCTTACAGCAACTGTTCATCACAATAGGGTGAAGATAATAGTTAGGGTGGTTTCCCCTCAAAGACCTGTACTGCAGTTGGTTAACTCAAGAATTCCACTGAGATTTGTTTTTAAATAAGAAATCTATACATCATATAAAAAATTAAGGTGGCAAAATTCGTTTTGCTCGTGTTCTTTTATTATGAAGGGGAAAACCTTCTGTTTTATAAAGTGTCACCTTCAAAAATGAGTACCAGACCTCTAATTTGAGAAATTTTTTTCACAGTTTTTAGTCTGGTTAAACACCAGTGAAAAAACCTAATTTTCTTTCTGTGCCCTTGCATTTTCTCAAAATTGTCAGTGGCTTTCCTAGTAGTTTCAGGGTTTTCTGGAGTCTGATTCTGCAGATAAATTGGAAACCTTGGTAGTTCATCATGAAATACTGTTCACACTTTGCCAACAATCTTAATTATATTTGCTTCACTTAGATTTTATAGTCTTGGCAATTCATATTTTAGAGTTATTCAGGGTGCTGTTTAGTCAGATTCTGTTGGATGACTCTCAGTTTTAATGCCCCAAATGTCGTTAAAATACTCTTTTATTCATCTAGCCATCTGTTTGCTAATAAGCTCTCCTCAAGATGTCTCGCATCTAATAGAAGGAGATGCTTCACTAAGTTCTAATAGGTTATAAATTCCTGCTTACATAGAGGTATGGTTCCTGCCTCATTAAAGAAGACCATAATTAGACACTGCTGAAAAACGCATCAGTGGTGCTGAATAATAAACCTGTCAGTGATCTGCTTTCAACAGGGGAAAAAGTTACTTTGGAGTGTTATAGGGTCACCTGTCACCCCAATTTGTAGCTCCTTAATCAAACATGCATTTTCCTGCAAACATTTGTGCAATTTTTAAAAAGGGGAGATGGGTCCACCAATGGAGCTTTTACAATGGCTTTGTTAAGCTTGATGTAATTTATTGATTATGTATAAAAATGTCGTTGATGGTCAATTCATATCATAGATAGATAGATAGATAGATAGATAGATAGATAGATAGATAGATAGATAGATAGATAGATAGATAGATAGATTTTCATTGGCCAAGTGTGATTGGACACACAAGGAATTTGTCTTGGTGCATATGCTCTCAGCGTACATAAAATAAAATATACATTTGTCAAGAATCATGTGGTACGACACTTAATGATTGTCATAGGGGTCAAATAAGCAATGAAGAAGCAATATTAATAAAAATCTTAGGATATAAGGAACAAGATACAGTCATACAGTCAACATGGGAGGAAATGGGTGATAGGAATGATGAGGAAAAAAAGTAGAATAGAAGTGCAGATTTAGTAGAAAGACTGACAGTGTTGAGGAAATTATTTGTTTAGTAGAGTGATGGCGTTCGGAAAAAAACTGTTCTTGTGTCTAGTTGTCTTGCTGTGCAGTGCTCAGTAGCGACGTTTTGAGGGTAGGAGTTGAAACAATTTGTGTCCAGGATGTGAGGGGTCAGTAAATATTTTCCCCGCCCTCTTTTTGACTCGTGCAGTATACAGGTATATAGTTACGGTCTGTGGCACTACTTCACCCATGCACCTAGGTTCCAATGAAATTGATAGCTTATTTGTGCTATTTTATTAAACAGGGCGTGGTAGGGTATTATAGTAGATGATAATGTTATTTCCAAGTATTCTGATACAAGCAAACTCTGTCAAAGTTAGGCCCTTTAAATCTCACTAATGGCAAAATGATAGTTAAGGGCTGTTAATAGTTTCTCACAGTTGAATTTAAAAATGTGTTTAATTTTGGCAGGATATCTTGTGGTATAAACACTTATCTCAGAAATGGCTGTCTTGGCTTTCGGTCTCCCCACATTGATTATCCAGTAAACGCTTATTAAGATGATAAAATGTTTCTCTGTTGTATTTTACCTTAAGTGAAATGATTACCACAGTTTCTGGCAGGACCCAATACTATAAACAATCTTAAATGGGAAAAACAATCTAAAACAGTAGAATTTTGAAGAATGCTCCATCTCCAGTAGTGTGTCTCTGCCCCTAGAACTGCATCATTCCTCTCTAAAGTCCACATGGCTTGATTCTGCTGTCCTTTATGGGGAAAAAAATAAAATGGGCTCTTCTAGGAGCTCTAGGTCAGGATGATTTGTAAACTTGTGCAAGTGCTATTTTGTGTACATACACACACACGTACACACACACAGAGAGAGAGAGAGAGAGAGAGAGAGAGAGAGAGAGAGAGAGAGAGACTTCAAGTTATAACAGTTCATTTAGTAACCATTCACTGAAAAAAGTGACTTATGGCCATCTTTCACACTTACAACCAGGGGTGGGCAACAGGCAGGACGGGGTGAAACGCAGTTCCACCAGCAGAAATGAAAATGCATGTGCAGCTCCTGCTGATTGGCAGCTGTCACTTTCTGGATTACTGGTCTTGACTTGGCTCTCCTTTTTCCCCCTGCTTGTGCTGCTGCGTCTGTGTTCCTTGCTTTTTTCCTCTTTCCTCCTTCCTGGCCTCGGATGAGCTTACCTCTCTCCTACCCAGCTCCCCTTCAGCCTCATGCGGCCACCTCCCGCCTGAGGTGCAAGCAGAAGGTGTGGGTGGAAGCGGTGCTGGCAGCATTTATGCTTCTTGCAGCACCAATTTGCCTAGCTACCCAGTCTGAGGCAGGGGGGCGACCCAGGAAGGAGAACGTGGGAAACCCGAAGCAAGTGACACTGGTAAGGTTGTAAGTTGAGGACTTAACAGTTCACTTGAACAATAATGATCATTAAAGCCACTCCCACCTGATCACATGACCAGCAAGCCACTCCTACCCAGTCACATGATCATTAAGCCACACCCACAAAATAAGCCACACCCGCAGTGTGGCAGTAAAAATTTTGTCTGACCATTACTGCTTGCAACATTCCTGGATCTCCATGGTCATGTGACCAAAATTCAGAAGCTTGGCAACTGGGTCATAGTTATGACAGTTGCAGTGTCATTGTTGGAGATGACCAGGCTGAACCTGAGGGAAGTTCAAAAACATCAGCCGCCTCAATTTTTTTTGTGCCCACAAGAGATCTAAGTCCAGCCCATCTTGAATTCTTTTGTAGTTAGCTCTGGCCCAGCTCCTGCCCCAAGGACTGTGGATGTGGAGGAGACATCCACATGCTGCAGGCCTGTTTTGCCCCCGGTGGAATCTGCTGATGAAGGCTCCTCTGACCAAGAAGACATGAGTGACAGGGAGGAGGAGAGTGTGGCAGACAGCTCAGAAGGAGATCAATTATCTTGCTCCTCCTTGGATTCAGAACAAGAGTTAATGATACAGCCACGCATGCGGAGAGCGATGCATAGGCAACAACAACTGAGAGATTATTATAAAAGAAAATGAGGCCACCTGTGGTTGGGTGGGGCTGTGGTGATTAGTGAGGCTGCTATAAATAGCAGCCGGTGGGTTTGGCCATTGTGGAGGATTATCTGATCGTTGTGTTTCGTGACTGCTTTACTGACTTTGACCTTTTGTGTGCTGATTTTTCCCCGCTTTGAAACTAAACCAGAGCAAAGTGTGTTTCACTTTGTGAAAGAAGGACTATGAATTGCCTCACAGCTGCAAGCTAAGTATCACAGAACTGATAAGGAACTTGTACAAATTACCAGTTTGTTTGGAGATGAGTGCTCTTTGCTATACCAAAAGAGGCTTAGGTTAAGGGAATTTTCATTATAAGGAACATTGTTTTGAATTTTCAAACGTGTGTGTGTCTGAAATTTGTACCTGTGAATTTTTGGGAGGATTCTACCAGAGAGCCCGACAGAACAAATTCCATTGACTTTTATCTAATAATGATTTCCTTTGACAGTTAGTAGATTCTTGTTGATAGCATATTCTATTCTAAACATTTATATTCACTTGAACTGCCTGGACTTCCTGATTTTCCCACACTTGACAGTCCTGGGGTCATGTAATCACCTCTTGTAATCTTCTGTCAGACAAAGTCAATGGGAAAGCCAGATTCATTTATCAACTATGCTAGCGCCTCGGTGATGCAGTGGTTAGAGTGCAGTACTGCAGGCTACTTATGGCCATCACTGGCTGCCAACAGTTTGGCAGATCAAATCTCACTAGGCTCATGGTTAACTCAGCCTTCCATCATTCCAAGGTCAGTAAAATGAGGACCCAGATTGTTGGGGAAAATATGCTTACCCTCTGTAAACCACTTAGAGAGGGTTGTTAAGCACTATGAAGCGGTATATAAGTCTAAATGCTATTGCTATTGCTATGCGATTGCTACTCACTTAACAACTGCAATGATTCATTTAACAGCTCCGGCCAGAAAGGTCATAAAATCGGGGCAAAATTCACTTCATGGTGGTCTCATTTAGCAATATAAATTTGGGGCTCAATTGTGGTCGTAAGTTGAAAACTATATAGAGTTATTTCTCTGATGTGATGTTTTTATGTGGTGTCATAAGTTTTGTTTTTTGTTTTTTACATGTTGTTTTTAACTGTTCTACAGAGTCACATGCAATTAAATAGCCTACTAAAATAAGTAAATAAATAAAATAAGTGTAATGAGGGACATATTTCAGTTAAGGAAAGTCTAACAGATCCAAAGTTATCATGGGAATGTCAAGTAACTTCAAAGTTCATCATATATATCATATACTGAACATATATGCTCCATGTTTTTGCTGAATTTGAAAACTAAGGGAGACTAGGGTAGATCTATTTCAGCCTTATTTTGGCCTCATCAGCTAGCCATACCCTCACTGGGACTTGAACTGGCAAACCTTGGCCTTGTAAGGCAGAGAATTAACCTCTAGGCTACAGTATCCAATCCCTTCAGCTCTGTACCAGGGAAGGGTTACATGATTTTTGTGTCGAATCACCCTAGTATGTTGAAGGAACATCACAGCTCCTTTTTTGCCTCTCGGCCCTGCATATATTTTGCCTCTTGGTATGTATGTATGTAACTATATACTGTACCTAGAGGATAATTCTCTGCCTTACAAGGCAAAGGTTGCAGGTTCAAGTCCCAGTGGGTATGGCTAGCTGATGAGGCCAAAATAAGGCCAAAATAGATCTATCCTAGTCTCCCTTAATTTTCAAATTCAGCAAAAAAAAATGTGACATATATATGTGTTACCTCACTGACTCACTAGGAAGTTTCTACACAGCAGGCAATTGCTGAGCCATCAAACCACACCCAGCCACCAGTATTTATAGAAGGAAGGCAGCTCAGGTCTCGCTGTGTTTGCCCTAGAACAAGGACAGAAGCACCAGCTAACTATATCTACAGCAGGAAAAATTTCACAGAATTTGAGTGCCAAGCATATTGCGAACAAAAGAGAAAGATCATGACTATATTTAAATGCAAATGGAGATTTTCCTTAGAAAACTCTTTTCATCCAGTAGTATTACATCATTGATATGATCAAAAATATTCCCTCTTCTTTGTAAGGAAAGCCATTGCTAAAGATCGATTGATTGAAAATGCCGCAATAGAATATGTGGTTGGATCCCTGCTTCTTCAGAGTCAGAAATATTTTCAAGCCATTTTATGGATTTTTTTTGAAATTATAGCCAGCACTCTTTCTACCACTAGGCAAAGTAGGCCCATAGATCAGCAGATCTTGAAGAAAGTGGGGTAGCTATAAGGGCTTACAAGGAAAAACCTGTTACTTTCTGCTTCCCTCAGATACAATGGAAGATGTTCCTCCACTGCCAAATTGGAACTAGGGCAGAGTGTATAATCCAGTTAGTTCTTGAACAATGAATGTTCTTTGTTAGTCAATATCCTTTTAACCTTCATTTTGGAGTAAAATCATATAGAAAAATATTAATTAACTAACTAACTAACTAACTAACTAACTAACTTACTTACTTACTTACTTACTTACTTACTTACTTACTTACTTACTTACTTACTTATTTATTGGATTTGTATGCCGCCCCTCTCCCTAGACTCGGGGCGGCTAACAACAGTAATAAAAAACATCATGTAAATCCAATACTAAAAACAACTAAAAACCCTTACTGTAAAACTAAACATCTATACACACAAACATACTATGCATAAATTGTAAAGGCCTAGGGGGAAAGAATATCTCAGTTCCCCCATGTCTGACGACAGAGGTGGGTTTTAAGGAGCTTACGAAAGGCAAGGAGGGTGGGGGCAATTCTAATCTCTGGGGGGAGTTGATTCCAGAGGGCCGGGGCCGCCACAGAGAAGGCTTTTCCCCTGGGCCCCGCCAAGCGACATTATTATCAAATTATAAAAACTGATTGAATGACATAACAACTGTACAATGTATCCAACCTTTAATGAAAAGGATAGTAAGTTTTATTAATGCAAGTTCATGTCAAAGATAAAGATCTTATGTTTTAAACATTTTAATAGTCTTAAAATTAAAATTAGTACTTTATGCTTCCCTTTTCTTACTATTTCCCTGAATTCTAGTACTGGGTGGTACCAAGAACATCTAAACATAAATTATCAGATTCTAAAAGTAAACGCTCAGTTTAAAGAATTTACCGATCCTGTCATCTATCTATAATTTGTAGTGTATCGGTATGCATATGTGTATTTTTCTCTGGAAATGAATATCAGAATAGTATGCACACGTATATAGAAATAGGGATATTCTGCATTTTAGTTCATTTCTGAAAGAATTCTTTGACTTGTGTAATACTGAAATGCTGATATTGCTGAAATCCATCTGAAGTGAATAATAGTTTTGCATGTAAATTATAATTGTGTTGAAATGTGATGTAACATTTCATTCTTATTATTACACTACAGGAGCAGTTTGTAGTAATAAAACACATTTCCATTTGAAAATCCCAGGTCTAGCCCAGGTTTTTCTTAATGGATTTAGCAGATTTTACCCCAATATGCTTTTTGCAAGAAATCTCATTTTGGTTTTATAATAAATATCAGTTTCTTCCCCAGGTACTTTATTTTCTTCTCTATGGGAAGACACTAAGCAAGAATGGTAGAACGTTAGCAAAACAAAACAAAAATAACCAAAATACCCAGACAAATCTGCATTGTGCTTACTTGGAATCGAAACTACTGATTTTCAAGCACTTGGAAATGCTTGGAAAACATATACCGTACTTGAGAATTTAAATATGTAAGAAAAATCTTTTGGGTCAAACTATATTTCTCCCTATTCTGTATTCTGCTTTCCAGTGATCTGTCAGATTCCTCCAGGGAGCCATATGAAAGGCAAAACTCTTAACGAAATTAAGATCTTCAAAATTGCTAAATGGATTAGGATTATCTCTGTTTTATGAGACATTTTTGAGATCAAAATGCAGTCCTTAGGGATGTTTTCACCATGCTTTTTCTGATGATGAATTGCTTTCAAAACATAGGCAGGTTTTAGGCTAGAATCTTTTTTTTTAATTTGCTTATATCACTTTCATTTGTCAATGAGATATATTGTTCTCATAGAATTATAGGATTTGAAAGGAGCTAGAAAAGATTTATGTACAATATAGTTCAGCCCCCTGCTCAGTGAGCGAATCCTTTATACTATTTCCAACTGATTGACACCCAGACTTAGTTTGAAGAGTTCCATTGAAAGGAAGTCCTCTTATTCTTGCAGGCAACTTTTACAGTCATAAAATTTCTTCTAATTTTCATCCCGAACCACCTTCTAATTTATACTTGCTGGTTCTTGCCTGCTTGGTTTCAAACCCCTCTGTCTTCTGTTTTTCCAACCATTTATTTGCTCAACAACTTCAGCCATCTCTCATATGGCTTTTTCCAGTCTACTTACCTGTTCTGTCGGGCTCTCTGGTAGAATCCTCCCAAAAATTCACAGGTAAAAATTTCAGACACACACACGTTTGAAATTTCAAAACAATGTTCTTTATAATGAAAAGTCACTTAAACTAAGCCCTCTTTTGGTATAGCAAAGAGCACTCGTCTCCAAAAAAACTGGTAATTTGTACAAGTCCCTTATCAGTTTTGTGATACTTAGCTTGCAGCTGTGAGACAATTCACTGTCCTTCGTCTTTCACAAAGTGAAGCACACTTTGCTCTGGTTTAGTTTCAAAGCGGGGAAAAATCAGCATACAAAAGGTCAAAGTCAGTAAAGCAGTCACGAAACACAACGATCAGATAATCCTCCACAATGGCCAAACCCACAGGCTGCTATTTATAGCAGCCTCACTAACTACCACAGCCCCACCCAACCACAGGTGGCCTCATTTTCTTTGATAATAATCTCTCAGTTGTTGTTGCCTATGCATCGCTTTCTGCATGCGTGGCTGTATCATTAACTCTTGTTCTGAATCCAAGGAGGAGCTAGATAATTGATCTCCTTCTGAGCTGTCTGCCACACTCTCCTCCTCCCTGTCACTCATGTCTTCTTGGTCAGAGGAGCCTTCATCAGCAGATTCCACCGGGGGCAAAACAGGCCTGCAGCATGTGGATGTCTCCCCCACATCCACAGTCCTTGGGGCAGGAGCTGGGCCAGAGCTAACCACAACACTTACCTTCCTCTTGTCTCTCCTTTGAACTTATTCCAGTTTTATCATGTTGAGGTGAGAACCAGTTATGATATTATGAGTGTATAGTTCAAAGGAACCATTGCCCTCCTTAGTCTTAACTTAATCTTTAGTGCAGTCCAAGGTTGTACTTGCTATTTTAAATTTTCCATCAAACTTGATATCCTATTCTGTTGGCAATTCTCTAGGTATTCCTAGACAGTTCCCATATACACTGCCACCAGGTCAGTTCTCTGCCATCCTATACCTCAGTCTTATATCAGCATGTTTTATTTTTCCTATTCACGTGCAGGAGTTCAAAGATGTATATCATTATTTCAGATTTGACTCAATGTTGACATCATCTTGAATTGTGGTTTCATCTAGGGAGATCCTAGTTGATATTTGCCTTTAGGACAATACACAAATCATTTTAAAATATTCATAGAATTTGGTTGTTCAACCAGCAGGAAAACCATCAGACTAATCTTGTCCAAAAGGATTTTTATAAGAGGCTTATTGACTTACTTGATTTTTAAAGCACCATGTATCCTCTGAGAAAGTGGCAATATAAAAACAAAGCTTGCAAGCAAGCAAGCAAACAAACAAACAAAAATAAATACAATTGAAATCAAGCTATGGAAGTTCCCTCAATTTTGATTCTACTGTTGGCCTTTTGTATAATGTTCCATCGTGTAAGTTGGCTTCATTACTTGGCATAAAGTAAAATGTATCCTGTGCATCTAGTTTCAAGGTTATATTCAACCCCATGATTTCTCTTTTGGGGGAAAAAAGTATACAGTGATCCCCCGGTTATTGCGTTCCCGACCATTGCGAACAGGCTAATTTGCGATTTTTCAACCCAGAAGTCAAAACACCATCTGCGCATGCGCGCCCTTTTTTTCTATGGCCACGCATGCGTAGATGGCGCCGGGCAGATCAGCTGCTGGGCGGCTTCCCTGGGTCTTCCCCCTCTTGCTGGCGGGAGGGCGAGAAGCCCCCCCCCAGCACCCGCTCGCCCGCCGCTCGCCCGCCCTTCACCCGGCCACCCGCCGTTCGCTCGCTGCTCGCCCGGCCACCCGGGTTCGTTTGGCTTGAGGGCTCAGTTGGGAAGGCGCGCAGGTGTTTTAAAACGTCGCCGCCGACATGGGGGGCTTGCTAGCACTCCCCGAAACCTGGGTTGGGGGTTCGGGGGGGTGCTAGCGAGCCCCCCATGTCGTCGGCGACGTTTTAAAACACCCGGGCGCCTTCCCAACTGAGCCCTCAAGCCAAGCGCACAAGTTCGCCTTTGGCGCTTGGCTTGAGGGCTCAGTTGGGAAGGCGCGCGGGTGTTTTAAAACGTCGCCGCCGACATGGGGGGCTCGCTAGCACCCCCCCAAACCCAGGTTGGGGGTTCGGGGGGGTGCTAGCAAGCCCCCCCATGTCGGCGGCGACATTTTAAAACACCCGCACGCCTTCCCAACTGAGCCCTCAAGCCAAGCGCAGAAGTTTGCCTTTGGCGCTTGGCTTGAGGGCTCAGTTGGGAAGGCGCGCGGGTGTTTCAAAACGTCGCCGATGACATGGGGGGCTCGCTAGCACCCCCCAAACCCGGGTTGGGGGTTCGGGGGGGTGCTAGCGAGCCCCCCATGTCGGCGGCGACGTTTTAAAACACCCGCGCGCCTTCCCAACTGAGCCCTCAAGCCAAGCGCCAAAGGCGAACTTCTGCGCTTGGCTTGAGGGCTCAGTTGGGAAGGCGCGCGGGTGCTTTAAAACGTTGCCGCCGGCATGGGGGGCTTCCTAGCAGCCCCCGGACCCCCAACCTTGGAACGGCGGGCGCGGCAGCAGCGAGGAGTTTGCGTGGGCGGCGGGGAAACCCCAATCTTCGGCTCCTCGCTGCTGCGGCGGTAGTAAAAACACCATCTGCGCATGCGCAGATGGTGTTTTTACTTCCACAGCGCTACTTCGCGAAAACCCGCTCGTTGTGGGGGGTCCTGGAACGGAACCCTCGCAATGATCAGGGGATCACTGTAATGCATTTACGATGTCATGGGGATAACCATATGTCACCAGACGTTTCTGGCCCTGCGGCCTTTGACTAATGATTCATGCATCTCTCAATGTGTATTTCATGTAGTTTCTGATGGAATGTATTCTACATACTAATGGACATACAGTGGTAGCTCTACTTACAAACTTAATTCGTTCCGTGACCAGGTTCTTAAGTAGAAAAGTTTGTAAGAAGAAGTAATTTTTCCCATAGGAATCGATGTAAACACAAATAATGTGTGCGATTGGGGAAACCATAGGGAGGGTGGAGGCCCTGTTTCCTCCCAGGAGATTCCTAGAGAGGCCCCACAGAGACTTCTTCCCACCTTTTCCAGCCCTGTTTCCTCCCAGGAGATTCTTTGAGAGGCCCTACGGAGGCTTCTCCCTGCCTTTTCCAGTTACAGTTTCGGAGGGTCGGGTTTGTAAATGGAAAATGGTTCTTGAGAAGAGGCAAAAAAATCTTGAACACCTGGTTCTCATCTAGAAAAGTTCATAAGTAGAGGCATTTGTAGGTAGAGGTACTACTGTATATATATGAATAGTGATGGGCGAACCCAACGGTGTTCGGGTTTGGCAAGTTCAGACGAACTTTACGCAAAATTCGACTGAACCCGAACTGAACCCAAACTCGAACCCGAACGGGGAATTCCTCCCATGAAGAGATTCCGGGGGTGGAGCTTTGACATCACCAGCAGGTTGCTAAGGACGCCAAGGTGATCACTTCCTGGATTCCATGGAATCCAGGAAGTGATCACCTTGGTGTCCTTAGCAACCTGCCGGTTACGTCAAAACTCCGAACGCCGAACACAAAAATTTCGGGTTCATGTTCGGCATACCAAACAACGCAAAATTCGGTACGGACCTGAATTGTGCAGGTTCAGTTCGTCCATCACTATATATGAATTCATTTTGGTTTCTTAAAAATGAATAGTCAGAATAGCTCTAGGGTTTTTTGCCTTTGTTATTTTCTTATTCTGAAATATTGCTTTTCTTTTTCTTTTTTCTTTTTAAACTGTCTCATATTTATGTAAAAGGAAAAACAACTTAATTGTTTTTCCTTGCATGATCTCATTCTAAAATATTTTCATTTGGGAAAGATTAAAAAATATCTTTTATTTTTATCTCTAAACCTGCTTTGCAAATTGTGAGGGCTGAGAACATTGTCTTCCAGCCAGAGGGTTCTAGCAGATACCTCACCCCAAGCCAATTGTCATTATTGAAAATACATCTGATTTAAGGTGAATTTGGATGTTACTAGTTGCCAAATCTTTGTCATATTGGCTCAGCAGACCTAAATTTGAAGTTAACTATTACAAATCTATTTAGAAAATGTATAGACTGCTGGATATTGTTTTTCAGTTTTTAAATCTGGCACTGTGTTCTTGTTCTCTGATTCCTAGATGTTTATCATTGAGTGTTCTGTGTGGTCTTGTTTTTAGCCATTTTCTCCATCCCTGGGGAAGTTTCTTGTATCTTCTTAGCTAGTCAAAAAGAACCATTCTGCAATTGGACTCATTTTCCAAAACAGGTGAATCATGAAAATGCCCATGATCTGTATATCAGGGACTTTACACATCTTTATATAAAATCTTTACACTACGTCTAAAATGTTTTAGTAAATCATTTATCCATTAAATGCTTGGGAAGCTGTGGGGTCAAGTACATTCAAAATGAGACCCTATAATAATTTATTTAAAGAAGACAGTGTTCTTCATCAGGAATTCACAATTAAAATTCAGAGAAAGAAACTTGGGGTAGTTTAAGAGACTGACATAGTCATTGTTTAGCTTCAGTAAAAGACACTGGAATAGATATGTATCTTTGAAGCTGTCAAAAAACCAGAAAGCTTGGTGTGTGTGGGAGAGGGAGGTGGAATGAAAGAAAGAATGGGAGAGAATTGTTTTGCATTCTGAGTTTTGTATTTTAGTAGTTTTTCTCCTTTGGACCACAGTGAGAAAGATACATACAGTATGTACACTGAGAGCATATGCACCAAAGACAAATTCCTTGTGGGTCCAATCATACTTGGCCAACAAAGAATTCTATTCTATAAGGAATTATATATCAATTGCTTTATTTCTTGACAAACAATTATGGATTCTGAATACTTCGGCTGACATCTGTTATGCTGCTTTTCAGTTAACTTTCAGGTGAGCTGGTACCCAGAGGACAAAAGCTCTACAGTTTCTACAATATGTTATTTGCTTCAGATCAACGAGGGCTGAGTAGTGGGTTGTGTTTTCACCATTCAAAACCCACAGTGTTCAACACCTGAGTTGAAAGGACAATCTACAATAAAGAGGACTCATCTGTTCAAATGTTATACTTCTTTCACAGCTGCATGAACAGGTTAAGAAATGTTGCAGCTTGTGTTACTTGGATTGCCAGATTTCTAAAGTGTCATTGATAATACATTTAATGCACATGATGTGACACAATTTAGGATTAGCATTTTCATTGGTTTACTATCCTAAATTAAAATCAGAAAATATGTTTTATTTGCTGGGAAGGTTTGCACAAAGCCAGAGTTTCCTCTTTCTTGCGTGCAAAACAAAATAGAGAGACTTTTTTTGGTCTACAATATCAGAATTTATCAATTATTTGTTTAGGGTCTTTACCTATTGTGCTTTGTATCTCTGCTAAATCTTTCACATAGACTATTCCAACTACCTCTTTCTTTGTCTTTTCTATTGTATACTTGCCTCACCTCCAAGGTTTTTCAATAAAAACATCATTACTATTCTACAAGTATATGGTTTTGTTAAACTTGCCTTCAGCTGAGGCGTATTGAGCTCTCCATTTGCCACATGAAAAAATAATCTTACAGCTAGAAAAATATATCCTTGATCCTCATCATTGGTCTTTCTAAAATATACAGCAGGGTGGAGCAACCATCAATCCCGTGAGCCTCTCGAATCGGAAGCGGTATGGATTTAATATAAGATTGTTCTCTGTGAAAGAAAACTAAATCATATGTTATGTTCTTTGAAATGCCAAGCAAAAATCTGAAAATATTAGGTAAGGAAAAATCGCAGACTTTTTTTCAATAGAAATTCTGGACTAGAGGAATTATTTATGTCAATGATTCTCAATCTGTGGTCCATAGATTCTCAGGGAGCTACGATGTTATCACAGGGGGTCTGAAAAAACTTGAAGAAATGTTAGGATTTAAAACTTGATTTAAGACTTGGAGGTCTGTGGCATAATCACTTAATGTGTTTGAAGACGTGCTAGTAAGCCATGTAAGTTGCCCTAGGCCTGTAATGGTGAACATATGACTGGTGTGTCACAAGTGGCACGCAGCACCCTCTCTGTGGCACATGAGCTAGTTCAGCTCCACCATGCATGCATGCATGCATGCCTCTTGCTGGACAGATGGTCATTGACTCTCTGGCATGCATGCAGCGCCCCCCCATGCATCCACATGCGAGGGAGATGGGACATGGAGGCGTCTGTAATATGGTAAATGATTTAGCTTTAATAGATAAATGGTCAAAGCAATGGAAACTGCAGTTTAATATTTCCAAATGTAAAATAATGCACTTGGGGAAAAGGAATCCTCAATCTGAGTATTGTATTGGCAGTTCTGTCTTAGCAAAAATTTCAGAAGAGAAGGATTTAGGGGTGGTGATTTCTGGCAGTCTCAAAATGGGTGACCAGTGTGGTCGGGCAGTAGGAAAAGCAAGTAGGATGCTTGGCTGCATAGCTAGAGGTATAACAAGCAGGAAGAGGGAGATTGTGATCCCGCTATATAGAGCGCTGGTGAGACCACATTTGGAATATTGGGTTCAGTTCTGGAGACCTCACCTACAAAAAGATATTGACAAAATTGAATGGGTCCAAAGACAGACTTCAAGAATGGTGGAAGGTCTTAAGCATAAAATGTATCAGGAAAGACTTAATGAACTCAATCTGTATAGTCTGGAGGACAGAAGGAAAAGGGGGGACATGATCGAAACATTTAAATATGTCAAAGAGTTAAATAAGGTTCAGGAGGGAAGTGTTTTTAATAGGAAAGTGAACACAAGAACAAGGGGACACAATCTGAAGTTAGTTGGGGGAAAGATCAAAAGCAACATGAGAAAATATTATTTTACTGAAAGAGTAGTAGATCCTTGGAACAAACTTCCAGCAGACGTGGTTGGTAAATCCACAGTAACTGAATTTAAACATGCCTGGGATAAACATATATCCATCCTAAGATAAAATACAAAAAATAGTATAAGGGTAGACTAGATGGATCATGAGGTCTTTTTCTGCCATCAGTCTTCTATGTTTCTATGTGCAGGAGGACAATCTGTGCATGTGGATGGGTGGGGCACATGCACATACATTGGGAGTGGGGCACATGTGCAGGGCCTGCATGCGCATTGCATTTTGGGGTTGAGGCGCACATGTGCACATATGGGCTTAAACATAGAAACATAGAAGACTGACGGCAGAAAAAGACCTCTTGGTCCATCTAGCCTGCCCTTAGACTATTTCCTGTATTTTATCTTAGGATGGATATATGTTTATCCCAGGCATGTTTAAATTCCGTTACTGTGGAGTTACCAACCACGTCTGCTGGAAGTTTGTTCCAAGCATCTACTACTCTTTCAGTAAAATAATATTTTTTCACGTTGCTTCTGATCCTCTGGAGTCAACTCCCCCCGGAGATTTGAACTGCCCCTACCCTCCTCACCTTCCCTAAAATGTTGAAGGTGAACCTTTGCCGCCAGGCATGGGGGGATTAATTTCCCCCCTCCTTTTTCCGCTGACCTTTATTATGTTTATGTTCAGTCGGCTTGAGTGTGTATGATTGTGTAGTAGATACGTTTTGATAACATTGTGTTTTAAATTAGTTTTTTAATTTTTTAATATTAGATTTGTATTTATATTGTATTGATGTTGTGTTGTGAGCCGCCTCGAGTCTTCGGAGAGGAGCAGCATACAAATCTAATAAATTATTATTATTATTATTATTATTATTATTATTATTATTATTATTATTATTATGTCAATACAACACAACAAACAAGATCACTATGCTAGATTTCGTATTTCATTACCAGTCGGGCACTTCCCAAGCACCTAGGACTGTGTGATGAAGCGGCGAATTATGTTTGCCGATCCCAGTAAAGCGGCCTTTTGCAATTGAAAGATGGAGATTTTGTCAATTCCGATGGTTTTCAAATGTCCACTGAGATCCTTTGGCACTGCGCCCAGCGTGCCAAGTACCACTGGGACCACTTTCACTGGCTATGCCAGAGTTGTTGCAGCTCGATTTTTAGATCTTCGTATTTCACTAATTTCTCTAGCTGCTTCTCCTCAATTCTGCTGTCCCCTGGGATTGCGATGTCGATGATCCATACTTTCTTTTTCTCCACGATCACGATGTCTGGTGTGTTATGCTTCAGAATTCGGTCAGTCTGAAGTCGGAAGTCCCACAGTAGTTTTGCTTGCTCATTTTCGACCACTTTTTCGGGCTTATGATCCCACCAGTTCTTTGCCACTGGTAAATGGTAGTTTTATTATTATTATTATTATTATTATTATTATTATATTATTATTTTGTGTGCGATGGCTATTGTGCCATCTTCACCGGTCTATCGCACAGAGCCATCTTTTTCTCAATTTTTCTCATGAGGTGACACTTGTGTGTGTGAGATTCCAATGATTCGCTGAAATCGCGCAAGCACGAACGTCCCCTCATGAGATCTTGCTGCTTTTCTGCTCCCTGCACATGTGCAGAAACAAAATCACTTGAGGGGATGCGGATGCAGGTGTGCATGCGCTAGCTCCCGAATTGTCAGGATGCTCGTGCAGCACACCGGTAAGCAGGTAAGAGGAACCTGCCACTGATACCCACCCTGGCCATACCTACCCTGGCCCCCCAAGGTCAAACATAATGCTGATGCAGCCTTCAACAAAATTGAGTTTGATCCCCCTGCTATATCGGATTTGCCCTGTATTTTTGACATTCATTGCCCTAAAGAACATCATGTAACATCAAGCAACTGTGTGCTTTTTGCCGACGACGTGAAACTTTTCAACACCACTGACAACACACTCACTCTCCAAAAAGACCTTGACTTTGTTTCAGATTGGTCCAACACCTGGCAACTTCAAATATCAACCAACAAATGCTCTACCCTCCACATCGGCAAAAAGAATCCAAACCTCATATATGAACTGAATAAACAAACCCTCACAGCCAACCCACATTCAGTAAAAGACCTTGGAATACTAATATCAAATGACCTAAGTGCTAAAGCCCACTGCAACTATATCGCCAAAAAGGCTTCCAGAGTTGTTAACCTGATCCTACGTAGCTTCTGCTCTGGCAATCTCACACTACTGACTAGAGCCTACAAAACTTATGCCAGACCCATCCTTGAATACAGCTCATCTGTCTGGAACCCACACCACATTTCAGACATCAACACTATCGAAAACGTTCAAAGATATTTCACCAGAAGAGCCCTTCACTCCTCCATTCAAAACAGAATACCTTACGAAAACAGACTAACTATCCTAGGTCTTGAAAGCTTAGAATTGCGGTGCCTAAAACACGATTTAAGTGTTGCCCACAAGATCATATGCTGCAATGTCCTTCCGGTCAACGACTACTTCACCTTCAACCGCAACAACACAAGAGCATGCAACAGATTCAAACTTAATATTAACCGCTGCAAACTTGACTGTAAAAAATATGACTTTAACAATCGAGTCGTCGACGCCTGGAACTGACTAGAGCCTACCGGTCAACGACTACTTCACCTTCAACCGCAACAACACAAGAGCATGCAACAGATTCAAACTTAATATTAACCGCTCCAAACTTGACTGTAAAAAATATTACTTTAACAATCGAGTCGTCGACGCGTGGAACTCATTACCGGACTCTATAGTGTCTACTCCCAACCCCCAACATTTCTCCCTTAGACTCTCCACGATTGACCTCTCCAGGTTCCTAAGAGGCCAGTAAGGGGCGTACATAAGTGCACTGGTGTGCCTAACGTCCCCTGTCCAATTACCTTTCCTTTTCTCACATATCCTATATATTCTCTCCCTCTCATCCACTCCTCTTCTTTTTTACTTACTATCCCTATATATACTACTTAATGTCTATTTCATTCCATATGTATTGTATATTGGACAAAGAATAAATAAATAAATAAAATGTAGTGTTTTATTCATTTAGCCATTACAGAGAAATATCCCTGTTTTTTCACTCTGGTTTATGAGGAAAATTTCGGTGTTCTGTTGAAACTTATACCCATTTCATTAATAAGCTCTGACAATTGGCAATATAATCTTATTCCTGCTTTCTTCAAAATGACCAGCCACCAATTTTATTTTATTTTTTTAAATTCCCTTTAACGGAAAAGTAGAAATAACAGATTTAAACTGAGGAATTAGGAAGAAAAATGGCTCCTTATGTTTACCTCTCCCCATGAGAAAAATCACATTTCATGCTTTCACCTTGCTTTATTTTCAAAAAAATAATCTCACTATAACAAAGTATTCTGGTAGAAAGTTTTTTCCCCTCCTGTATAAAAGCCATTTTACGGTTGTTTTAAGATTTCCTTTCCAAACAGACCATTTGTGATTGTAACAAAATGTGCTTTCATATAAGACCCTGATAATAATCAGTAGTGGCCAATTAGCAAGAAGTTATTTGGCAACTCCTTTATACATCTATTAAAAAGAAATTAATTTGAAATGAGTTCCATAGATAGTGTATCTAAATTGACCAAAGAACTCTCGTAACAGCAAGAAAGCTTAATTTAACTCTTGCCAAGTTGCAAAGGCTGACTCTTAAAGAGCACATAAGAAAAGTTAGGAGCTTTTTAAGAGAAGCTGGTTCATATTTCTTAGTCAAGCATATTTTACTGGTATCTCTATTGTGTCCAGGAGTTTCAGACATTACACCTCATATTGGCACTAATATGTTAGAATTACAGTGACCGGCTTGCAAATCATGGTGTGATCTATTTGATTTTGAAGGAGCATTTTGTATGAATCCATACGCCATGATATGTAAACCATAATTATGACTTAGTCTTATGTGTAAATAAGACCTGGGTTTGTTTAACAAATTATGGTTAAAAATAACATGCTTAGCATAACTATTGTATGTATATGTATATTTATATATGCCAGCTATATATGTCAACTGCAAAGCATAGGCGCCTGCTATAAAATGTCAGAAACACTGGACACTAGTCTCCTATTGTTATGCAAACCAGATCAGCTGCAGCCCATTCAAACCATTCTACAAAGCAATAGGAAAAATAAGTGAGGGGATACTTAGCAACCTCTCCTCCCTTTTCCATTTTTCTCTAAAGAATGAAGTGTCCATGTGCATGATCAATCAAAGGGAAACATGATTTGGATTAACCATCCTGGCTGCAGATCAAAAAGGATGGGATGCGTGTGAACTATCTGACTACCTTTGTGATTCAATTCCATAAACCCATTGTTGCCTTTTCAGCCTATCCTACTTTTCATGACCATTGTAGCAATAAAAATACTGTATACTGCTTAAAAAAATAAAGGGAACACTCAAATAACTCATCCAAGATCTGAAGGAATGAAATATTTCTCATTGAATACTTTGTTCTGTACAAACTTGAATGTGCACAACAGCATGTGAAATTGATTGTCAATCAGTGTTGCTTCCTAAGTGGACAGTTTGATTTCATAGAAGTTTGATTTACTTGGAGTTATATTGTGTTGTTTAAGTGTTCCCTTTATTTATTTATTTTGAGCAGTGTACAAAGCTTTTTGGATAAGTATACTGAAATAGATGGGTGGTTTTATATAAATGAAAGAAATAAGAAAGTACAGTGATCCCCCGAGTTTCGCGATCCCGATCATTGCGAAAGGCTATATCGCGATTTTTCAACCCGGAAGTAAAAACACCATCTGCGCATGTGCGCCCTTTTTTCTATGGCCACGCATGCGTAGATGGCGCCGGGCAGATCAGCTGCTGGGCGGCTTCCCTGGGTCTTCCCCCTCTTGCTGGCGGGAGGGCGAGCGGCGGGCATCAGCGAGGAGTTTGCGTGGGCGGCGGGGAAACCCCAGCGCCGCTTCCCAGCTGAGTCCTGAAGCCAAACGTGGAAGTTCGCTTCAGGACTCAGCTGGGAAGCGGCGCGAGCGAACGGTGTGGGCGGGCGAAGGGCGGGCGCGCGGGCAGGCAGGCGGCGGACAAGCGGTGGGCGGACAAGCGGCGGGCGCGGCAGCAGCGAGGAGTTTGCGTGGGCGGCGGGGAAACCCCAGCGCCGCTTCCCAGCTGAGTCCTGAAGCCAAACGCGGAAGTTCGCTTCAGGACTCAGCTGGGAAGCGGCGCGAGCGAACGGCATGGGCGGGCGAGGGGCGGGCGCGCGGGCAGGCAGGCGGCAGACAAGCGGCGGGCGCGGCAGCAGCAAGGAGTTTGCGTGGGCGGCGGGGAAACCCCAGTGCCGCTTCCCAGCTGAGTCCTGAAGCCAAACGCGGAAGTTCGCTTCAGGACTCAGCTGGGAAGTGGCGCGAGCGAACGGCGTGGGCGGGCGAAGGGCGGGCGCGCGGGCAGGCAGGCGGCGGACAAGCGGCGGGCGGACAAGCGGCGGGCGGACAAGCGGCGGGCGCGGCAGCAGCGAGGAGTTTGCGTGGGCGGCGGGGAAACCCCAATCTTCGGCTCCTCGCTGCTGCGGCGGAAGTAAAATGCGCAGATGGTGTTTTTACTTCCGCACCGCTACTTCGCGAAAAACCGATCATCGCGAGGGGTCCTGGAACGGAACCCTCGCGATAATCGGGGGACCACTGTACACAGGAAAATTTCAGAAATGATATGGTAACCAAAAGCTGTTTGTTGTTGTTGCTGATGAATTTGAACCGGAAGGTCATGGTTTACAGACAGGTAGACAATCGACCTATCGCACCAGAGGGTCATTACTCATTCCTAAAAATGACACAGTAATTAGAGACCCTGCAGCCAGTCTGTGATAAGAGAGGCATTTTAATTAAAAAACAAATATTATTCTTTACAGAGTTCATGACATTTTCATAGCTCAGCACTATATAGAAGATGACAGCTGCCTGATAGCCTAGCTACTCTTTAGTGGACAGTATCATGATCAAGCCCATTTTAGAATCTGATTCTTGTACTCCGCTGTTATCAGGCATAAGCTCTCAGGATGAAGGTTAGCCAGATACCATTCCAAAATATTTCATCAGCTCAGTAGGTCCTTGAAGTATTGCGAGGGGAAAGGGAAGGAACTTGTTTACAAGTTGATTGCACATTTCCTGTCCTTGTATCCTGAAGTACTTTTACCATTCCCATACTGATAAAACTTATATGAACTTCCACGGAGTCTTTTAAAAACTTTTATTGGCTTGTCTCATGCTTTATCCCAGACAAGCTAAGAATTTTCCCCAAGGAAAATGGTCCTTTTCCTCTAATAGATAATGTACACTGCTCAAAAAAATAAAGGGAACACTCAAATAACACATCCTAGATCTGAATGAATGAAATATTTATTTATTTATTTATTTATTTATTGGATTTGTATGCCGCCCCTCTCCGTGGACTCGGGGCGGCTAACAACAGTGGTAAAAACAACATGTGACAATCCAATACCAAAACAGCTAAAAACCCTTGTTATAAAAACCAATCATACATACAAACATACCATGCATAAATTGTAGAAGCCTAGGGGGAAAGAATATCTCAGTTCCCCCAAGCCTGACGACAGAGGTGGGTTTTAAGGAGCTTACGAAAGGCAAGGAGGGTGGGGGCTATTCTAATCTCTGGGGGGAGTTGGTTCCAGAGGGTCTCATTGAATACTTTGTTCTGTACAAAGTTGAATGCGCTGACAACAAAATGAAATTGATTGTCAATCAGTGTTGCTTCCTAAGTGGACAGTTTGATTTCGCAGAAGTTTGATTTACTTGGAGTTATATTCTGTTGTTTAAGTGTTCCCTTTATTTTTTTGAACAGTATACAGTGATCCCTCGAGTTTCGCGATCTCGATCTTCGCGAAACGCTATATAGCGAACTTCCACGTTTGGCTTCAGGACTCAGTTGGGAAGCCGCGCGGCTGTTTTAAAAGGTCGCCGCCGGCATGGGGAGCTTCCCAGCACCCCCCCAAACCCCCAACCTGGGTCTTCCTGGCCGCCCACGCAAAGGGGAAACCCCGGCTCCTCGCTGATGCCCGCCGCTCGCCCGCCCGCCAGCAAGAGGAGAAGACCCAGGGAAGGTTCCTTCGGCCGCCCAACAGCTGATCTACTCGGTAGCGCAGCAGCAGCGAGGAGCCGAATCGGGGTTTCCCCTTTGCGTGGGCGGCGGGGAACGCAAACTCCACCATCTGCGCATGCGCGGCCATGGGAAAAAGGGCACGCATGCGCAGATGGTGTTTTTACTTCCGCAACCCTACATTGCGAAAAATCGATTATCGCGAGGGGTCTGGGAACGGAACCCTCGCGATAATAGAGGGATCACTGTAGTTCTAATCGGTGAAATTAAAAAGAAAAAATAAAATTAAACAAAAAACAGTCAATGCCAATTCTGTGTTGATATTATCCCAGGGCTTTTGGAACTGCTATGAGAAGAATGAAGTTGGTTTAGCGCAGGATTTTTTTCCATGGCACCATAATCAGGGATAAACTGGTTGGTTATTCAATTGTACTATGCAAGTGTAGGCACAAGAAATAATACGCCTCGGATCTCTTCCATAAAACATATTGAATTGACAATATTAAATTTTTAAGGTCAACAACTAACAGACACACACACACACACATACACACACATATATTGTATACATACATCTCCCCCCCAAAGTACCACCCAGGTTCTATACTTTCATAACTAACACATCTTCTCTATGGTTTTTTTAATTTATTTATAACATTTTATGGTGCTCATATACAAGGACACTCTGGGAGGTTCAAAATGAAGTTTAAATTAAAAAAAAAAACAATCAATGAGTGTTGATGATATATACCAGCGGTGGATTGCTCCTGATTCGGCCTGGGTTGGAAACAGGACGGGATTTACAACCCACTAGTGATATGTACAATCTAACTAATACTGTATTGTCTTTTTTTTTAAATAAAATGTTATTGATTTTTTAAAAAATAATTACATAAAACAAACATATAACAGTGCACAGTGCATGTGCCTATCACCTAACAATAACACGCACCCCATCACCCCCGCCACCCATATAAGAGGATTCAAAAAAGATTTAATTATTTATCTGTTATTCCTTGGCTCTATCTTGCGTCAAATATTACTAAAAGAGTGATTGCAATTTATTTTTCGTATTTACATCACAGATTCTACTTAACATATAATCTTTTACCTTGTTCCATCGCACCATCAACTTCTCCAATTTATTCTCATCAAAATTATTTAATCTTATTTCCATAATTTCAAAATGTATGTGGTCCACCATGTACCAGTACCAATTTTTTAATGTCCATTTTGTAGAATCTTTCCAACCTAATACCATTACCGCTTGGGCACTTTCCAATGCTGCAGCTTTGATTTCCTTGAATTCTCCTAATTCCCTATATTTAATTAAAGTTGCTATTTCTTTTGTAATTATCCAGTTAATGTTTAACATTTTGTTAATTTCGTTCTGCACTACATTCCAAAATTTCTGAATTTCTGCACACTCCCAGAGTATATGTATAAAAATTCCCTTTTCCTGGCACCCATGCCAACATTTACCCTTCTCTTTCCCCTGGAAGTGTGCAATTTGTACTGGTGTAAAGTACCATTTATGTAAAATTTTCCTTCTCATCTCTCTAACTCTCGTATTTTTAATCTTATATATATTTTCTATTATTTCTTTCATTTCCCCTTCGTTTATTAGTAAATCGTCTTGCCAGCATCTTGTCAAACTTTTTGTTACTTCCTCTTCCATCTGCAATAGCATTCTGTATATATTGCCGGCTTGTGCTTTGCTCTCATTTATCTTTTCTCTTATTATTTTTTGTAAGCAATTTTCTTCTCGTAAGAAAGCTTCTTTATTCTCACTTTTATTTAAATATGTACTTATTGCATTAATCTGCAACCATTTCTGATTACCAATCCACCATT
Source organism: Erythrolamprus reginae (assembly GCF_031021105.1). Classification (NCBI taxonomy): domain Eukaryota; kingdom Metazoa; phylum Chordata; class Lepidosauria; order Squamata; family Dipsadidae; genus Erythrolamprus; species Erythrolamprus reginae. The sequence goes on along the minus strand of NC_091951.1, from coordinate 261,807,645 downwards.
CCAATCGAGTTCTGCTGACTCTTCCATCTTTCTCATATAATTGTTCAATTCTCGTTATCCCTTTACTATTTAATACCTTAATGATTCTACTTAAATTAACATCATCCCCTATATTCAATACATATAACGTTGATAGCCTGGATACCCTTATTCCACTTTTCCTCTGCCATTTATACCATATTTCTAAACATGCTTTAAAAGGATCACTTAATTTACTGGTTTCTATTCTACTCCAATTTTTAAATAATAATTCTTAGTTGTTTATATTATTGATTTCTTTTTCTAACTCTACCCATTTCTTTTCCCCCCATAACTGTAGTTCCATTAACCTTTCCATTTGAAACGCATTTCTATATAATACTAAGCATGGACTGCCCCAACCTCCCTCTTTCTCTTGTGCAAACTGCCAATGCTTCCTTATTCTGGGTTTTTTATCTCCTTCAATCCAATAACTTAATTTGTTATCCCATTCTCTTAATTTTGCCTCAGGAAAAGTACCCGGTAGAACCTGAAACAAATACATCATTTTTGGTATAATCATCATCTTAAGGGCCCGAATCTTGGCAATTCTTCCTAACTTTTTACCCTTCCAATTTTTTATCTGCTTCTGGATTTTTTTTCATATTAAATTATAATTAGCCGTCACTATTTTTATTGGATTCTTAAACAACCAAATTCCCAAATATTTCATTTTTTTGCAACCTAATTTCAATCCTGATATTTTTTGTATCTCGATTTGCTCTTTAGGGCCAGTATTTAAACATATTATCTCTGATTTCTCTATATTAACCTTAAGTCCAGATTGATCTTTAAATTCCTGGAGCAATATCATTATTCTTTTCATCATTTCTATTGGGGTTTCGGACATCACTATAGCATCATCTGCAAACAAATTTAATTTCAATTCAAATTTCCCTATTTGATAACCTCTCCATTCCTTATCATTTCTAATTTTGTTTGCTAAAGTCTCAATTGCTAATGCAAATAACATTGGAGATAGTGGGCAACCCTGCTTAGTTCCATTCTGAATTTTAATCGTTTCTGTTCTGTTACCATTTACTCTGATTTGAGCTATATTATCCTTATATATTGCTTCTATAATTCTACAGAATGAATCTCCCATATTTAAATCTTTACATAATTGAAATAAATAATTGTGGTTAACTTTATCAAAAGCTTTATAGACATCTAATTTTAGAATACTTAATTTTCTTTTGGTATTGGTAGCATGGTGTAAAACATTGACCACATTCCTTATTGGTTCGTAAATCTTCCTTCCTTTAACAAATCCATATTGATCTTCTCCAATTACTTTCGGTAGAATATTTTCCACCCTGTTTGCCAATATTTTCATAAATATTTTATAATCCTGATTTAATAAGCTGATAGGGCGATAAGAACCTGGGTCAGTTAAATCACGATCTGGTTTTGGGACCGTTATAATTTCTGACATTTTCCACGTCTGTGGAGTTTCAAAAGTCTCCATTACATTGTTAAACAATTTTTCCATATGCGGTAATAATACATTCATATACATTTTATAATATTCAGCAGTAAAACCATCTGGACCTGGGGCTTTAGCAGGTTTCAACCCTTTAATAACTCTAGATATCTCATCATTTGTAATTTTTGTGTTTAGCATTTGTCTATCCTCTTCCTTTAATTTCTTTTTAACCTCTATAGTTTGCGAAGTGACATATTCTTTTTTGTATAAATTCTCATAAAAATCTCTCATTATTTTTTCCATTTCTAGATTACTACGTTTAATTAGGCCTTCCTTATCTTTTAAAGCAGAGATATGGGATTTCTCTTTTCTTTTTTTCAAATAATGTACCATTTGCTTCATTGATTTATTGCCCCATCCCCTAATTCTATGTTTTATAATCATCTTCATTTTATTCCATCTTTCTTCGTCAAGTAATTGTAATTTCTTTTTCTTAAGTAATAATAATGAATTCCATTCTCTATTTCTTGTAATTTTTAAAGTTTCTTGGATTAAATCTATTTCTCTCAATAAATTTTTCCTCTCAGCTTCCCAGGATTTCCTAATAAAAGCTTCTGTACTAATACAATTACCCCTCATAACAGCCTTATGTGTATCCCAGACTATTGTTTGTTTAATCTCACCTGTTGCATTAGTACAAAAGAATCCACTCAGTTCCCTTTGTAATTTAATTCTATTCTCATCATTAGCTGAAACTAGAGGGTTATATCTCCATATCCATTGTTTCCTACAGCTCTCTATCTCAATCACTACCAGGAGAGGTGCGTGGTCTGATAACCAGATACTTTTCACTTCCGCTTTCTTAAGCTTTGCCTCATCTGTCTTATTAATTAGCATATAATCAATACAGCTAAATTTATTGTGTCTTGCAGAATAAAAGGTGTCTCTGTTTACAATGTCTTCATGTAAATCTATCATATTGATTTTATTTAAGTGTAACTTTTTCTTTCCCCCCCTCCCTGCTGTTAATTCCAAGTTGAAATCGCCTGCTAAAATCACTATACCTTCCGCAAAATTGTCTAGTTTCTGTTTTACATTTATTATAAATTGTTTTGCATTTACATTAGGAGCATAAATTACCGCTAAGGTTACTAACTTATTTTTTATTTTCCCCTTAATAAATAACATTCTGCCATCTTTGTCCCTTTTAATATTAATTAATTGAAAGTACACTCTTCGGTTATCTAACTAATATTGTCCTGGGGTAAGATATTCACTTTTCCATCAGCTGTTCAAGCTATTCAAGTACATATATAAATAGGTATACAGTAATACCTCTTATTACGAACCTAATTGGTTCCAGGGTGAGGTTCGTAAGACGAAAAGTTCGTAAGACTAAACATTGTTTCCCATAGGAAACAATGTAAAATCAATTAATCCGTGCAATGAACCCCCCCCCCGCAAAAAACCGCCGCCGCCCAGCTGTCACCTTTTGAAATAGCCGGGGGGCGTCCCAGTGGCCTCCTGAACCCTGAACCCAGAAGTTCGGCAAAAGTTCGGGTTCGGGAGGCCGCTGGGAAGCCCCGCCGACTGACTGTCACCTTTTAAAACAGCCGGGGGGCTTCTCGGCGGCCTCCCGAACGCCGAACCCGGAAGTTTGGGTTTGGCGTTCGGGTTCAGGAGGACGCTGAGAAGCCCCCCAGCTGTTTCAAAAAGCGACAGCTGGGCGGCGGGGCTTCTCGGTGGCGGCGGGTTCGTAAGAAGGAAAAAGTTCATAAGAAGAGGCAAAAAATTTCTGAACCCCGGGTTCGTATCTCGGGTTGTTCGTAAGACGAGGGGTTCGTATCATGAGGTACCACTGTATTCATAAACAAGTAAACTATTCAAGGCAAGATAATGTAATTTTTGGGAAAGTAGATGAAACCCTTATGCATATTCCATAGAATAATATTGTTAAAAGTGAATATTAATTGCATGGGGGAAGAATAGTTTGCCCCAGCTAAAAATTTAGAAGGTCATTTAGTTTTTTTCCCAGTTGCACATATAGTAACTGCCAATTTTTTTACCATTCCAATAAGGATAGTGGTTAACACTAAGTACAATTTTGAGTGTATAATTTTTAAACGTCTTTATTGAAAAGACCTTTCTTAGGAGACTGTTGTGGAATTTACATTAAAATAACAGCTCTAGCAGTCAGCTAAATTATTCATGTTAAAAAAAGAAAAACAAGTGTAAACTCTGCAATCAGTAAATCAAATTAAGGGGTGCTCTTAAATAAACTGACTTAGGAATTGAACGTTATCAAATTCAGTCCTGTTCCTTTGTTATTAAACAAGTTTAGTACTAAATTGTCAGATTACATGCATCTAATCATTCCCGTTAGTCCACATGGACTGTGCTTTGAATTAAAACGTGGCAAAGTAAAACTATTTGAGTTCAACTAACATCTGGGAAACAATTTGAACAAGCCCAAACTACACTGTTTTTGTGTATCTTCAAAAACTGATCGTTTTCAAGTGACACAACCATAAAGATTTATCCCTCCCCCTAGATCAGCATGAATTGGAAACAGTCATTTGCTGCTATGTCATTATAAAACATAGAAGTCTGACGGCAGAAAAAGACCTCATGGTCCATCTAGTCTGCCGTTATACTATTTTCTGTATTTTATCTTAGGATGGATATAAGAGTCGCCCAGAAAGTAATGCACCACATTTTTTTCTTCAACAATTACTCATTAAACAAAATGAAACCTACACACAAGAAAGAATGATGTTTCTTCCACACTCCCTATTTTTCCATGTAATCTCCATCCCATTCTATGGCCTTCCTCCAGCAAAACACAAGGACGTGTATGCCCTGTTGGTACCACTCCTTGTTCTGGTCACAAAACCATTTCTGCACTGTGCACTGTTTTCTAATGGCCTCAACCTTTGTGCCCAGCGACTGTTCTGTCGAGCTCTCTGGTAGACTCCTCCCAAAAATTCACAGGTACAAATTTCAGACACACACACGTTTGAAAATTCAAAACAATGTTCTTTATCATGAAAATTCACTTAACCTAAGCCCTCTTGGTATAGCAAAGAGCACTCGTCTCCAAACAAACTGGTAATTTACACAAGTCCCTTATCAGTTCTGTGATACTTAGATTGCAGCTGTGAGGCAATTCACAGTCCTTCTTCTTTCACAAAGTGAAACACACTTTGCTCTGGTTTAGTTTCAAAGCGGGGAAAAATCAGCACACAAAAGGTCAAAGTCAGTAAAGCAGTCACGAAACACAACGATCAGATAATCCTCCACAATGGCCAAACCCACAGGCTGCTATTTATAGCAGCCTCACTAATTACCACAGCCCCACCCAACCCCAGGTGGCCTCATTTTCTTTGATAATAATCTCTCAGTTGTTGTTGCCTATGCATCGCTTTCTGCATGCGTGGCTGTATCATTAACTCTTATTCTAAATCCAAGGAGGAGCTAGATAATTGATCTCCTTCTGAGCTGTCTGCCACACTCTCCTCCTCCCTGTCACTCATGTCTTCTTGGTCAGAGGAGCTTTCTTCATCAGATTCCACCGGGGGCAAAACAGGCCTGCAGCATGTGGATGTCTCCCCCACATCCACAGTCCTTGGGGCAGGAGCTGGGCCAGAGCTAACCACAACAGCGACTAACTGTACTTCTGTCAACTGCAGATTCTCCATAAGCTGTACACAAACATTTGTGAATATTCCCAATAGTTTCTTTCTATGCTGTGAGAAATTCAATGACGACACGCTGTTTGTAATGTACATCACTTACAGATGCCATTTCCAAACACTGCTGCAGCTACGCTATCTGTCTGAAGAAATGAAAAATTTACACACGCACTCCTGACAATTCAAATAATGCATATCTAAAGTTTTGCATTCATACTATTACTGTAGACTGAGAAAAAAATGTGGTGCATTACTTTCAGGGCGACCCTCATATAAGCACAACTAAAACAAGGGTCTCCATGACATGTAGGTGTAAGTTTATAACAGCTCTGATGAATCAGGCCAGCCAAAAGATTATCTAGCCTAGTATTTTGTGCCAAATAATAACTGGTGAGGTATGTTCAAAAACCTTGAAAACAGGATTCTCTTTTTCCACTTTGGCTCTTGATGGTTGGCATTTAAGATATGTTGCTTCAGGAGAAAGGTGTTGTTTACCTTTGCAGAAGTACCCTACAGAAAACACAGCCTACAGAAAATAAAGAGTTACAAATGTGAGTGCACATGAGGATGCATTTGTCCTTTGGATTGGGGTCTCCAGGCCACGGCCAGGTCTGAACAGGGCTGCGCAAGCAGTGGACGAGTGATTTGTGTCTATTTGTGCAAATGGCAGTCTTGTATGCTGCTTGCACAAATGGAGCAGCATGCATTAACGCAGGGGTGTCAAACTTGAATTCATTGAGGGCCGGATTTCAGGAGGCCAGGTGAACATGGCCAGCTGGACGTCACTTATGTCAGGAGGGCCTATGGTGGCCTGAGCACTCTGCCAGTGTGAAAAAGGGTTACTGAGCTCTGTTTTTGTCTGCGGCAGCCTCCAGCAATCCTCTGCCTGCAAAAATGGAACTCTGCAGGGCTAGGCATGTGGCCCTCCCAAACTCCATTTTTGCTAGTGGAGGCACTGCAGGCTAATCCTTTGCTGTTTCCGGGGCGGCCTCACAGGCTAGATCTAAGCACCCCAGGGGCCGGATGCAACCTGCCTTGAGTTTGACACCTCTGTACTACTACTACTACTACTACTACTACTACTACTATTATTATTATTATTATTATTATTATTATTAATGTCAATACAACACAACAAACAAGATCACTATGCTGGATTTTGTATTTCATCACCAGTCGGGCACTTCCCAAGCACCTAGAACTGCGTGATGTAGCGGCGAATTATGTTTGCCGAATCCAGTAAAGCGGCCTTTTGCAATTGACAGATGGAGATTTTGTCAATTCCGATGGTTTTCAAATGTCCGCTGATATCCTTTGGCACTGCGTCCAGTGTGCCAAGTACCACTGGAATCACTTTCACTGGCTTATGCCAGAGTCGTTTCAGCTCGAATTATTATTATTGTTGTTGTTGTTGTTGTTGTTGTGCATACTCCTGGTCAGTTGGAGGATGATGGGGAACTTGAGGACTCTGATACAGATAGTGTTTATGAATTATTGGTGGGCTCGGGCTTACAGGTAGTAGAGCAGGTGGGAGGCCAACCACAGGATGTTGCTATGAGTCCAGAATCTAGCGAGGAAGAATCAGACGTTTGCTGGGTCGATCCTAAATTCAGAAGGGTCCAAAAACGTAAGGAACAGGTGTTTGGAAGAAGATATTAAGGGGAGGAATGGGTTAAATACTGTAGTCACATATTTGGTACATCAGGGGGTCAGTGGGGAAGAAGGGTGGAGTTTCAATGTTGTAGAACAAAAATGGAAGGTTCAGCTCCCAAGCAAGCAAACTCATTCTGTGTTATTCTATAGTCATTTCTGCTGTTTTTGAATCATGCTGTGAGTACATAAATCTTGGTGAACGGAGGAGGCTGCAAAAGGAATGTAATTAGGAGAGATAACGGGAGAACAAGAAATGTGTTAGTATGAGCTGTATTTTGAATACGGAAGGAAGAGAATAAAGATGGATTTTCTTTGTTTATGAAATACTGCATTTAGTAAAAGTTATTTTTAATAGCTAAAATTCTACCAGAAACCAGAATTATTATTATTATTATTATTATTATTATTATTATTATTATTATTATTAATTGTATTTATATGCCACTCACTCCAAACGGACTCTGAAAGGCTAACAATAAGAGTAAATACAACAACAATAAAAACAGTTAAAATCTAATAATAAAAGTTAACAATACAATAAAACAGTAATAATATAAACAAAAAACATACTTGCAATTAACCTAATTCCAGGCCTGCCGGAAAAGCCAGGTCTTAATGGCTTTCCGGAAGACAGGTAGGGTGGAGATAGTGTGGATCTCTGGGAGCAGTTGGTTCCAAGGGTCGGATCCGCCACAGAGAAGGCTCTTCCTCAAGGTCCCGCCAACCCACATTGTTTGGCAGATGGGACCTGAAGAAGGCTAACTCTGTGGGTCCTTACTGGTCGCAGTGAGGTTTGAGGGAGGAGGCGGCCCCGTAAATAGTGAAGCTGTGAGCACCTGCCTCTTGTGCAGTCCAGAACTATACCTTCTCCACCCCCGCCCCTGTTGGTCCACAAAGCTGGAAAGGTTAGAGACAGTTGCTATGGAGGATTTTCCAGATGCAATTGATTTCTGTGAATATGGCTCCCAGACTTTTTTCTTTCATTTTTAGACGTTTGTTGTAGGCTTTCTAAATATTGTTCTAGAAGACTGTTCCAAAAAGCCAAATTATCTCCACTGCACATGGGAACTACTGTCTAGTGGTTCCTTACATTAGAAACTTTGAGAGAGAAGGTTTGTCCTTTTGGGGATACGTTCTGCTGCTATTGTTGTTTTCTTCATTTCTTTCCAACTACTTTCCCAAGAAGCCAACTTCATCGTTCTTTTTCTTTCTTCATTGCTTCCAGTTGCTGTTTTTTTATTTAACTCCATTGTGGTACCCTAGAGGGGCTGCAGTGCGCTGGCTTTTTCCTGACAGCCGTTGTTTGCTGTTGTTGGCTTTCGTCTTTCGGTACTTGGCTAGCTTTTTTCTGATGGGAATTGTTGCTCTCTCTTTACACATGCACTTACATGCATTCTATGTATACACATCCATAACACAAAACCTTAGTGTCCCATGAGCAGAGACATACCTTGTTGCATGTTGTAAGGAAAATGAAACCTTCCTTCCTTTATTGCTTCCTGGCTATACAAGACTTCATTCATTTGTCTGCTTTTAAGAATTATGGCAAAATGGAGGTATTTAATTATCAAGTGCTCCAACATTGAGAAAGGAGAGGGATGACATGGAATATGTGAAACTCCAGGACTAGAGTTCCTGTATATTTTTATCCATCAAACCTCCCTTTAGTGCAATGTTAATGTACACACCTCCTCTAAAAATCTAAACACTCAATCAAAAGAACTTTGAAAACAATACACCGAAACTTTGGGAAAGGTGGATTTATTTTAACACTGTAGTTAAACAGTTCTTTACACCTCCTCCGGACCCTGTCTGCACCTCCTCAAGGGAGCTGTGCTTCACATTTTGGGAAACCCTGCTGTAGGATTATAGAAATGGTTATACGGTAATTTAAAAATAGGGCTAACATATGTGGGCTGCAAAACCCCAGACGATCACCAGATGGCAATAAGATTGAAAGCTTCTTGTGTCTATTTGCTGCCCCCTAGTGGTTATTTGGATTTTTCTTTCAATTCATATTTAATTATGTATGGTTTAGATGGTGAACCTTTTTTTCCTCAAGTGCCGAAAGAATGTGTGCGCATACTATTGCACATGAGCGAGTGCCTACACACCTGATTCAATGCCTAGGGAGGATGAAAAAAGCTTGCCCTGCCTCCTGGAGGCCCTCTGAAGGCTGGAAATGGCCTGTTTGCCAATTTATGATGGGCCCAGTAGGCCCATGTTTTGCCTTCCCCAGGCTCCAAAGGCTTCCCTAGAGCCAGGGGGAGGTAAAAACGGCATCTCCCATCCCCCCAGAAGCTCTCTGGAAGCTAAAAACGTTCTCCCAGAGCCTCTGTGCAAGCCAAAAATCAGCTGGCTGGCACACACATGCACGTTGGAGCTGATCTAGGGCAACAGCTTGTGTGCCAGCAGATATGGCTCTGTTTGCCACCTGTGGCACCCATGCCATAGGTTCGCCATCACTGGTTTAGATGTATAATGCCACCCAATTCAATACTGATTCTGGATAGTGTACAGATTGGAAACATTTACAGTACTAAAAGCTTAACAAAAAATAAACATAATGGTGAAGGGATCATACATACCCTCATATAAGCTGACAGATATCCTATTTATTTATATATTTATGTTTAGTATGTATTTATTTTGTATCTTTATTATTTTTATAATTAACCGAAGGCAGTGATCATACCTAATACCTCTTGCTTCTCCTATCACCCACCCTCCAACAACAGCAACCTTGTGACAGAGATTGGGTTGAGAGAGAGCAAGAAGCCCAAAGTCACCCAGCCAGCTTTCATGCCTAAGGTGGGACTAGAACTCATAATCTCCAAGTTTCTAGCTGGGGCCTTAACCAGTAGAGCAAACTGACTCATATCATGTCTTATCCCAAAATGATTTTCTTTTTTTTCTTTTTTTAAATTTTTTTTTATGAAATTGTTTTTAAAAGTGTAGTCAAAAAAGTATATACATTGATATATTTACAATATTTGCAAAACACACAAAGAAGAACATATACACCGAAAAAAACAAAACAAAACAAAAAATACCATGAACAGTTACAAAATTACAAATAACATAAAAAGAAAATCTCACCAATATCCTCTTGGGGGGAGGAAAGTTTCAATCTTATCAAATATCAAGTTATTTTCTGGTGAATAGAAATCATTGGCATTCACTATTGTTCTTTTTGGTTATCAATATCTTTTCTATTATTGTTGTTGTTTTTAAACCGCCTTCAGTACACTCTTTGTTAATTAATTTAATTACATACAAATTTTGTCTTCACAAAAACAGTTGTATTTGCATCATGTCTCATCTTTTCGTCAATAAATACATGTCTTAACACATTGTTATTGTCGTAATTCAATTTAAACTTCTATTTCTCCTCTTAAACCAATCGTAAAATGTACTCCATGTTTTATAATAATCGGAGTCTTCTTTGTTTTTTAATTTTAAAGTTAAAGCATCAAGTTCTGCACAATCCAACAAAATGATTTTCAAAGATGATTTAAAAGCATGCAGTGTCAGGGCAGTTTGAATCTTGCAGGCTGTGGGATGCGATTCCAAATGGTTTCCTTGATTCCATCATGCCATTGCATGAAGGGATGAGCCAGGAATCAGGCCTACTCTGTTGGATGTTACGGAGCAAGAAACGATGGGAGAGAGATGGTATCTTCAAATAGCTGCAAGTGAGGCGACCAAGGTATCCTGAATGAGATGGATTCGAAGTCCAGGAATAATTTCAGATAAGCATAGGTGGGCTGCTGCCCGGACAGGGGGGAACACAATGGGGTAGTAAAAATAGAGGTCCACCCCAGAGCACCCAATTTGCATTGAAAGATGTTGAAAGAAAATGCAGGGTGTCCTGGATAAGCCATGTCCACAGTGTGATAGTAAAAATTTTGGTAGCCCTTCACTGCAGATGAGTCTTCCTAGTCACAGCAGCCCCCTATTTTTTGTGGGAAAACTGTGAATCCAGAAGGTCCCTTAGTTGCAATCAGTTCTGTATGAGGAAGTGTCAGCATCAATATGGAGAATCTCTAGTATCAAAAGAAGCATGCATCCATAGCCACTTGGTCATATCAGAGATGTTTTTAAACTGTGCATTTTTATTAATCCATTTTCAAAGATTAAAAAAATATAAAATAAAAATGAAGCAAAAAACACAAAAGCAAAAGGGGGTGAAAAAGAGACAGACAGACAGACAGATACATTTATTTATTTTATTTATTTTATTGGATTTATATGCCGCCCCTCTCCGAGGATTCGGGGCAGCTCACAGCATGTACAGAAAAACAGGAAACAATAATAACAATCCAATTATACCTTAAAAAACAATCTTAAAATTCTAATTAAAATTCTTTGTACACACACACACATACACACACGCCAAAAATATTGTCATTGACATCTTGAACTTGAAAACGCAGTAGCGTCTAGGCATTGAGACAAGATCTTCACAGAAATCACTTGGTTAACCAGAAATTGAGATATTGTTGGGTATCAGCAACATACTCATGATACTTGACCATACATTGAGGGATAGCTTCATTAAGTGGCTTCATGAACACTTAATGTGTGAAAAAAAATTCACACAGGGAGTGTGAAAAAATTGAGTCACTCCAGAAACTTCAGGTTGAGCCTCTCCCTACCTATTCAACCCTGATTGGAACTGACTGTAGAGAAAGCGAACCGCAGATCAAAAGCCTTATTTGGAAGAGCATCTTCTTTGTGTATTTTAATATTTTTTTAACAAGAGCCAATCAAACAAAATGAACCAGTCTTTTTCAATCAGCTTCCGTCAACTACTGCAAGTTACAATTTTCATTACCATTAGACAGCGTGGTCCATGATGATGGATGTTGCTCTGAAAAAAACCTGAAACATAGAAACATAGAAAACTGACGGCAGAAAAAGACCTCATGGTCCATCTAGTCTGCCCTTATACTATTTCCTGTATTTTATCTTACAATGGATATATGTTTATACCAGGCATGTTTAAATTCAGTTACTGTGGATTTACCAACCACGTCTGCTGGAAGTTTGTTCCAAGGATCTACTACTCTAGTAAAATAATATTTTCTCACGTTGCTTTTGATCTTTCCCCCAACTAACTTCAGATTGTGTCCCCTTGTTCTTGTGTTCACTTTCCTATTAAAAACACTTCCCTCCTGAACCTTATTTAACCCTTTAGCATATTTAAATGTTTCAATCATGTCCCCCCTTTTCCTTCTGTCCTCCAGACTATACAGATTGAGTTCATTAAGTCTTTCCTGATACGTTTTATGCTTAAGACCTTCCACCATTCTTGTAGCCCGTCTTTGGACCCGTTCAATTTTGTCAATATCTTTTTGTAGGTGAGGTCTCCAGAACTGAACACAGTATTCCAAATGTGGTCTCACCAGCGCTCTATATAAGGGAATCACAATCTCCCTCTTCCTGCTTGTTATACCTCTAGCTATGCAGCCAAGCATCCTACTTGCTTTTCCTACTGCCTGACCACACTGCTCACCCATTTTGAGACTGTCAGAAAGATTAAAGAAATGTAATCTAAAAGGGCCTATTGTCTATAAAGTAATTTCATATAATAATGTGTGATCTTAATAAATTCTGAATTTGAAAATAAACAAAACGTTAAATTTCTGTACCATATTACATATGAAAATAAGTGCTCTTTAATATCAAGGTTGTGAAATATGTAAACAAGATAGATGAAATAATCACACATCAAAAAATTCCTTGCTAGCTTGCCAGCTAGGTTGGTTTGCCAATATTACGTTAAGCCTATCGTGTAGGAAATACTACAATGTAAATTACTGTTTAATCTACCAACAGAAAGGCAAAGATTGCTTTTATTCTTTTAGTTCCATTGGACCTTATAAAGATCTCATTGCAGTATTGCTAAAGATTGAGCGGTTGTTTGAATGCTAATCTGTGGAAATTGTAGATGCAGTTTCAAAGTACAGGTTGCTTTGCAATGATTCAGCAATCATTTTGAATACCTGTCTTAGCTCGGGTGCTTCAAATACCACTTCGTATGTTACATTCTAGTAACAATGAGAGGTGGGGGATCATTTTCATTTGTATGAAAAGAAAAACAGGATTCAAGAAAGAAAAAATGTAAAAGATCATTTCTATTCAAAGCATAATTGGAATCCAAACTAAGATGTAATTCATTTCTTTTTCAATATACTGCATTTTGAATTGAATTTGGTAAACCTTTGCATTTACAATCAAAACCAGCAACCATAAAATTTTTGCTTCGCAGTATAACAACCTGTGAAAACTGAGAAGATGGTATAATTCTTCACCATAGAGGTTTAATGCAATTTATTGAAAATAGTTTTAGTAAGGCATACTCAGCATTCATAATACACCCAACTCTACAGAAGTAGTTTTCTCTAGAAGTTTAAAATGAATATATTTCCCTGATGATACTGAGAAAAAGTCTTAGTCAACTAAATTTAAATGTTTTCATCGAAGTATAGAATCAAAACCAGTGTCATCATGGAAATTAAATCAGAGTCTGAGGCAAAGTATTCCTCAAAGTTCCAATTTATTAGCAGAGCTATGTTGGCACATCTGGGAGAAACCCGAATCTGAAGTCCAAGGGTTTCTCCACGCAGTTGAAAATTCAAACCCTTCTATGTTCTGCCTGACTGGCTCAGGCAATGCGTAATAGTCCAAGGAAAAGAAATGTGCTCTGCTAATCAGCAAACTTGTATTAAATAAACAAAAAAGGGTTACTCAAAACAGTTCTTAGTGTCCAAAAACAATGATAGTGCAAGGCTTACTTCAGCCGCATACAAAAACACAGGAAAAAAACAGACAAAGACAACCTGGAATGAGCAAAGACGTTTCAGGAGTCCTTTTGAATCTTTGAAGCAAACAGCAAGTCCCAGAGTTTTCACCTCCCACTTGTCTGAAAAAGCTGGGTTGAAAACTCCAACGGCACAGAACAGAAACTTCAGAGCAGGAACCACAAAACAACACATATAAACAGCCACAGTTTGCCTTGGGCCTCTGTTCCCTTTTATCCCTTTAGCCCTCATTAAGGAAACCACTCCCAGCCCTCAGTATAAGAACCACACCCAGCCCAGGTGCTACGATGATGACTTGTAATACTCCTTCAATCGATCCCTTCTCTGCATAGCTCTTCTGCTATGCAGATCAATATATTGATCTGCAGAAGAATCCAGAGACTGTATGTAAAATCCCCTGGGCTGTCTGCTGAATCCTGCGTACCAGTGGCCTCGTCATCCTGGCTGTCTGCCACATCTTCCTGGCTGTCTGCCACATCTTCCTGGCTGTCATCCAGGCTTTCGCATTCGGTGTGTGCCGCGTCTCTCCCATCTGTGGGAGCAACGGCTGGCCCAGGCCCAAACACAACATTCTACCCCCAACTCCATCATGTTGACCAATCTTCACCCACCAACTTATTTATTTATTTAATTACCTACCTACCTACTTACTTATCTATCAAGTACTTATTGGAAGTATACAAAGAAATAACACTGTCTATATACATGATATTGCTGCTAATAAGAGAGAAATTTAGGACAGTGATGGTAGGCATGCTGGTGCACTTATGCTGACCTTTTAGGAATCGGGTGAGATCAACAGTGGATAGTCTAAGAGTAAAGTTTTGGGACAACTTACATCTCCTCCAGTGCAGGTGCAGGAGTGCAAAGGCAAAGTATGACCTTGACAATCGAGAAGGAATTTGTATGCATCCCTCATGCAATGACCCCTCCCAAATTCCTGCGGCAAAGAATACATGTTGAAATAGCATAAAGTATAGCAGACCAAAGTCCCCAAGTAAAAGGGTTCACTGATGACCATCCTGTTGGATCTAAGTGAAGTTTGCACAGCGTATCAACTCCACCCCCCCAGTTCAGCTATATTCTCTTCATAGCTAAAATCTAATGCCAGTTAAACTTTACCTCTTAAACTTTACATCAATTATTGCAAAGTGGGAGTGGGGATCAGTTGACATACAGCTTCATGTGTCTAGTTCTAAATCCCTATGTAGATCAAATCAAGAAACCAATTCCATTGAAAGGCTACCTTAATTAATATCAATTAGTAACAGAATCTTTCAAGTCCGACTGTGGTTTACTGCTCCCTCCCCACCTTATGCTTATGTGAATTAGGGAGTTCTGCCTAGGTTGCTTGCCCATGCTTCTTGTTTTAGACCTAAGCCATTTTTTAAACCCTTGTCAATTCAATTAAATTCAATTCAATTTATTAGACTTGTATGCCGCTCCTCTCCAAGGAGTAATACACCTGGCTTATCTCTATCAAGATCATCTTCCTTACATTCTCTTCAAGTATCCTAAAGGGCAACAAGCCACAGCAACTAAGTGTTGGTTATTATTATTATTATTATTATTATTATTATTATTATTATTATTTATTAGATTTGTATGCCGCCCCTCTCCGTAGACTTGGGGCGGCTCACAATACAATAAAAACAGTTCATGACAAATCTAATAATTTACAATTTAAAATATTTAAAAAAACCCATTATTAAGCAAGTTATGACCTATAAAGCCCTACATGCAATAGGACCAGATTATCTCCGAGACCACCTTCTGCCACACGAATCCCAGGGTCAGGTGAGGCCCCGCAGAGTTGGTCTCCTTAGGGTCCCATTGACCAAACAATGTCAGCTGACGGGGCCTAAGGAAAGAGCCTTCTCTGTGCGGGCCCCGGCCCTCTGGAATCAGCTCCCCCGGAGATTCACACTGCCCCCACCCTCCTTGCCTTCCGAAAGAGTTTAAAAACTCATCTTTGCCACCAGGCCTGGGGTCATTAACAAATGTTTTAAAGTTAGAATTTTTAAAGATCTTTTAAGTATATTAATTGGATAAACTGTATTGTTATGTTTTTTATATATGCTGTGAGCCGCCCGGAGTCCTTAGAGAGGAGCGGCATACAAATCCAATTAAACTAAATTAAACTAAACTATAGAGTTCAGACAGAAATAAATAAATCTTGCCATCTCAGTATCCTTCAACAAGAACTTGGGACATCACAGGGCCGGATTGCCATTACTGCTGCAACCGGTGCACTGCGTACGCATGTGCATCCCAGCATGATTTTTGCTTCTGCGCATGTGCAGGAATAATAATAATAATAATAATAATAATAATAATAATAATAATTCATTAGACTTGTATGCCGCCCCTCTCCAAAGACTCGGAGCGGCTCACAACAAAATATAAAGCACAAATCTAATATTAAAAAACAATTATAAAAACCCATTCTAAAAAACAGTCATACCATCCAATTAAGCCATACATAAAATGAAACAGCTAAGGGTCAGTTATGTCCCCCAAGCCTGGCGGCATAGGTGGGTTTTCAGTAATTTGCAAAAACGTGCTGAAATTTTGCAAGGGGATGCACACACTTGTGAGATTTCGGAGATTTTTTATTTCCACGCTTGCACAGAAGCAAAAAATTGCTGAAATCTCACACGTGTGCATGTCCCCTCGCAAGATTTTGCTTCTGCGCATGTGCAGAAAGCAAAAATATGAAATTTGAACTTTGACATTTGAACATAGGACTGGCATCTTAGCAGCCATGCGGAAATTGCCACTACTGGTGCATTGTCCCCCACTGTACTGATAGCAACCCACTACTAGGCATCACCCTGCACTTCTCCTTGTGAAGCCATGAAGAAGAAGAAAAAGGACCCTAAAGTTTGGAAACATGCCTATGCTGTTATGGCCATCTTTTCGTTTTTCGACTTGCCACAGACTATGAGGTGCGGGAAGGTTTGGAATGCGAGTCCCAGCCAACAACAAGAAATCATCCTGCGGGAACTAAGGTAATCTCAGCAGATGTTTGGCAAAGACCTGAAGGAGTTGCCATAGAGACACCAGAACACCTAATTGGACAATGTGACCTGGCCAAGGGAAGGGAGGAAGGAATTTATTCTTTAATTGGGTGAAAACCAAGAGAACTAGCTGGAGTTTGGTTTTGCTTCATTTTACATCATTTTGCCTGCCGAAATGATGTACTCAATAAAGTTATGCTTAAAGAGATCTGATCATCTCAATTTGCTGGTTTGGTTGGATTCGTCAGTCTTGACACTTGCCTCTTACAGTCTATGGAGGCCGACTCAGGCCAAGATTTGTTTGTTTGTTTGTTAGTTAGTTAGTTGGTTAGTTGTTAGCTAGTTAGTGTTCTGTCTGGGTCACTCCAGAAGCCAATACCAACCCAAAAAGAGAAGCCAGACACACTGGTAAAAGGCAAAGGCAGTTTTATAAAATTCAAGAAAAACACAGGTAACAGAAAATGTCCTTACAAACAGGAAAATGCTGTATCTTCAGATATATTCACAAAGGCCAAAAGTCCATGCAGCAATACAGAATTCTTGCTGCCAAACCAAAGCTGTAGATAGCAGACCTATACCTCCCACGGATCTTCCAAAGCTGCTGGGCCACAAGCCAGGAACAGAGATGCCGAGAAACAAGACAGGATAACGCCACGCCAAGCTGATATCACTCCACATGGCTTAAAGGGCTTGCCTGCCTTTTAAACCCTGCTGATGAGTACCACACCCAAACCCAGCTGTTTCTACTTCAATGGTGAAAATATCTCTTTAACTGCTCCTTTCGTTGCTCCGAACGTTGCTGTCTCATGTCAATGACAGCTTGTGTGTCATCACCTAATGACTCCAAGCTACTGGCTGGGGAGAGCCCCCCCCCCCCCGGGTCTCTCATGCTGTTCTCCTTCATCCCATTCCTGATTTTCCTCTCCCCCGTCCGACTGTTCAGCCCCCTCCTCTGCGTTGTCATCCTCGTCCGGGCATGGAGCCAGCAGAGACACAGCTGGTCCCTGAGCAGCCTCAGGCTGAATCACAACAGTTAGTTAGTTAGTTAATTGTACTTATCTGCTGCCCAACTCCCAAAGGACTCTGGGCAGCTTCCAACAAGTAAGAAACATTTCATAAAAGCAACAGAAAAACATTAATAAAAACCCTGATAACACAACATTCATGGCCAGATCTATGTTTTGTTCGATCAACGACCCAGGTCTGCTGGAAGAGCCAGGTCTTTACAGCTTTGCAGGGTGGGGGCATATTTTCAGTGGCAATAAAAAGACTGACCACCAAGTCTGATGTCCACCCCTGTCAGCAGATGCCAGCAGGAAGCAAACACCAATCAGTCACCAGAACAGCCAAGCACCAGCCCCAACCAGAAATCAGCATCACTTTGGAGGAATCCCAAAGAGTGATGGAATTTGCGTAGGGATCCAGGAAGAGGCTTCTACCAGACCCACAAACCTCACTATATTGAGCCAAAAGGGGAACTGTGCTGCACTGAGCTACAATCCTCCTCGCACCACAACAGTCTCCATGTCAGCCTCTCCACTGGTTCCTGCTGTTCTTGGAGTCCTCTCCTAAGCCAAGAACTCAGAGAGAACAAATAATTAAATCTAGACGCTCAGGCAATTAATAAAGAGAGGAAACGTGCAGCCTGAAATTCATTTTCTGCTCCCCAAGTTCACGTTTTTTTCAGCTATTCCTTCTTGACATATATGATTATTGTACATCTGAGAAATAAGATTGGGCCTAAGAGTCCAATCCTTCCCCACTATCCTGGTGCGGGTCACGTGATGTCACTGGGATTCAGCCAAAACCTGAGCTCATATCCAATTATAACTTCTTGATCCAGAGAGGAACTGCTTCAAAGCAAGTGTTCAAATAGCATTTCCTCAGGAAAAGGTAATTGCATTAAGCTTCAGCTTGGGGATCTGCAAACATATGTTCAGGGGAAGAGGAAAGACCTTACTTGAGGTCTGTATTCCTGTGCTAAGAGCTTTTTGACAATGATGACTAGTGAAGGTGGGGGGGATCTAATGCTTTGTATCCTTTCACTAAAGAAGAAGCATTTCTTGATCAACTTGGCTCCATGGATGATTTGGTAATAGGTTTCTTAATATCAAACTTTTCTCCACCAAACCTTTCTCTCACATTTAGCTGGATTATATGCAGAGTTTTATTTCTGTTGTCCAGATTCTCAGCAAATATTCAAAAGAAATGTCTTCCTGCCTGTCTGAATATTATTATTATTATTATTATTATTATTATTATTATTATTATTATTATTAATTAGATTTATATGCTGCCCCTCTCCGTAGACTCGGGGCGGCTCACAGCAATAATAAGAACAATATACGGTAACAAATCTAATAATTAAAAAACTAAAAAAAAACCTTATTTAAAATAAAACATACACTCAAACATACCATGCATAAAACATATAGGCCAGGGGAGATGTCTCAATTCCCCCATGTCTGATGGCAGTGGTGAGTCTTAAGAAGTTTACGAAAGGCAAGGAGGGTGGGTGCAATCCTAATCTCCGGGAGGGAGCTGGTTTCAAAGGGTCGGGGCCACCACAGAGAAGGCTCTTCCCCTGGGTCCCGCCAGCTGACATTGTTTAGTCGACGGGACCCGGAGAAGGCCAACTCTGTGGGACCTAACTGGTCGCTGAGATTCGTGCAGCAGAAGGCGGTCCCTGAAATATTCTGGTCTGATGCCATGAAGGGCTTTATAGGTCATAACCAACACTTTGAATTGTGACTGGAAACTGATCGGCAACCAATGCAGACTGCGGAGTGTTGGTGTAACATGGGCATTCCTAGGGAAGCCCATGATTGCTCTCGCAGCTGCATTCTGCACGATCTGAAGTTTCCAAACACTTTTCAAAGGTAGCCCCATGTAGAGAGTGTTACAGTAGAATATGCAGTCATGTCCAATTCTTTTTGTCACTTTACACTACACAATACAATAACAAGATTGAAGTCATGGGTCTCTTTACTCACATTTATAAAAGTTAGAACATAATGCATTCATTTCAAAGCTCGCCGAAACTGAAGGCATTCTTGATATCAGTTGCCAGATGGATGTTGCCAAACCTGTTTTCGCTATAATTTTAACTCCACGTTTCTGCAAAGTTGGTGAAGAATAAATTCCCGTGGGCGAAACCCAATTCTGTATTGTACTGAATGTTAGATTGTTAGGATGTTAGAATTCCTAAATCGCAATCGTGGAAAGGATATTGAGATCATTCACATAGCAGGATAGTGAAGAGCAGCAATCCAGTTTAAATAATAAATGTTCCTATTCAACTTTTAACAGAGAGATTAACAATGAAATACAATGATAATTATTTGCTGTTCTTACTTTACTAGATAGGGTAGGTGGGTTTACCTGCTTTCTCAGATCTAAAGCAGAATATTATGCAATTTGTTTAATGATTTCCTGAGTTTCCAACATATTGAGACTGTTTAATCCATCATATATGAAAAATACTGAATTTTGCAGACCAAACACCAGCACTGGGGGTGGGGGTGGAACTTGAAAGTCTCTAAGCTATTATCAATATGACCGCTTCCCAAAATTTTTGTTACAATGCAAGTGTATTTATTCATAGTCACTTTTAGTCAAGAGTTTATTTTTTGCAATACGCACAAACAAAAAGCACATGTTCCAATCGTTTAACCAAATAACTTTTCCATATACATGCTGTAGTTATTTGGATCCAGGAAGTGCTCAAAAGCTTGCCCATTTACGTTCATGGCACAATTTCCTACATTTCATTTCTTTTCTTGTGTGTGTATGTTTATTTATAAATGCATTTAGCAGTTTAAAATACTTTTAGTTCTTTGGCCAGCATTAAACTTTCAAGCCACTTTTCAGCATTCCACGTGAGATTTTTTTCAGCTTTCCAGTTGATTACTTTAATGTGTCAGCTACCATAAAAGTACTGCTACCATAAAACCTACTACCATTTATGGTGGACCTGCCCAGTTGCTAAAAAAATTTGGGGCAAAATCAAAAGCTATCTAGAGCAAATTGTGGCACAGACAATCCTCCTAAAACCTGAACTTTTCTTTCTTGGTATTACAAGGCAACAATTTACAAATGTCAATAAATACTTAATTCTCCATATTATAACTGTGGCAAGATTTCTATACGCACAAAATTGGAAAACAGAAACAGCCCCCACAACTTTAAGCTTCATAAATAAGGTCCTTAAGTGCGCAGAAATGACAAAAATGACTTCGGAACTACAGGAAAAAGATAAACCCGAATTTTACAAAATACTGTATGGGAAAGTTGGTACAAATGGCTCCAACAGAAAAAATACATTAAAAAAACCTAACGTAAAAGTAATACTAGACACTTCTTCCTTTGTTACCCAAACATAATGAAAATATAGAAACACTGCACCACAAATTGATGGAACATAAAACCCCTAAAAGCAAACTTGTACCTTCCTCAGAAATACCTAAAATGAATACAAATATGATATACAGAATTAAAGAAAATAAACACATAATTCCACACCCTAGACATAAATACCCAACTTCAGGTCACTCAACAGCGATAGTCAACAAAATGGTTGACAACTTATGTCTTTATTATTGAAACTTAACATCTTATATGCTTTAAGCTCATTTGTCTGTCCATTTTTCACACTTTTTTCTTTTTTTCTCTCTTTGTATGTTTTGTTTGCTTTGACTGTTTTTATATGTAGAAATTTCATAATTATTTTTAAAGTAGTAACTTTAATTAAGGAGAGAACTAACCTAGAATTAGGAGAAACTCCCTAGCACTGAGGGCAATTAACAAGTGGAACAGAGATATATTTCAACATCTCCCCTCAGGATGCTACTATAGGGCATTTCATGGCAAAACAACTAGACACAAAAATAGTATTTTTCCCCATGCCATCACTCTGCTAAATACATAATTCCCGCAGAACTGTCTCATTAACTTACCTTTTCTCGTTTTCTCACCTTGCCTACTATCTTATCCTGTTGGTTTCTTATGATTTATCAATTGTTGTTTGTCATTTATGATTAATGATTGAGCTTATGCGCCAGAGATAAATTCTTTGTGTGTCCAACCATACTGGTACTTGGCCAATGAAGAATCGTATTCTGTTCTGCTCTACTCTGCTCTGCTCTACTGTATAAATGTACTAAAGAAAAGAAAAGACACATCTTATAATCAGTATAAGTTGCTTAAATTCCAACGTCTGCAAGAGGAAATGAAAGGAAATAGGTGCAAGAGCCCAGTTGTTCAGTTACTGCTTCCAATGTGGCTAATTGAAGACATCTCTGTAAATGAGTAGACAACCCAACCACTCTAAAGAATTGAAAGGCTGATAACTAGGTTGCTCCTTCAAATATCTCAGAAAAAAATAAATAGAACAGGAGATCACCAACAAGTGCGTTGAATGGCAGCTCCTTATGAAACAGCATAAAATATGCCTCAGCAGCACCAGTGCCTTTAATAAGGACTCTAAGCCAATCAAACTCACTTTCCCATCACATTTGGAAATGTTCATTTTAGTCACTTTATGGATAATAGAGACTTTCAAAGCAGCAAGTTTAAATTTATTTATTTTATTTATTTATTTTGTCCAATACATAATACACATTGAAGAGAATAGATGTGTAATAATATAAATAAAGAAAATAATAGAAGAAAAGATATAAAAGTATAAGTGAACATATTTGAAAGGAAGAAAAGATAAATGAGATAAGGAGAGACAATTGGACAGGGGACAGAAGGCACCCTGGTGCACTTATGCACGCCCCTTACTGACCTCTAAGGAACCTGGAGAGGTCAATTGTGGATAGTCTAAGGGAAAAATGTTGAGGGTTAGGGGTTGACACTACTGAGTCAGGTAATGAGTTCCACGCTTCGACAACTCGGTTGCTGAAGTCATATTTTTTACAGTCAAGTTTGGAGCGGTTAATATTAAGTTTGAATCTGTTGCATGCTCTTGTTTTGTTGCGATTGAAGCTGAAGTAGTCATTGACAGGTAGAACATTGCAGCATATGATCTTGTGGGCAATGCTTAGATCATGTTTTAGGAGACGTAGTTCTAAGCTTTCTAGACCTAGGATTGATTGTCTGCTTTCGTAGGGTATTCTGTTTTGAGTGGAGGAGTGAAGGGCGCTTTTGGTGAAGTATATTTGGACATTTTCAAGGGTGTTGATGTCCGAGATGTGGTATGGGTTCCAGACAGATGAACTGTAATTGACACCCAAAGTGTTTTACCTTCTTCTTTGGATTAAAAAAAAATTAAACAGACTTGAGAATTAATATATATATATAATTGTCAACACAAACACACACACACACAAGGATTTGGATTTAAGAAAGTTTTAAATGCCCTGTGAGACAGAAGGATTTGGTACACCAGTTATTTTTGCTGTAAGATTTGAAAAGCAAGTATGGTATATAATTAAATAATATATACAGTGATCTCTCGGTTAGCGCGGGGGTTACGTTCCAAGACCTCCCGCGCTAACCGATTTCCGCGTTATACTGGATGCGGAAGTAAAACCACCATCTGCGCATGTGCACCATTTTTTTCATGGCCGCACATGCGCAGATGGTGGAGTTTGCGTGTGGGCGGCGGGGAAGACCAAGGGAAGATTCCTTCAGCCGCCCAACAGCTGATCTGCTCCGCAGCGCGGAAGCAGCGAGGAGCCGAAGATGGGGTAAAGGCAAAGGGGAAACCCCATCTTCGGCTCCTCGCTGCTGCCACGCTGCGGAGCGGATCAGGTGTTGGGCGGCTGAAGGAACCTTCCCTTGGTCTTCCCGCCAGATCACTTGCCGCTTGCCGCTTGCCAGTCCACGCCCCCCTGGATGAGCGGCCCCGCATGGCCCCAGCGCCGGACTCCGTTGCCGAACGCCGAAACCGGAAGGGGCGAGGTGGGGGAGAACGGGAGGCTCAGCATTCCGTCAGTCGCAGCGCTGGCTGTCAACTTTTCTTTTTAGCACTGGGGAGGCAAGTCAGCTCCTGGCCAGTTTTAAAAAGAAAAGTTGACAGCCAGCGCTGCGGCTGACGGAATGCTGAGCCTCCCGTTCTCCCCCACCTCGCTCCTTCCGGTTTCGGCGGTTTCGCAGCGCTGGCTGTCAACTTTTCTTTTTAGCACTGGGGAGGCAAGTCAGCTCCTGCCCAGTTTTAAAAAGAAAAGTTGACAGCCAACGATTGTTCCGCTGCCGCCAGCATGGCCTGGCTGGCAGCGCCCAGGATCACTCGGCTGTGGGTGGCAGGAAAGCGAATGTCACGGGGCTGGGCTCGGCTCCATCCTCGGCTCCCCTCCTACCAGCCCCGCCGCGGAACGCTCCATTCTGTTCCCTGCCGGCCCGATTGAGCGGCCGGCGGTCTCCATTCAGGGAACAGAATGGAGCCTTCCGCGGCGGAGCTGGTAGGAGGGGAGCCGAGGATGGAACCGAGCCCAGCCCCGTGGCATTCGCCTTCCTCCCGCCTGCAGCCGAGTGATCGTGGGCTCCTTCGCAACCTCAGAGAGCTTCCTGGTTTTCGTGAGCTTTCATGCCCAGGAAGCTCTCCGAGGTTGCGAAGGAGCCCAGGATCACTCGGCTGCGGGTGGCAGGAAAGCGAATGTCACGGGGCTGGGCTCGGCTCCCCCAGCCCCGCCGCGGAAGGCTCCATTCTGTTCCCTGAATGGAGACCGCCGGCCGCTCAATCGGGCCGGCAGGGAACAGAATGGAGCGTTCCGCGGCGGGGCTGGGGGAGCCGAGCCCAGCCCCGTGACATTCGCTTTCCTGCCACCCGCAGCCGAGTGATCCTGGGCTCCTTCGCAACCTCGGAGAGCTTCCTGGGCATGAAAGCTCACGAAAACCAGGAAGCTCTCTGAGGTTGCGAAGGAGCCCACGATCACTCGGCTGCAGGCGGGAGGAAGGCGAATGCCACGGGGCTGGGCTCGGTTCCATCCTCGGCTCCCCTCCTACCAGCCCCGCCGCGGAACGCTCCATTCTGTTCCCTGCCGGCCCGATTGAGCGGCCGGCGGTCTCCATTCAGGGAACAGAATTAAAAAAAAATTATTTTTTAATATTTTATTTTTTTAAATAATATTTTTTGAAAAACCGCGTTGCAGCGTTTCGCGCTAATCGAGAACGCGCAAGTCGAGGGACCACTGTACTCAGAAACAACTGAGGCAGAACTAAACCCATATCAGGAACTGAGACTTGATGAAGTCAACAAATGGACACTAGAGGGAACTGAAGGACCAGGCAGAAAGAGTTAAAATATCTGAGGCAGCTATACATTTTTCTTATCTTAAAGAGTTTTGTGAAAGCTGGATTGAGATATTAAAACTAATATCTCAGGTAAGATAAAAAATTTCAATGGATAAATGTTTTAGAAGAGGATGAGAAAATTGCTAAAAGACATAGTTTATTATAGACATTAATACAAGTGAAGGCATGGATGACAGCAATGTGGAGCTTACCAAAAATACAAATCTAGAAATGGATCTATACATGGAACCACTACAACCCAAAATTCTGGATGATGTCTCTTCATGGGAAGAAAAGAATGTGAACATGGTACAGATGTGACAAGAAATCCTGGACAATGCCTTTTTATGGTACTCTTCATTCAGGGCAAACAACCACGTCTGCTGGAACAAACTTTCAGCAGACGTGGTTGGTAAATCCACAGTAACTGAATTTAAACATGCCTGGGACAAACATATATCCATCCTAAGATAAAAATACAGGAAATAGTATAAGGGCAGACAGGATGGACCATGGGGTCTTTTTCTGCCGTCAGTCTTCTATGTTTCTAACAACTTGATATTGCCAAATCAGAACCGAAAACACACAATTTCCAGTTCTGTGTAGATTTGATTTATTTATTTATTTTCATTTGAAATATTTATATAGCCGCCCATCTTCTAACCAATTCTTGGGGGCTCCCAATCCAAAGTTAAAATAACATTTAAAAACATATTAAAACTATAAAACCAAACAGATTAAAACATTATATCCAACAAAGACTTGGCACCAAAGCAGCCTATGGGGAAAAGAGGTTTCTTTTGTAAATTTAAAAGAAGGTGAAAAATTACTGTATTCGCTTATTTTCATATGATGAAGGTGAGAGGCCACTTCTTTAATATTGTTTTTATTGCAATAATAATGTTTTCCCCTTTTTTTCTAATTTTTTTCTCTTATTTTCTACACCTTTTGGACTTTTCTTCTATTTTTCCTTTTTATTCTAGTTTAGTTCCTAGTACTTTTTCTATGTTTACTAAAACTTCAACAAAACTATTTTGTAAAAAAGAGAAAGGACATTTTCTGTTATATAGTGGTGACTTCCTAGAAGCTGTTTTGTCTTATTTTAGTCTTGCTTGAAACAAATCTAATTAGAAAGATAAAGAAAAATAATCACTGTTTTACTTTATTTCTTCTTTTGATCATGCCTCATGTTCTAGCAACACCACTCTTATGTGCTTTACTCACAATCTCATCTCATCCTCAGGCCAGCCCATCTCTAAGCCTAGCTCTAATCTTAATTAAATAAAATAAGCAATGTGTACAGCAGGGCTGGGGTTTGGACATTTTGCTGTGTAGTGTTTGAGTAAATAGCTTCAATACAAGTCAGTTCCAAGTCTATTATTTCTCTACCAATCTTGAAGGCTACAGTAGATGAAATTGGTTCATATCCATGTAGCAACAAAGGCATTAGCAAGTAGCAAGGAAAAAGAGATACTTAAGGGACATTATCAGGGTTTTTTTTAAAAAAAAAGTGTTTATTTTTTTAACAGAGGAAAACCCATCTGTCATCAAAAGCAACAGTTGCTATAGGGAAATTTTGAGCAGAAAAATATCATTGAAATGTATACGTTGCCTTTCACATTTGGCTTTAGCCACATTTTTCCTGTGGTTTCCTCTTTTTTGCCATGCATCCACTTATTTTTAGCTTTGACCAATCTTTTCTTCTATACATACCTTCTATTCCTTATGTGTAACAAAAAATATTTCCAGAATATCTTGAGCCTCAAACCAACCAATTACGTATTATCTTATTGCGTGTGTAGCCCCGACGTTTGTAATTAGTTCAGTTTCTGTTTCTGATTCATTGTTGTATGAAACCACAACATTGGGTTAATTGCATAATAGGGGTAACAAGTTCATGGAGACATAGCCAGCATTTTTTAACCCACAGATGCTACATTGAACATCCACAGCAATTGTGGAGAAATGTACTTGGTGATGTCACAATGCAACATTTGTACTCGCCTCTTACATATTTGTATTGGATATCAGTAGCAGTTTGCCCACAAAACACCACAGCGGCATCACCAAAATGATCTTAATGGAAGTCCATAGCCCTTAAGCCCATGATGGTGAACCTATGGCACATGTGCATGCAAGACTTTTCTGTTTCAGCTCCCCCAGCTGATTTTCAGCCTTTGGAAAGACAGTTTTGTCCTCCAGATGCTTCAAGAAAGCTTCCCTGAAGCCCCGGAGGCCCAAAAAAAAAAAAATATCCCTCAATGGACAAACCGGAAGTTCAGAAAGAGCACACTTCCGGTTTGCCGGTTTATTTTTTTCAGTGGTGGGTACATACCGGTGTGTTCCGTAGACCCGTATCGGTATGAACTCACTGATTTGGGGTGATTTGTTTTCTGGTGTCTCCGTGTGGAAGAAGCCCTCATCTGTGCTTCGGACAAAGAATAAAGTATGTTTTATTGTGGTATGTTTTGCTGTGTGAATGGCAATGAATGATTTTAAATCTTATTAGAGATTTTCAAAGTTTTTAAAAGATTTTTAGATATATACATGGTATATTGTTTTTGACATATTGTGAGCTGCCCCCGAGTCCTCAATCAATCAATCAATCAATCAATCATAAGCATTAAGACGGGGTGGTGGGAGGGCTTCTTCTAACATGAAAACACCAAGAACAAATTGCCCAAAATCAGTGGATTCATACTTATGCTGGTTTCTGGGCCACACTGGTATGACCTGCATTGGCTGCCGATCGGTTTCCGGTCACAATTCAAAGTGTTGGTAATGACCTTTAAAGCCCTACATGGCATTGGGCCAGAATACATCCAGAACCGCCTTCTACCGCACAAATCCCAGCGGCCGATAAGGTCCCACAGAGTTGGCCTTCTCCGGGTCCCGTCGACCAAACAATGTCATTTGGCGGGCCCCAGGGGAAGAGCCTTCTCTGTGGTGGCCCTGGCCCTCTTGAATCAACTCCCCCCAGAGATTAGAACAGCCCCCACCCTCCTTGTCTTTCGCAAATTACTCAAAACCCACCTTTCTCGCCAGGCATGGGGGAGTTAGGATATTCTTTCCCCTAGGCCATTACAAGTTATGTATGGTATGTTTGTGTGTATGTTTGGTTTTTATAATATGGGGTTTTTAGTTGTTTTATTAAATTGGATTGTTACATGTTGTTTTTTATCATTGTTGTTAGCCGCCCCGAGTCTGCGGAGAGGGGCGGCATACAAATCCAATAAATAATAATAAATAATAATAACAATAATGAACCCACCAGTGCCTATCAGGCTTCGAAAGGCTGTGCACATGTGTGAGGGTCAATGTGTGTGGGGGTTGCACATACACCCTTTTGGTATGCGAACCGAAAAAGGTTCACCATCACTGCCTTAAGCCTTCAAGTACATTTTCCATTTTCCGTATCCTCCGTTTCCTTCTTGATGATATTATGCGGTTTCCTTAGGATAGTTTGCTATGGAGGAAACACTCTGCAGCAGCCTCTAATCTAGCTTCTGAGTTGTGATGTATTTGATTTTTTGTGGAAGTGACAAGATAGGAAATAATATATGACCAAAATGGAAAATTAGGAGTATTCTTATTCAAGATCTTTTTCACCCAGATGAACTGTGCACTGAAACTAAAAACCAAACCTGGCTTCAAGGATTGAGAAACTATTATATTTGGTTGTGCCATTTCTTAAGCAAAAGATCTTGAGCAGCAGGATAAAGAAAAGGGGCATTGGTTCTTCCCCGATGCACCCTTTTTCTGAGACTTGAATGGAGAGTCCAGGATGCGTTGCTCTAGTCCCATAGCTTATCTCAGGGACCGCCTCTAGTCCCATAGATTATCAAAGGGACCGCCTTCTGCTGCACGAATCCCAGCAACCAGTTAGGTCCCACAGAGGGGGCCTTCTCCGGGTCCCGTCAACTAAACAATGTCATTTGGCGGGGCCCAGGGGAAGAGCCTTCTCTGTGGCAGCCCTGGCCCTCTGGAACCAACTCCCCCCGGAGATTAGAATTGCCCCCACCCTCCTCGCCTTTCGTAAGCTCCTTAAAACCCACCTCTGCCGTCAGGCATGGGGGAACTGAGATACTCTTTTCCCCTAGGCCTTTACAATTTATGCATGGTATGTTTGTTTGTAGGTATGATTGGTTTTAAAATAAGGGTTTTTTAGTTGTTGTAGTATTGGATTTACATGCTGTTTTTATTATTGTTGTTAGCCGCCCTGAGTCTACGGAGAGGGGCGGCATATAAATCCAGTAAATAAATAAATAAATAAATAGATAGATAGATAGATAGATAGATAGATAGATAGATAGATAGATAGATAGATAGCTCTAAGGATTGGGTTGAATTTTCTGAGGATCTGCCTCCTGGATGACGTTTCCTCAGTCAAAAACAAATCTGAAGCAAATGATGCAAGCCCACAGCAGAATCCACAAAACCGTGGCCATACCTCCCGACACATCTGCAGAAATATAAACACCAATTCCCACGGGCTGGCCAAAACCAGACCCATTGGTGGGGATGAATTTTTCCTTTGATTCTTGGTTCGATTAAGAACCAATTCCCCTTTTCCATCGTATCGAAGGGAGAGTTCAGGATCAGATATACCAAAGGAAGCAGAAACAGTGGTGGAGCTAGCTCAAAAGAGCTGTGCACCAAAGGATACCAGATCGCCTGCAAGATAAGAAGAAGAGAAGATCCAGTCCTTGAAAGCTACCACTGTTGGCAAGCAAGCAGAAGCCACCCGCAAATGGGCTAGTCCTGTCAAGATCAGGGAAACAGAGACGATGGATCCCAAGGAACGACAAAATTGGCGAAAGCAACTGCTTGGTGAGAAACAGCCCACTTCGCTCCCTTGGTTGGTCAAAGGCCGAAAGACTCAAGCAGGGCAAGATCAAGTAAAATAAAGGTCACAGCAGCCTGTTTGGTCACCCTGAGGTAGCACGAGCAGATAGTCTTGGTCTCTCCAAGCACGATCCTAAAGGAATCACAGGGAAAGTCCAGGAAGGATTGAACCAAAAAAATATTAGGGAAAGGTGAAAATCAATCTAAAGCTCACAGGAGATGAGGGGGAAAAAAATCATCCATGAGAGCTGAGGACTGAGTTGGACAACAGGAAATGTCATCAAGGAGGCGGATCCTCAGAAAATTCAACCCAGTCCTTAGAGCTGTGGGACTAGACTAGAGCAATATGGGGCTCAATTGTGATTGTAAGTCGAGGAGTATGTATAAAATTGTGGTAGTTTCTTACAATTTTAAGATTAGATCAATTCAACTAAATGATGATGATGATGATGTCCCAATACCAGGTGACAATCAAATTGATGAAAAACAACAGAAAAACCTAGCCGATATCAGGATCTTAAAATCAAACTATGACAACTCTGGCATAAACCAGTAAAGGTGGTCCCAGTGGTAATCGGCACACTGGTTGCTGTGCCAAAAGACCTCAGCCGGCATTACATTTAATTTTTAAAAATTAGTGTTTTTAAAAAATAGGTGATGTGTGTATATCCTGAACATTTCAGGGAATATTTAGGAAACTAGCATTACAATTGTCCTGCCTTTGCAATTGTAACACATATGGTTTTGTCTTGTCCTGTAACTGTTGTGTTTAGTGCTGACATAAACATAATTTTTAATATGTCATTAATTATGGCTCAGTTGCTGTACATGAAAGATTAACGACCTTCTTGGCTATAGTGCTATGTTTTGGAGCCTGTCAAACTATTCAAAGAATTATTATTCAACATTGGAGGGAGAATCTATACTTGATTTGCAACAGTGGTTTACTGATGTGCATTTGTCAACATCTGAACTACTCTTGGAACAAGGGTATGCTTGATTGTTCTGTTTGTAAAATAATTTCCAGTGTTATAAATTTTCCCTTTTTCCTTTTTATCGCCATGCTTATCAATTTTGAAATTGCTTTTCTATATTGTTATAGGTATTTGTACCTTCTTTTACTATTCAGTTTATCAATGAAACCTTTAACACTTGGATACTAACTTTCATTGGTTGTGCTGATTATATAGGATTGCTAGCAAAATAAATATTAAGAAGTAATTAATAGAGTTGGAAGGGATCTCGTAGGTCATCTAGCTCAATCCCTCACCCAAGCAGGAGACCTTACACCATTTCCTACAGATGGCAGTCCAGTCTCTCCCTGAAAGTTTCCAGTGATGAAGTTCCCACAACTTCTGAAAGCAAACTGTTCTATTGGTTGATTGCTTTCACAGTCAGAAAAAATTCTCCTTATACAGTGATACCTTATCTTACAAACTTAATTGGTTCCGGGACGAGGTTCTTAAGGTGAAAAGTTTGTAAGACGAAACAATGTTTCACATAGGAATCAATGGAAAAGCGATTAATGCGTGCAAGCCCAAAATTCACCCCTTTTGCCAGCCGAAGCGCCCATTTTTGCGCTGCTGGGATTTCCCTGAGGTTCCCCTCCATAGGAAACCCCACCTCCGGACTTCTGGGTTTTTGCGATGCTGCAGGGAAATCCCAGCAGGGGAATCCCAGCAGGAAAATCCCAGCATCGCAAAAACAAGTGCTTCGCTGGCAACGGAAGTCCGGAGGTGGGGTTTCCCATGGAGGGGAGCCTCAGGGGAATCCCAGCAGCGCAAAAATGGGTGCTTCTCTGGCAACGGGAGTCTGGAGGCGGGGCATCCCTGCGGCGGTGGTGGGTTTGTAAGGTGAAAATAGTTAGTAAGAAGAGGCAAAAAAATCTTAAACCCCGGGTTTGTATCTCGAAAAGTTTGTATGATGAGGCGTTTGTAAGATGAGGTATCACTGTATCTCCTTATAGAGGTTGAATCTCTCCTTGTTCGGTTTCCATCCATTGTTCCTTGCTTTGGAAAGTAACTTGATGTCCTCCTCTCTGCCTTAAACTTAAATGCAAATCGTTGTGCATTTCCTATTTATTAAATGTGTTATGGGCAAAGGTTGAACTAGAAACATGAATATGAAATATCCCTGCAATTTCAACATCTTCTCAGTACAACAGAGTTGGAAGGAACCTTGCAGAGCTTCTGGTCTTCAATTCCCTGCTCCAAGAAGAAACCCTATACCAGTCCAGACAATGATTGACCAATCTCTTTAAAAACCTGCAGCACCAACAACTTTGGTAGGCAAATCGTTCTACTGATTAATTGTTGTGTCAGAAAATTTATCCTTAGTTCTAGGTTGGTTCTCTCCTTGATTACTTTCCATTCATTGCTTGTCCTGCCTTCAGATGCTTTAGAGAAGTGGTTGGCCCCTGTGTTCTTTGTGGCAGCCCCTCAGATATTGGAACATGTCAGAGTTATTTTGAATCTGTGTTGGAAACATGGCGGATACCAGGCACAAGGTAGTTTTCTCAATAAAGACACGACAGCAGGAGTTCTTTCTTCAGAAGGCTCTTTTACTTCTACAATAGTATCAACACTATATTACAGAACAAACCACCAACCAAACAACCACTATCAGACCACACTATACTACACCACTAAACCAAACCATCAAACCAGACCACACCCACACAATAGGTGTATTACATTATATAGATGTATTGACCAATCAGATCATAGAACAGATTGTGTCATTCTGCTGAGGCACCATGACTCAGCTTTTTCTTTACTTCTACTGTACTTGTACTGTTACTTCAGGGTTATATCCTGACAGAACACTGTTATCATGTCTCTCCTGGTCCTTCTTTTCGTTGTACTAGACATGTCCAATTCCTGCAACTGTTCTTTGTGTGTTTTAGTCTCCAGTCCCCCATTCATCTTTGTTTTTCTTCTCTGCGCCCTTTCTAGAGTACCAACATCATCACTGGTGAACAAAACTGGATGCAATATTCTCAGGCATTTGATTATTCTACTTGATTGTGTTTTCTAACCCAATCTAACTAGAGCACACAAAGCTATTTGCACTGAGTGAGATAGAAAAAAACAGTAGAGGAGAAAGGTATGATAATAACATGCTACTGATATAGGTTAATAATAATAATAATAATAATAATAATAATAATAATAATAATAATTTATTAGATTTGTATGCCACCCCTCTCCGAAGACTCGGAGCGGCTCACAAACGTGACAAATCTAATACTTAAAAACATCTAAAACCCCATATCATTAAAACCATACAACTCAGTCATACCATACGTAAACGATATTAGCCTGGTGATATCTCAATTACCCCATGCCTGGCAACATAGGTGGGTCTTCAGTAACTTATGAAAGGAAAGGAGGGTGGGGGCGGTTCTAATCTCTGGGGGGAGTTGATTCCAGAGGGTCGAGGCTGCCACAGAGAAGGCTCTTCCCCTAGGTCCCGCCATTGTTTAGTCGATGGGACCCAGAGACAGCCAACTCTGTGGGATCTTATCAGCTGCTAGGATTCGTGCGGCAGGTTCTTGGAAGTTGCAAGTTGCAACCTGTCTAGATGTAATCATCTTTTTTCTGAAAATTGTCAGATAAAATTAGGGAGCCTTGCACAAAGTTACATTAAAATTCATAATGGCTATGCTTTTTAAAAAAAAAATAGAAAGTGTAATAGACATTTTGCTGTCAAATTGTGTGTGTGTGTGAGAGAGAGAGAGAGAGAGAGAGAGACTGCTACAGGCTCTGCTATTTGGCAACCTGCTAAATATTGTTACATTTCTTCCTTCAATTTTTTGCATATAGTAATTCCCACTGATTTTAATACACTGGACAACGATTGGCTTGTAAATTGTGTACATGTAGATTCCAGTTTAATTAGCTGCAGATGCTGAGAGTTCTGAAAAGGAAAATCTTTGCTCAGTTTTGTCGCTATTTGCAAGCATCAGCCAATTTTATGAAAAGGAATTTATCTGTGTGGTTTTAGGATTAGAACTTTTTTGATCAATTCATGCTGGTAATAACTATAAATATGTGCAGGAGTGCTAGTTTTCAGATGCCTAGAATGTACATATCTGCCTGTTTAGGGTAGGAACCAAATGTTAGAGTTCGTTAAAATCAATTTCTAAGCAGTAAGCTAGAATAAAAACAGGGTAAATGCAAGCCGTTCTATTTGCAGAATTGCTAATTCTTTCGTATTGTCACAACAAATAACTTTGGCACCCCAAAGCAAAGTTTACTAATGTACACAAACAAACACACACACACAAAACCACACACATCAAATGTGTTCCTAGAATTAATGTGACCGGGGGCTCAATTGTGGCTTCTGTTTTTAATACAGTCTCGACCTTAGAACATATGAAATGCAGATGAAAAAAAAAATGCCCCTGAACAGATGCCGACTCCCTTTTCCTCAACTCTGATTAGTAAAAAAATGAAGAATGGTTTCCAGATAGACTTAAATATCAATACCTTAAAAAAGGAGGAGAAAGGAATGAGAAACAAGATTCTTCCTTTTAAAATGGGCATTTTCATCCTTCCCTGTGAGTTCAGGCTTGGCTCCTGATCGACTCCAAGTGGAAGAAAAATCTCCAACCATTCACAAACACTGGTTTTCATCTTACTGCTGAGGTTGTGTCAACCTTGCAAAGACCTGTGTAACCTTCCCACTTCTGTTTTAGCAAAAGTGTATTTCCAGGTTCACCAAACAATCCAATCCCTATCCACTTAGATATTTATCTGAAGGAAGTGTTTCCTTCCAGGTAAGTACAAGATCGCAACCTTATTCTCGCCTAGGTCTTTTAATAAAATTAGATCTGCTTGCTAAAACATGTGTGTATATTCATATTATGAAACAGACTTGATCATATAAATACAATGATACCTCGTCTTGCAAACCCCTCGTCATACAAACTTTTCGAGATACAAACCTGGGGTTTAAGATTTTTTTGCCTCTTCTTCCAAACTATTTTCACCTTACAAACCCAAGCCACCGCCATTGGGATGCCCCACCTCCGGACTTCTGTTGCCAGCGAAGCGCCCATTTTTGCGCTGTTGGGATTCCCCTGAGGCTCCCCTCGCTGGGAAATCCCACCTCCGGACTTCTGTGTTTTTGTGATGCTGCAGGAGAATCCCAGCAGCGCAAAAACAGGCGCTTCGCTGGCAACGGAAGTCCGGAGGTGGGGTTTCCCAGCGAGGGGAGCCTCAGCAAAATTACATCACAAAAACATGGAAGTCTGGAGGTGGAGTTTCAAGGACTTCCGTGTTTTTGCGATGCTGCAATTTCGCTGAGGCTCCCCTCACTGGGAAACCCCACCTCCGGACTTCCATTGCCAGCGAAGCACCCGTTTTTGCACTGTTGGGATTCCCCTGCTGGGATTCTCCTGCAGCATCACAAAAACATGGAAGTCCGGAGGTGGGATTTCCCATGGAGGGGAGCCTCAGGGGAATCCCAACAGTGCAAAAACGGGTGCTTCGGCTGGCAAAAAGGGTGAGTTTTGGGCTTGCATGCATTAATCGCTTTTCCATTGATTCCTATGGGAAACATTGTTTCATCTTACAAACTTTTCACCTTACAAACCTCATCCCGGAACCAATTAAGTTCGTAAAACAAAGTATCACTGTGCTTCTCTTCAAAACCGTTGTTTGTTAAGGCTGTTCCATATACAGTATATGTTCTTCTGTAGACTCAGCCACTGTAAATTTTGTTCTGAAAAGTTATCCCTGCAATTCTTTGACTGATTAGGATCTAAATAGGAATTAAAGTTTGGAACTGCATTCAAATATTCTAATACATATCTAGAAAAAAACTATAGATCTCGTCATCTACCACATTGCTTCTCTGTGCCAATCCTCCCCCCCCTTCTTTTTAAACAATCTTCAATCCTGCTAGCAAACAACTGATACAGGCCAATTTTCCTGTAAAATTACCTTTAGCTGCAAATATAATGCCATTAAACCCAAACCTCAGGAAATTAGATCACAAAGGAAATAAAACCCAGCAGCAGGCGCAGAACTGGTGATTATGTGGAAGAAAGATCTGGGAGGGAGAAGGGTGGATAGGTAGATAGGCATCGACCAGAGTCCGGAAGGAGTTGGGCAGCCTAGAAATCCAATGAATGAATGAATGAATGAATGAATGAATGAATGAATGAATGAATGAATGAATGAATTGAATGAATAAATAAATAAATAAATAAATAAATAAATAAATAAATAAATAAATAAATAAATAAATAAATAAATAAATAAATAAATAAATAAATAAATTTCCCCAAAGAAATCAATGGCATAAACTTCAGGATTGTTGCCAATAAAGCCACCACAGCACATCTATGAAATTAGCAAGAATCAAACTCAAATGGTGTGAATTTATTTCTCATCCTATTTGTTTGTTTATTCGTTCACTCGATTTCTATGCCGCCCTTTTCCTGAGAAAGGAAGGAAAGGAAGAAAGGGAAAGAAGAAGGAAGGAAGGAAGGGGAGAGAGGGAGGAAATAAGGGAGAGGGAAGGAGGGGAAGGGGAAGGAAGGAAGGAAAGGAAGGAAGGGAAAGAAGGAAGGAAGGAAGGGAAAGGGAGCAGGAGGGAGGGAAAGGGAGGAAAGAAGGAAGGGAAGGAAGGAAGGAAAAGGGAGAGAGGAAGCAAAGAAGGAAGGAAAGGAGAGGGAGAGAGGGAGGGAAAGGAAAAGGAAGGAAAAGAAAGGGAAATGGAGGAATGAAGAAAGGAAAGAAAGGGGAAGGAAGGAAGGGGAAGGGAGGAAAGCAAGAAAAAGAAAGAAAGAAAGACAGACAGAAAGAAAGAAAGAAAGAAAGAAAGAAAGAAAGAAAGAAAGAAAGAAAGAAAGATTTCCCTCGCAACCTTTTCACACCCTTGCAGCTCCTATTGGGCCAAATTAGAGATCCGATCCTCCGGGGTTTCGCAGCCCAGCTTGCTCCCCTCCTCCAACCCCCCCCCCCCCCAAAAAAATCCCCCACCTCCACCCCAGCCCGGTCCCTTTCTCCCTCCGCCCTCCCGTTATCCTTCGCCGGGACCCCTT
The DNA here is from genome assembly GCF_031021105.1 of Erythrolamprus reginae. NCBI lineage: Eukaryota > Metazoa > Chordata > Lepidosauria > Squamata > Dipsadidae > Erythrolamprus > Erythrolamprus reginae. Next base: position 261,770,869 of record NC_091951.1, on the reverse strand, counting down.
TTCCCCCTTTTGTTATTCGGCAGGTCTGATTAGCCGAGGCCTGATTGGCTGGCTGCCTGTTCGGAAAATAGAGCCCGGGCAGATCGCCCCCCCCCCTCCGCTCCTTCTCCCGCTCGCCCAGTTCCAGGCAGGAAGCATTGAGCGAGCGGGGCTGATTGGAAGCTGATCGGCAGCGGCTGAAGCGTTAAAGAGCTCCCGCTTTTGCCTGCCGCCGCCGAGCCTTTGACAAGCAGCGCGCCGCGGCGGTTGCCTCCTTTTGCCCAGCGCGCCTGCTTGCCTGCCTGCCCGCCCGACTCACGATCCCGGGCATGGATTATTGCCGCCGGGCGACCGCCAGCGCTCTTCTCCTGGCTTCGTTGCTTCTGGTAAACGGCGCTCATTATTCCAAGTCTCTCGCAATCCGGGGGGGGGGGGGAGGCTGCGGGTGTGTGTGGAGGGCAGGGGAAGCGGGGGTTGGGAGGGAGGAGAAGGCGAGCGGTGCTACTTTTGGAAGCGCTTTCTTGGAAAGTTTGTCTGTGCCAGCTGAACGCTGGCCTTTAAGAGTGTGTGTGCGTGTGAGAGAGAGAGCGAGCGAGCAAGAGAGAAAGAGCAAAATAGTTTGGGAGCTCTATACTTGTCTCCCTTCCTTTTCATTATCAGCAAACATATGTTACATCTATCTATCTATCTCTGTCTTTCTATCAATCTCTCTCTCTCCTATCTGTCTGTTTATCATTCTATCTATCCATCCATATCGCTCTCTCTCTATCTATCTATCTCCTATCTCTCTCTCCTATCGATCCATCTGTCTATCTATCCATCCTTCTCTCTCTCTCTCATCTATCTATCTTCTCTCTCTCCCCCCCCCCTATCGATGAGCGATCTGTCTTTCTATTTATCTATCTATCCATCTCGCTCTCGCTCTCTCATCTATCTCTCTTATCTATTTATCTATTTATCTATTCATATCTATCCATCCATCATTCTATCTATTTATCTATTCATACCTATCTATCTATCTATCTATCTATCTATCTATCTATCTATCTCGGTCTATCGGTCTATCGATCTATCAATAAATCTATCTCTAGGCGCCGGTGGCCTCCCCTTCGGGCGTTGCTGGCAGGCTTTCGCGAACGCGCATTGCAAAGAGCGACTTCTTGGAGTGGAATTGAAAGAAAATTTTAAAAAAGTTTCTCTGCAAACCAGCCGCGACGAAGCGGTGCTGAGAGACTTGTAGACGTAATTTTGCTGTCACTTGAAATGTGCGCTTAAGCGCCGTGCGTTACAATGACAGGTCCGGGTTGACCCCGCCCGAACAAGAGATGCGGGGCTTTGATTTCATTCTTTTTTTCTCTCTCCTTTCGTCCTCTTCCTCCGTCTCCCCTCCGGCTATTTCTGCCGCACTGCCTTAGCAAGAAAAGCAGGGTTTGGTCTTTTAATTTCTTTTTCCCACTTTCCCAGCTTTAAGGGAGGTATCTGCGAGATGGTCAATGCCAGTTGTTGGGTTCATGCGGAATGCAAACTTTTTTGGAAGTTCTCTCTCTTGATCTTAAGGGTGCGCTGCTTTTTAGCATTAGAGAGAGATCTGGGTTTCAGTAACTTGCACTTCAGCCATTTGAACTTCAGCAAAGTCTCATGGTACCCTTGTCTGCTCTTGGAAATGAATGTGTCCCTGGGAATAATCTTGTGAGGGACCAACCTTATTTGCTTTTTTCCCCTCCACAGTTTCCTTATGTACATCTATACATGTACCTTAAGACATCAAAACATACATAATTATACATTTTTATCCAATCTATCATGAATCAATATCCTATTTTTGCACCTATTTTGTACTGCTATTTATCAATCTGTTTTTTTTTCATTCATTCATTCTTTCCTTATTTATTTATTTTTTATTATTTGTTTATTGATTGATTGATTGATTGATTGATTTGGATTTGGATGCCAGCCAACTCCCGAGGGACTCTTTACATTACCCTTTCTCTATCTCCATCTCACCCTTCTACCTTTTTTCTCCTTCCATTCCTTCCCTTCTCCCTTCCCTTTCTACTTCCTCTTTCTCCCTCTTAACCTTTCCCCGAGAGATTCTAATCATAATTCATCTTGTATTTAACAGACGGATAACATATTCCTATACATCTTTTAATTGTCGCTGTCTGTTCTGCCTGGCCACCGCCACCCAGGAACAAAGTAATTAATCAAACACACACATGCAGATTTGTAAAAATCAAACAAGGGTTATTCTTTATATTCAGGAAATTGCAAACATTTCAGAGAAATGTTAGTTTAACAGTTCAATAGGTCAGAGTTAATTACTCCAATCAATGCAGAAGCCTATTAGGCTTTCTCCAGCCAGAAAAACTCACACCTTAAATGTCAGAGTATTCACAGAAATCCAAACCTGAAGCCATCCACAACACTGTGCCTTCTAAACTCATTATTTTTTTTAATATTATATCCATACATGTTATTCTTTATTCTCGGTATATAGTGCTAATCTATTGCTGCCTCCTCAAAATCTAATTTTTCCACCTGGATCTAGCACCTTTTATTCTCCATTTTCTTCCCTTTTAGTCATTCTAACTTAATTTCTATATACATATTCATTTTCTATCCAGTCATATCACCCATACCTTATAATAGTCTGTATCTTCCTTCCAGCCTTATTTCCAATGCAGCCACCCCACTAATGTGCTTGAATATCATTCCCAATGTGGTTCATTTGTTGTGGGGAGGTAATGGTGAAACAATATATTTCAGGGGGGGGGGAACCTTGTAATTAGAATTTCATAATGGCTGAGAGGAGGGGAAAGAAGCTACTTGGCAGAAAGATCTACCCCATGCTTTTGGAGCAAATCCTAAAAAATAAATCAAGTGCAAATGCAAATTAAGCAAACCATTTAGTGAACTTCATGGGTTTGTTTCATAGTTATAGAGCAGCATACTTTCTTAGTGACTGCACTATCATATATAATTTCAGTGGGCTGCAGTCATTTGGATATTTAAATTCACTTCACTAGAATTTCTCTTGAACTGAATCTCTAGGATTGGGCTACTGTTCAGAAATTCCCTTCCCTGATCTTCTGCTTATTAAATGTCCTGAACTGCAGCTCCCATCATTAACAACCAATGTGGTCAATATTAGCTCTAGATGAAGAAAAATGCTGTTTAACGTACAATATCTGGAGGGTGGTTGGTTATGTTCTAATTTCAGCCAACACCCACTATTGTAATTGGCTTCAGTTCTATCACCATTACTAGCCCTGCACTTGTCCCTAGGATAAACATTTAAGTTACAAAGAATGAGTCTTTAGTACAAGAACTCCAGTGGGCCATTTTCTTGGTGTGAAGAATGTTTTATTCCTGCAACCTCAGCAGTAATTGGGTGATGTCTAACAAGGACTTGTGTTGTCCTTCCAGCTTGGGTATTCTATTGAGGAGAGAAGAACCAACCTAGAACTAATTAGTAGAATGACTTGCCTTTAGAAGTTGTGGGTGGTCCATGACTTGAGGTTTCTAAGAAGAGTTTGGACAACCCTTTGTCTGAAATGGTATACAGTTTCCTACTTGAGGGCTGGACTAGAAGACCTCCAAGGTCCCTTCCAAACCTGTAATGCTGTTCAATGTATGTAGTATTGTATATCCTTTAATGGTTACACATATCTTATATTTATGGCTCACAAGTTGAGTACGGTTTCCAGAAATCCAAAGTGTTGGTTATGACCTTTAAAGCCCTACATGGCATTGGACCAGAATACCTCCGGAACCGCTTGCTACCGCACGAATCCCAGCGACCGATAAGTTCCTGCAGAGTTGGCATTCTCTGGGTCCCGTCGACTAAACAATGTCGTTTGGCGGGACCCAGGGGAAGAGCCTTCTCTGTGGTGGCCCCGGCCCTCTGGAATCAACTCTCCCCGGAGATTAGAACTGCCCCCACCCTCCTTGTCTTTCGTAAATTACTCAAGACCCACCTATACCGGGGTAGTTGAGACACCTTTTCCCCAAGCTCCTTATATTTTATGTTTGGTATGTATGTGTTGTTTGGTTTTTAAATATGATAGGGTTTTATATGCTTCTTTTTTAGTATTAGATTTGTTTCGCTATAATATTGTTTTTTATTATTGTTGTGAGCTACCCCGAGTCTTCAGAGAGGGGCAGCACACAAATCTAATAAATAATAATAATAATAATAATAATAATAATAATAATAATAATTATTATTATTATTATTATTATAGGATTTTTTTAAACATCTCTTTTTTTTTCTTTTTTTACCCCTCTCCCCTGTTTATCCCAGCAACATGGAGACGCCTTCATCTTCCCTCGTGAGAAGATGCTGTATTGATGGAGGAGAATATTTGTAGCTCAGGATTGAATTGTGAGATCCGTGGTGCTTTCTGAACTTGGTTGTTTTCTTGCAGATGTTCCATTGTCCAACCACGTAACATCATGAGGAGCACTGATGACGTTACCCAGTTTGATAATGAAACATCTGTAAGAAAACCATGAAGCTCAAAGACCACCGAGAACCCCATAGATATTTTATTATATTTGGAATATAGTGGTACCTCGAGATACGAGTTTAATTCGTTCCGGACCTGGGCTCTTAAGTCGAGCAGCTCTTATCTCGAACGACTTTTCCCCATAGGAATTAATGTAAATAATTTTAATTGGTTCCAGCCCTCAAAAAACTCACAAAGTTAGTCTAAATTATGCAGAAATACATGTTTTTAATGAAGAAATGTACATGTACATATAAATGAATAATGAAGTTTCTTTCACTTAACTTGTAAACTTTCTTAAACTTTTAAATTTACATATGTTCAACTTCTCTGCCACCCAATCCTGTAGGACAGAGGTCCCCAACCCTTTTTGCACCAGGGACCGGCTTTAAGCGATCAAGAGAGGAATGGGTGAATGAATGGACGGAGGGTGGGAAGGAAGGAAGGAAGGAAAGAGGGAAGGGACAGGAACAGAGGAAGGAAGCAAGGAAACTTATGAAAGGGGAGAGTAAGAGAGGAATGAGTGAAGGGAGGGAGGGAGGGAAGAAGGTGGGAAGGAGAAAGAAAAGAAGAAATAGAGGAAGGGAAGGTAAAAGAGAGAAAGAAAAAGAGCAAGAAAGAAAGAAAGAAAGGGGGAAGGGACAGGAACAGAGGAAGGAAGCAAGGAAACTTATGAAAGGGGAGAGTAAGAGAGGAATGAGTGAAGGGAGGGAGGGAGGGAAGAAGGTGGGAAGGAGAAAGAAAAGAAGAAATAGAGGAAGGGAAGGTAAAAGAGAGAAAGAAAAAGAGCAAGAAAGAAAGCTGCAAGCACCCCCCCGAGCCCCCCAGGCCGGCTGCAACCTTTTAAAACACGCGCGCCGCTTCGCAGCTGTCTCCTGAAGCCGAACGCGGAAGTTAGCATTTGGCTTCAGGAGACAGCTCCTTGGCGCTTGTATCTCGAATTTGGGCTTGTAAGTAGAACAAAAATATCTCTCCCCTCCCAGCTCTTATCTCGAGTTGCTCTTAAGTAGAGCAGCTCTTATGTCGGGGTTCCACTGTATGGGTGAATGAATGAAAGGTATTAAACCTACCTTGTGATCTAGCAGATAGATTGCTGACAGACTGTGGGAGATTGTGTGTCCAGAAAAAAATTAGCCTTTCTTAATTGCATCTCAAAAATGGACATCCAGTTCTTGCTTTATATTAATTGGAAGGGTGCCCTGTTCCTTTTCTTTTTTAACTCTGAGGTCATATTGGAGTAACTATCATGATTTAACTATCTTCAAAACATATCTTGGTAGTCTTCTCCACTGTTCATCGGAATAAAAGCATTCATCTTTATTGCCAAATATTATGCACCATATGTTAATGCTAATGCTAATAATAATAATGATGATGATGATAATTAATAATAATAATAATAATTAATTAGTTAATTAAATATATATGCCGCCCCTCTCCGAAGACTTAGGGCAGTTTACGACATATAAAAGCAATATACATCTAGATATAATAATTAAGTTAAAAATTAAGAATTACATTTAAAAAGAAACTAATAGGCTTATTAACATGCACACATACCCATTCAAACAAACCTACTATACAGTCATTGGCCAGAGGGTTTATACCGAGTAAGGAAGTGGATTTAACTCTTTAAATAAAAGTACTAGAACTTTAAAGCAGGTATTTTCTTTCTTTTCAGAGCAGGGAATCTATTTTTTAAACATATTCCCAGAATCTCTTATCAAGTAGAAAAGTTCTTAACAATAAAAATTGGCTGTATTCTAATGAACCTTTTTAGCTATTTGAGTTTGAAAAACATTGCTCTAAAAAATTTGCATGCTTCTTTGATATAAAAGGAAATTATAAATGAGAGCAAAATTAAGAAGTTAATTTATTAGTGGTTATTTTGTGTAAGTGTAAGTGCTTTATTTCTCTTTTGGTCAATGTATAGCTTCAAAGGTTGCTATTCTTGTAAAGGTGTGGCTTTGCAGGAAGCAAAGATAAGATCCTTATGTGCAAAGAAATGTGTGAAGTTACCGAGAAAGTGACTTTCACCTGCGTCTTATCATCCTCAGATATCCTTCTCCAACTTAGTGCCCTCCAGAAGTATGATTGCAACTGCTATAACGTTTAGCTCAGTGATGGCAAACCTTTTTTTACTTGGGTGCCGAAAGAGCATGGGTGTGCAATATCACACATGCACGAGTGCCCACACCCATATTTCAATGCCTGGGGAGGCCAAAAACAGCTTCCCCCTCCTCTGGGAGGCCCTCTGGAGGCCGAAAACAGCCTGTTTCCCAACTTCTACTGGGCCCAGTAGGCTCGTGTTCCGTCCTCCCCAGGCTCCAAAGGCTTCCCTGGAGTTGAGGAGGGTAAAAACGCCCTCCCCCACTCTCTGGAAGTTCTCTGGAAACCAAAAGTACCCTTCTACAGCCTCTGGGCAAGCCAAAAATCAGCTGTCCAGCACACACATGTATGTTGGAGCTGAGCTAGGGCAATATTTATGATTTGATTTGATTTGATTTGATTTGATTTGACTTGACTTGACTTGACTTGACTTGACTTGACTTGACTTGACTTGACTTGACTTGATTTGATTTGATTTGATTTGAATGCCGCCCCTCTCTGAAGACTCGGGGCGGCTAACAACAATTAAAAAAGACAATGTAAACAAATCTAACATCTGAAAGATGTTTCTCTAATGTGAGCTGTGGCTCGAGGAGGACGCCCAAGTTGCGGACCCTCTCTGAGGGGGTCAATAATTCCCCCCCCCCTCCAGGGTTATGGACGGACAGATGGAATTGTCCTTGGGAGGCAGAACCCACAGCCACTCCGTCTTATCCAGGTTGAGTTTGAGTCTGTTGACACCCATCCAGACCCCAACAGCCTCCAGGCACCGGCACATCACTTCCACTGCTTCGTTGACTGGACATGGGGTGGAGATGTATAACTGGGTATCATCCGCATACTGATGATACGTCACCCCATGCCCCTGGATGATCTCACCCAGCAGTTTCATGAAGCTCACGTGCTCTGCGTGCCACCTGTGATACCCATGCCATAGGTTCACCATCACTGTTCTAGCTTATTATTGACGTTTGGCATGACAGTCATTGGAAAGGCTCTTTTAACATGACACATCAAGTGGAAATGGGAAAAATAGAATTGGGCCCCTTTTTATTCTCCCATAATGCACCTTAGATAAGATTGGTCCAAATTACTGGGAGACATTAAAAAATGGAAAGATGAAGCCAAACTAACACACTCAAAAATTGATGCCTAGTTCGAGGCCTCCAGAACCTACCAAAGAAGAAAGATGACTACCAATGTTCTTGAATCAGAATCTCTTCATTTACCGCCAGATCTGATTCACCTCTCACAATTTATCTTGGTGAAATCCCTGCCATTGAATTTGCTTAGAATGAAATGTGACCGGGAAGAGTTGTGCAATCAACTCTTCCTGTAAGAATCAGGAATCCCGCAACTGTCTAAAATTGCTGAGTTGGTGAGTTAGCCTACAACCCTGCAAAGAGGAAACAGCTTTGGATGTACAGGTTATATGGCTGGCTTCCCGGGATGAGCTTAGGGTGGATCCCAAAGGAAAGGACTTCAGTTTTTCCTTTCTGTGTTCCTGCTCACACACTGTGACTTAGGTACTACAACTGGGAGCCTGGGAAGATGCTCCATGAGTGACCTTCATGGAGACGGAAGGTCAAAGAATTTAATTATTCTAGCAATCTATGGAAAACTACTATTCTGGGCAGCATGACTTTTCTGTCCTGTAGCCTAATGAACTAGGAACTTATGACCCTACAGATGTTGCTAAAATCAATCCTCTTTCCCATTGACCACAGCGGTTACAGCTGCTGGGATCATAGTTCATCAGTTTCTGAAGGCTTATATATATATATGTGTGTGTGTGTTTTCTTAGATTTTCACGGGTACAGGTATGAAGGTCTTGGCATATTCAGGTTTCTTCCCGTGCAGGATTTAGAGATTTCTGGCAACCTCGTCAAAACGTTGCCAGAAATCTCTAAATCCTACACGGGAAGAAACCCGAATATGCCAATATATATACAGTAGTCCCTCACCTATCGCTGGTGTTACGTTCCAGACCCGGCCGCGATAGGTGAAATCCGCGATGGGGAATTTATCGACTGATAGTACTTATTTAAGTATTTATATTGTAATTGTTTGGTAAGTTTTCATTGTTTTAAGTGTTTATAAACCCTTCCCACACAGTATTTATTTTAGATACAGGATTTAAATACAGTATTTTCAATTTTAGATTTTATTTTATTTTTTTGAAAAACCTGCCGATCGAGTTCGGCGGGCTGTTTAAATCTGCCTATCGACTTCCTCAGAAACCCGCGATGAAGTGAAGCCGCAGTAGGTGAAGCGCGGTATAGCGAGGGACTACTGTATATACATACATATAATTACATATACATATACATATACATATACATACAGATACAGATACAGATACAGATACAGATACAGATAGAGAGATAGAGAGATAGAGAGATAGAGAGAGAGAGAGAGAGAGAGAGAGAGAGATAGATAGATAGATAGATAGATAGATAGATAGATAGATAGATAGATATTTTTTCTGTCGGATCACCCTGGTATATTGAAGGAGCGTCACAGCTTCCTTTCTGCCTCTCGGCCCAACCCAGGGCCATTTCAAGGCAGTTAATTTTGTTCATAGCTAACAAACTATATTCTGTATGTATCACATGTTTTTTGCTGAATTTTTAAAATTAAGGGAGACTAGGATAGCACTATTTCGGCCTTGTTCTGGCCTCATCAGCTAGCTAGAATTTTAAAAATTCAGCAAGAAACATGTGATACATACAGAATATATTTTGTTGGCTATGAACAAAATTAACTGCCTTGAAATGGCCCTGGGTTGGGCCGAGAAGCAAAAAGGAAGCTGTGACGGTCCTTCAATATACTGTACCAGGGTGATCCGACAGGGGAAAAAAACCCATATAGCCCCTCCCTGGTGCAAAGCTGAAGGGATCAGATCCTGTGGCCTAAAGGTTAATTCTTACAAGGCAGAAGCTGCAGGATCAAATCCCAGTAAGGGTATGGCTAGCTGATGAGGCCAGAACAAGGCTGAAATAATGCTATCCTAGTCTCCCTTATTTTATAATATAAAATAGTCCTAATAATGCAAGTTCCAGGTGCATTTATAAAGAAGAGGCAATAGCCATTGCGATCTCCGGAACATTTAAAATTTATCAAAAACTACTAAAAAAATTAACTAAGCTTTTGTTAGTCGTCTACTAACGTTGTCAGAGTGTTAAAATCCCCATTGAAGACAGTTGATTTTATATAATGTTGCTCAATTTACTCATTGCAAATGAGCTAACTGTCTTCAATGGGGATTTTAACACTGATGATGTTAGTAGAGGACTAACGAAAGCTTAGTTAATTTTAGTAGTTTTTAATAAGTTTTAAACTTTCCGGAGATCACAATGGCTGTTGCCGCTTCATTTGTGTGTGTGTATGTGAGAGAGAGAGAAAGAGAAAGAGAGAGAGAGGAGGGAGAGAGAGAGAAGGAGAGGGAGAGGGAGGGAGAGAAGATATGCTTAGTAGAGAATAGAGGGCAATATCCTTTCCATCTCAGCATTGCATATCAATCATTTTTATAGCCTTTAGGAGTAAAACACAAATCCATTAAGACAGGGTCAAGTATGTACTGAGCTGTTAAACTCATGGATTGACTTGACCCCATCACTGTGGAAAACATTAAATAGATATTTCAGAACATTTTTTTGCAGAAGCTCTGATTCATTGTAGATAATCATCCCAGCCCTACAGTTGTCCAAATTTTCCACTAATTCTTATCTATGTGCATTCATACGTATTTTTAGATGTACAGAGGTAGAATTATTTCAGTTGGGATCCCTATATTTCATTTATAGAGGTGCCCTGGGACCACACAGTTTGCAAAAGAGATCCATATTTTAAATGATGAGATGCTAAAAAATCATTTCATACACATGCAGTAAACCCAATTTCCACAAAGGATTCACTCAAGGAGTTACTTACAACCCATCACAGTTTCTTCCATCAGACAGTAGGAATATGTTGTATGTGTTGATTATACATTGTATTATACATTGTACAATATGTTGAATGTGTTGACTATACATTGTATGTGTTGATTATACAAGCTGAGGACTACCTGTACTGTAGCAACATTTTTAATATGCCTTCCAACCATGTAAATCAGCGGCCCCCAAACTACGGCCCGGGGGCCGGATGTGGCCCACGGAGGCAATTTATCCGGCCCGCGCAGCACATGAGATTTTACATGGAGCCGGGCGTTGGAGTTTGGGGGTGGGGAGCGACAAAAGTGTGAGGCCGGCTAAAGTTTTTCTTTTTTTGAATGGCGAAGGTTTTTCTTATTCTGAATGTTGCACATGTGCGCGCACTCCCCATCCCCTTGTGGGCTGGCAGGGGGATGGAGGCGGAGAGGTCACAACCAAGAGGTTTGGCACCCGAGAGTGAGAGAAAGCAAGCAAGAGAGAGAGGGACAGAGAGAGAGAGAGAAAGAAAGGGAGAGATAGAGAGGGAGAGAGGAAGAGAGAGAGATAGAGTGAGTGAGAGAGAGGAAGAAATCAATAGAGAGAGAGAGAAAGCAAGAGAGAGAGAGAGAAAGGAAGAGGGAGAGATAGAAAGAGAATGAGTGAAAGAAAGAAAGCAAGAGAGAAAGAGGGACAGAGAGAGAGAGAAAGAAAGGAATAGAGAAGGAGAGAGACAGGAAGAGGGAGAGATACAAAGAAAGTGAGTGAGAGAGAGAGAAAGAAAGTGAGAGAGAGAGAGAAAAAAAATGGAGAGGAAGGAAGAGAGAGAGAAAGAAAGAGAAAACTCGGCAAGGAGTTGGGGACTTGCTCCACTTCACCTCCTCCTCCTCCCTCAAGGCGGCGGCATTAAGAAAACCGCAGAGGTTTTTTTATAGTCCGGCCCTCCAACAGTCTGAGGAACAGTGAACTGGCCCCCTGTGTAAAAAGTTTGGGAAACCCTGATGTAAATGTTCACCTGTCTATCAAGATGTACAATTTGTTATTCTTGAACTGGCCAATGGATAAGCAATAGCAATAGCGCTTAGACTTCTATACCACTTCATAGTGCTTTTACAGCCCTCTTTAAGCAGTTTACAGAACCAGCATATTGCCCCCAACAATCTGGGTCCTCATTTTACCTACCTCCGAAGGATGGAAGGCTGAGTCAACCTAGAGCCAGTGAGAATTGAACTGCCAAGCTGCAGATAGCAGTCAGCTGAAGTAGCCTGCAGTACTGTATTCTAACCGCTACACCACCTCGGTTCTAGATAAACCATGTTTCCAACTCTTAAGGTGCCTCTATATCAAATTCGATTTCATTGATGGCTGCATCAGAATTGTGTTTGACCTTGGGGGGGTGGCAGTTTTGCTTTTAGTTTGTTTTGTTTGCTCTCTGGCAGTGCAAATAGAGCTTTGGGGGGCAGGCGCTGTCCCTCTGGGCTCTATTTTCATCCACGATGGCTTCCTGCAGATCTCTGCTAGTGAAAACAGAGCATGTGGCCCCTTCAAGCTCCATTTTCAGCAGCAGAGGTACCACATGATGGTCCTTCACTGTTTACCAGGCAACCATGCAGGCCAGATCTAAGTACCCTGTGGGCCAAATTCGGCCCTGAGGGCTTCAGTTTCACCCTTCTGCTCTATGCAGTACAGTGATACCTTGTCTTACAAACTTAATTGGTTCCGGGACGAGGTTCTTAAGGTGAAAAGTTTGTAAGATGAAACAATGTTTCCCATAGGAATCAATGGAAAAGCGATTAATGCGTGCAAGCCCAAAATTCAACCCTTTTACCATCCAAAGCGCCCATTTTTGCACTGCTGGGATTCCCCTGAGGCTCCCCTCCATGGGAAACCCCACCTCTTGACTTCTGTGTTTTTGCGATGCTGCAGGGGAATCCCAGCATCGCTAAAACGAGCGCTTCGCTGGCAATGGAAGTGCGGAGGTGGGGTTTCCCATGTAGGGGAGCCTCAGGGGAATCCAAGAAGCGCAAAAACGGGTGCTTCGCTGGCAACGGAAGCCTGGAGGAGGGGAATCCCAGTGGCAGTGGTGGGTTTGTAAGGTGAAAATAGTTTGTAAGAAGAGGCAAAAAAATCTAAAACCCCGGGTTTGTATCTTGAAAAGTTTGTATGACGAGGCGTTTGTAAGACGAGGTATCACTGTATCTCGCTTTTCCTTCCTCAAGTTTTCCAAAGCAGTTTGAAAGTGATCGTCTTCACACCTGACAACCCTGAGAAAATGCAGGGAACTGTATGAAATAATCTTCACTCCAGTACAAAAAATTGTTATTCAGTCAATGCTCTGCCCCTTGAGAGATGGCAAGCCAGAAAGAGAATAAAATTATATTGCTGAGTTTCCAAGGACATGTCATATATTTGGCTATTTCCCATCCATTCAAAACCGGATTGTTGCATATAAATTCCCATTGAATGCAGAGATTCGGATGCGACACTGAACATTAGCAGCCAGGTGTGCTTCCCAGCACATCACAATTTTGGATGAACTGGCCCAACATCCAGCTGCAACTAGGTTTGTAGGCAAAATTTCAATTTTCATTATTTATAAAAGGAAGGAAAATGAAGAGAGACAGTTTTTTAGAGGAATTGTTAAAGCTAACTAGCAACTGACTCAGAGGATTAAGATCTTGTTTGCTGATAAAGGCTGTCTATAAAATAAGCATTTTAGAAAGAATTGTGAAGCTTAACTGAAAGTAATTATAGAAGGATTGAGGTTTAGGTTGGCTGTGAAATGTACCACATCTCCATGTTCAGGCAGTAGGAGATTGGAGAAAACAAAAGTCTCACAAAATAAGAAGGCAGACTGCCCCCCAGGCCCAGACACTACCAGACTCATTTGTCTCATGCTTAAAAAGCAAGATTTTTGTGAGCCAGAAGTAAGCTGGCCCCATGGGAGAACATGGAACTCTTTCAGAGTATCATAGCATTTCAAGCATTAGTTGTTAGTGTGACTCCAGTAGTAGAGTGGTACCTTTACTTATAAACTTAATTCATTCCCTGACCAGGTTCTTAAGTAGAAACGTTTGTAAGAAGAAGCAATAAATGTAAAAGCAAATAATGTGTGCGATTGGGGAAACCACAGGGAGGGTGGAGGCCCTGTTTCCTCCCAGGAGATTCCTAGAGAGGCTCCACAGAGACTTTTCCCTGCCTTTTCTGGCCCTAGTTTCTCCAAGGAGATTCCTAGAGAGGCCCCATGGAGGCTTCTCTCCGCCTTTTCCAGCCATGTTTCCTCCCAGGAGATTCCTAGAGAGGCCCCACGGAGGCTTCTCTCCGCCTTTTCCAGCCATGTTTCCTCCCAGGAGATTCCTAGAGAGGCCCCACGGAGGCTTCTCTCCACCTTTTCCAGCTATGTTTCCTCCCAGGAGATTCCTAGAGAGGCCCCACGGAGGCTTCTCTCCACCTTTTCCAGCCATGCTTCCTCCCAGGAGATTCCTAGAGAGGCCCCATGGAGGCTTCTCTCCACCTTTTCCAGCCATGTTTCCTCCCAGGAGATTCCTAGAGAGGCCCCACGGAGGCTTCTCTCCACCTTTTCCAGCCATGTTTCCTCCCAGGAGATTCCTAGAGAGGCCCCACGGAGGCTTCTCCCTGTCTTTTCCAGTTACAATTTCAGAAGCTTGGGTTTGTAAGTGGAAAATTGTTCTTGAGAAGAGGCAAAAAAATCTTGAACACCCGATTCTTATCTAGAAAAGTTCGTAAGTAGAGGCGTTCTTAGGTAGAGGTACCACTGTATTAGGGAAGCTTCAATTATATTTATAAACATTAGATACTCCATTCTAAAAGAAATTATATTTATAAACATTAGATACTCCATTCTAAAAGAAATGTCTTCTAGGTCAGTATGGTGATCCTGTGGCACGCGGAGCCATGTAGGAAGGCATGCGAGGCATTGCCGTATGTCAGCTCCAGCATGCATGTGTGCATTTGCCAGCTGATTTTCAGCCTTGGGGAACACAGTTTCATCCCCAGAGTGCAAAAAACTGCCCAATGGGCAAACTGGACATTCAGAAAAACAGACTTCCAGTTTGCCTGTTGTGCTGTTTTTCGCACTCTGGAGGCTTCAGGGAAGCTTTCCGGACTTCCAGTTTGCCCATTTGGCAATTTTTTTCACTGCCCCAGGCTTCACTAAGACCTGTACACATGCGGTGGGATGGGGCAGATTATGCGTATGTGCATGGGGCAGTGGGGGGGATTGTGTGCATCCATGGGGGGAAGTAATGGGTATGGGCACATGTGTGCGTGCTAGCACATGTACACACACACTTTTGGCACATGAATCAAAACAGTTTAGCCTATTCTAGGTGTTTGTTCAGAATATTGAAAGTTATTTGCAAGTACCGTGTTTCCCCAAAAATAAGACAGCTTCTTATATTAATTTTTGCTCCCAAAGATGTGCTACGTCTTATTTTCAGGGGATGTCTTATTTTTTTTCAATGAATTGTATCCTGTATCCTGCTGCAGCAAAAACGCATCCAAACACGCAGCTGCATGTTGGATGCGTATTGGATGTGTTTTAAATCTGATTGATGCAGCGTTTTGCGATGCAATTTACGGACAGAAGAGTTATATATGTTCTGTTCGGGAATGCTGCGAAATGAAACATTTCCTACGTCTTACTTTCAGGGGATGCCTTATATTAGGCAATTCTACTAAACCTCTCCGATGTCTTACTTTCGGGGGTGACTTATTTCCGGGAAAACAGGGTAGTTACGCTTTACTAAATAAAGAGCAGGTGGTATGAAAAAATTCTGCCATATTGCTAAACTCCAATTAAGCAGTAGGTGTGGGCTTTAGTTGTTCGCCTCCAGGCCCATCACACACTTCTGAATCAGACCAGGTCTGAGATCTATCATGATCTGTCATTAACTGACTTGTTTCCTTTGTACGATCGATTGGGACCTAAAGGCTAAGAACAGACCCTAATCATAAAGTCATAATCATAAGTCATAATCCCAGAGCTGGTTTGGTGAAATAGTCAAGATGCTGGTTTAGAAACCAGGAGACTATAGGCACAAAAACTGGCTATGTGACTCTGTACCAGTTAATCTCCTTCAACCCAGCCTACACAAAAGTCATTCTTGGTGGGGAAAAATAGGAGCAGTAACATTATGTATGTTTGCCACTTTGAGTTACTTATACACTAACAAATGCAGAATTTAATTCTTTTTAAAAAGTCAATATTACTTGACTTAGCAAAGGTCAACCAAGTTCACAAGAACGTTAAGTCTATCACTCCACTGTGTGGGCAGGATATAAGCTGCCCCGAGTTCTCGGAAAGGGGCGGCGTATAAACCCAATAAATAATAATCACTTACAAAAGACAGGCTAACAAGTGTAAACAACTGGATTCTGTAGTCTTTATTGTGGAAGCCACACATCTAGCCAACATTGACTGATTTTGGAGAAAGGTAAACAAATTCAAACCAGAGGGGGAACCACTAGGAATGAAAAGCTATAGGCTGGACTGGAAATTTAGAAGAATAGTTCTGGAAGGCAAAGAAAGAACACTAACTTGCCATGTCATGAAGACCACGTAGGAGCTGAGTTAGTCTCATAGGAGTCTTCACGTCTGCTTTGATCTTGCAGTGGTAAAATGCTACTCACGGTGGGAAGTGGAGTTGAGTTTTTTGTTTTCTGTATTGTGCCATTGTAATCATATGGATAGCAGGAGAGAGGGGGTTTGACAAGCAACCATGTTCAACTTCTGTTTAAACTGCTCTTCCTAGTCCAGAGTTTGAACCTGACCCAGCAACCCCCCCAAGCAGTGGGCTGAGAAACAACCATAAAAGAATTAGTAGACTATGGCAGATTCAGTCTGAATTACTGGAGAACTACAATAGTGCTGATCCCCAGCTGGATAAGGGGGCATTAGAAGCAAGGGGACCATGAGACACAGCAGCCATGAGTCTTTGCCAAGGTCAGTTGGTCTTCACTAAGGCACAAGATTGGAGCGGGGAAGGAAACAAGGGGTTCCAATATGCAGGAAGTATTTCTAAGATGCTTTGAGTTTAGTTACTTGGCAAGTGAATTATCAATCGCCTTTTTGTCCACATGAACAAACTCTCCATTTGGAAACACATTGACATGGTTCATTATTTTATAACGTGCACAGCATAAGCATTAAATGTATTGAAAAAATAAAATCTTATCTTGTAAACCCTAAAATAGCGAAAGGTTAATAAATAAAACAAACTGTACAAAGAATTTGTTACATTTGAATGAATAGGTTGTTTTTTCAAGGAGATATAGAAGAGGTATTCCCACTAATTCCTGAAGCGCATTGCTGGACTTGGGACTGATCACATTCTACCTGGGCCAAATATGAGTGGCATTATTCTCATAACTTGCTATAATTTAAGGAATAATCAGTGTAGAATTTGAACTGAATTGGAACAGCAAATAGGAAAGAAGGGGCTTTATCCTCCACCATAGCACAAATACACAGAGCTGTCTATGTTTCTCATACACTAATACCAAACATATACAGTCTGATCTAGATTGGAATTGCAAAGGGAAGAAAAATATCTCCTCCTACATCATTTTCCAATTGCCATCAAACCATTTTATAAAGAAAAAAATGTAGACAAATGTACACAAAGACAAACCCTAATCTTCCTCCTCCAAATAAAAATACTGTATTTTCGGTGTATAAGACACACCTTTTTCCTCCTTAAAAGAGGCTGATAATTAGGGTGCATCTTATACTCTGAATGTAGCTCCCCCCACCAGCCCTAACTAGCTGCTAACAATCTTCCCAGCTCTTACCTTGCAGGCTCTTTCATTGTTTCTCCCTGTGAAGAATGTTTTTCAAGCCCTAAATCTTTGCAGGATATTTTTCATTACTCTAACTGGCTCTGAGTGAGTTTCTGTCCAGCCCTAACCAGGTGCTAATGATGGTCCCAGCTCTTACCGGCTTGCAAGCTCTTTCATTGTTACTCTCTGCAAAGAAGAATGTTTTCCAAGCCCTAAGTCTTTGCAGGGTTTTTTCCATTGCTCTATTTGCTCAGACTGTTTCTTCCCATATGCTAATGATGTTCCCAGCTCTTACTGGCTTGCAAGCTCTTTCATTGTTTCTCTCTCAGAATAATTTTTTTAAAGCTCTTAACCAGGGGATAAAATAATGTGCTGAAGCTGACCAGACTAAGGATGCTAGCCAGATGAATACCTGGTAAGCAGATTCTTTTCCCTATTTTCCTCCACAAAAACTAACCCAAACTGCTTCTTATATTCCGGTGCATCTTATACTCCGAAAAATATGGTAGGTTTCTCTGAACTTGTAGATCCAGCCTTACATGTGCAGGAAAATATGCTTTAACCAATCCACCAAAATGACTTCCTCATTTATGCATAATATTTCAGCATCACAAAGCGGAAACTTTTGGTAACTTTTCTCCCAGTTAAACCATACCTAAGATCCAAATAACTGGGGGAAATAGAACAGGTCTCCCATAGAGCTGAGGTGGAGCAGTGGTTAGAGTACAGTACTGTAGGCTACTTCAGCTAACTGCTGGCTGCAGTTCGGCAGTTCAAATCTCACCTGCTCAAGGTTGACTCAGCCTTCCATTCTTCTGAGGTGGATAAAATGAGAACCCAGATTGTTAGAGGCAATCTAATGCTACTGCTAATTAAACTAGCTTGTAAACCATTGCTGGAGAGACGGAGTAACGACACGGACACCAGAGCTGGATTTAAATTGGGTCATTTTTATTAACATAAATTTGCATAATTTATTCAATACTTTGCATAAATTAGCATAATCAACTATGACCCGGAAATGGACCTGCAGGGTCAAACAAATACTTCCGGGGCGGAAATGACGTTATGCCAAAAAACATTCCTGGGCAACTCATGGGCGTATCTCGATGCAAGTCCAGGTGAGGGCCAGGCCGTCACCTGCGACCCTGCCATGCTGTGCATGAGGGGGGTCCCACCGGCTAACCCGAATCCGGGAATTAAAGGTGCAGGACCCAAAGACAGGTCCCCCCCAGCTGCTCAGGCAGAAACTCCCTCCATGAGCTTGCGGAGAACCTGTCAATCATCCCCAAAGATGCCCAAGGGAGAACGCGCGGTTGCTAAACCACCCCAGTTTTCCGCCCCTAACCTGCCTACCCAAATGACCAAAGGTAAGCCAATTAACCTAATAAATGCAAGGACCCCCTAACCGCACATCCATCACCTCAGTGTGGAATGGGCGAAAAAACAGCTCGGCTAAGAGGCAGAACTGCAAAAAATTCCCATTCGGCCCCCTAAGGGCGACCCCTAAGCACACTGCAAAATAGTGGAGGGCGGGCGGGTGTCTGCTCGAGGCTCTGCAGTCCGGGCGAAAAGGGAGAGCCCCGGGCCTGCTCGCCCTTATATAGGGCAAGCAGGCCCCGCCCGGACCAATCAGGAGCCTGGCCAATTAGGCCTGATCTCCCGAGCGAAGTCTCGCATCGCGAGACTTCGCCCGGGATCCAAAATGGCGGCCGCCATGAGGGACCGTGTCTCCCGGTTCCTCCAGCAAAGCCTGCCGCCGGGTAAGTCCGGCGCTGTCATTCTTCCATACCTCTCATACTCCTATTTTGTACATCTTGTTGGGGACAATACACTGACTCTGTAAACTGCTTAGAGAGGGCTGTAAAAGCACTATGAAGCACTATATGAGTGCAAGTGCTATTGCTATTAATAAACACATCGAGCAATCACAGGTGGTGGTTTCAGCATCAGTGATCCGGATTTTAAAAGGCTTCTCGAAACATGCAGTTAAGATACCTGCCCCTTTCTCAGCAATTGTCAGCCTTACAAGATAAACCAGACCAGGGGTAGGCAAAGTTCGCTCTTTTATGACATGTGGACTTCAACTCCCAGAATTCCTGAGCTAGCATGATTGGCTCAGGAATTCTGGGATTTGAAGTCCACATGACATAGAAGAGCTTACTTTGCCTACCCCTAGACCAATCTAAGATACTATGTCAAGTACTGAATACTACTGTAACAGCTATTGGTTTATTTGTTAAGCATTTCTTCATTGATTTTATAAGTAACTCAAAACAGCGAACATATAAAATACTCCTTCCTCCTCCTATAATTTAAATCTGCCATCATGTCTCCTTTTAGCTTTCTTTTAATTGGGCTAAACAAACCCAATTCTTTTAATTATTCTTCACTGATTTAGTTTGCAAGTCCTTCTTCTCTGCATACGGTATTTTCCCCTTCAAGATTTTCCCCCTACCCTCAATTTATATGTGAATCTGGTTGACTACAATAACACCTCCCATTCACATGATCGAAGGCCAACCTCCCCAACCCAACCTCTGCCCTCCCTTCCTGGTGTTACAGCTGTCAAGACAGAGTAACCATTTGCACAATTAGCTTGTAGACTGAAGCTTAAATTCTTTGTTTTGCAGCTGCATCTAGGAAAGTATATTCTGTCATTCTTCCTTTGGGCAAGTATATCTGTCATACTACAGCTACCCATCTGTTTCTACGTTTAAAGCTGTGCGAAGCAAAGGATTTTCCAATGCTCATTCCAAAAATGCACATTCTCCCCTCCCGTGGCTATTCATTTTGCGTATGCAACTGGCATTTGCGTACGCCAGCTGAGTCAGTGTACTTTGTTTGACTCTCTTTACCCACATAGCTCAATCATTTCACTTAGGCACTGCATTGCTCTGTATAGAGCAACGACTTCAGAATCTGATGTCAAATTCTGACTCCAAAATGAGAACACTGCTAACATGCCAGCAGTCAAGAGTCCCCTCCCCTTGGAAATTTGAATCCCATTTTGATGATGGAATTTAAGAAAGTGGCTAAGATGGACAAATTTGTTTCCTGTAGAGGTTTTGATATCTAAGATGCCATTGTGTTGCGTACGCCAAAGTAATTTGACTTTGTGTTGTGCTTTATTTTAAAATTTTATTGATATATTAATTTGTCTCCTCAACTTCTGGTAACTACCTGGACTAATGCCTTGAGTTTTCTTGATAAGATTGTTGGAAGAGGTTTTCAGGGTAGATATGGTAGCCCTAACTAAGCCCAAAGCATCCTACCTCTAATTTTATTTTATTTTATTTTATTTTATTTTATTTTATTTTATTTTATTTTATTTTATTTTATTTTATTTTATTTTATTTTAGTTAGTTAGTTAGTTAGTTAGTTAGTTAGTTAGTCCAATTTCTCAATGAGAATTTTAGTGGGGATATATATAACAAATATATATATATATATATATATATATATATATATATATGTCACATGTTTAAGTATATATATATGTCACATGGTGTGGTTTTTTTGCTGAATTTGAAAATTAAGGGAGACTATATATATATATATATATATATATATATATATATATATATATACATAGTAAAATACATGATGAAGGTTATAGAGGAGATACTCATAGTAAATATATCAATGAAAGAATAGAAAAGAAGATATAGTAATAGAACATATCAATGAAAGAATGGAAGAAGAGATATAGGAATAGAAGAAAGGTATAGGAGATATAGCGATAGGACAGGGCACGGAAGGCACTCAAGTGCACTTGTACTCGCCCCTTACTGACCTCTTAGGAATCTGGATAGGTCAGCTGTAGATAATCTAAGGGTAAAGTGTTGGGGGTTTGGGGATGACACTATGGAGTCCGGTAATGAGTTCCACGCTACTAAAGTCATATTTTTTACAATCAAGTTTGGAGCGGTTAATATTAAGTTTAAATCTGTTGTGTGCTCTTGTGTTGTTGTGGTTGAAGCTGAAGTAGTCGTGGACAGGCAGGCCATTGCAGCATATGATCTTGTGGGCAATACTTAGATCTTGTTTAAGGCGTCTTATTTCTAGGCTTTCTAGGCCCAGGATTGAAAGTCTAGTCTCGTAGGGTATTCTATTTCGAGTGAAGGAATGAAGGGCTCTTCATTGTTCAGCCAAACAAATTCAAATGTATTGTTTTGTTTTTGTTCTCCTTCATATGGTTATTATTTAACATGGAAAAGTACTGAAAACAAAAGCAATTTGTTTCCAGGCTGCCTGTTAAGTACTGCACTTTTTGGAATACTGTATAAGACACACCTTTTTTCCTCCCTAGAAGAGGCTGAAAAGCCTTACAGGCTTTTTCATTGTTACTCTCTCTGAAGAATGTCTTTCCAGCCCCAAGTCATTGCAGGCTTTTTTTCATTGTCTACTTGCTCCAAATAAGTTTCTTTCCAGCCCTAAGGAGATGCTAATGGTTTTCCTAGCTTGCTGGCTCTTTCATTGTTACTCTCTCCGAATAAGGTTTTTTAAAGCCCTAACCAGGGAATAAAATAATGTGCTGAAGCTGACCAGACTAAGGATGCTAGCCACATGAATACCTGGTAGGCATAATGTTTTCCCCTATTTATCTCCCCCAAAACTAAGGTATGCCTTATACTCTGGTGTTTAAATATCTATTTCTGCCTTTTTTTCCATAATAGAAAGCAATCTTACTAAATGTTTTGGTTCATAAAAAGGTGAAGGTAAAGGTTTTACATATCTAATCATACCTGGGCTGGTGCTCTTTTCCATTTCTTAGCCGAGGAAGCCAGAGTTGTCCAAAGACATTTCTGTCATCATGTGGCCAGCATGATTATATGCCAAGGCACATGGAATGTTATTACCTCCCCCCTCCAAAAAAATGGTACATATTTATCTGTTCTGCCGGCGTGTCTCAACCGCCCGTAATTACAGGGTAATTAGTCCAGGAAGACATACACCACACGATAAAAGGAAAACCCAAATGTTTTTATAAACAGAAAAACAGAAACAGCTCCCTTTTTAAATGTCAAAGGGATTTTCTGGTACACACAAGGCACAGGTTAAATGCTCACCCAATAACTGGGAAATTGAGTCCAATTCTAAAGTCCAGAGAGTCCACACACAATTTTGAACCAGGATCTTGATGAAACAATGAATCAGATAAACTGCCACAAGGTTAAACCAGCATGCTGTTCTTTTTATCTGTAGCACTAATTACAGCAGCCCCACCCAACCACAGGTGACCTCATTTTCTCTTGTAATAATCCTTCAGTTGTTGTGTCCTATGCATCACTCTACGCATGCGTGGATGTGTCATTAATTCTTGTTCAGAATCCAAGGATGATACAGATGATTGATCTCCTCCTGGGCTGTCTGCCAAACTCCCCTCTTCCCTATCCCTCATGCTTCCTTGGTCAGAGGAGGCTTCGTCGGCAGATTCCATCGGGAGCAAAACAGGCCTGCGGCATGTGGATGTTTCCCCCACATCCACCTGCACATTCCTTGGGGCAGGAGCTGGGCCAGAGCTAACCACAACATTTATCTACTCACATTTGCACGCTTCCCAACTGCTAAGTGGGCAGGGGCTGGGAAATCCATTGGTTGATTTCATATTGATACTTATAATGTGATTTGTTGGTCTTGGCATAGCATACTACTCTATACACCAAGCCATTGAAGGATTAATATATTGTGAGGACCCTGCTATTATGACTTATTCATCAAGGCCAGTGGTTCTCAACCTTTCTAATGCTGCAACCCCTTAATACAGTTCCTCATGTTGTGGTGACCCCCAACCATAAGTCGAGCACCAATTATCCCAACAGAGCATTAAGCTGATTGGCAGGAAGGTCAGAGGGTCACCTCCACTGTAAATGTCTGATTGGTCAGATTGTAAAAATATGTTCCAAGATGCTAGAGTAGAAGCTTTAGTTCCTAACACCATGGGAAATTTGTCTTTTCCCAAGGTCTCAGGCGACCCTTGGGAAATGGTAGTTCGACTCCCAAACGGGTCCAGACCCCCAGGTTGAGAACCACTGATCAAGGCATTATTACAACAGTTTGTAAAGCCAAAACTGAATTCAGTAAGATTTTCTGCGCAGTAAATATAGATGCAGCCCTAGATATAATTCAGTGTCTTGCCATTTGGGAGGTTTCTTTCCTATTGCCAAAATAAAGTTATCTTAACTTCTTGTGAATATAATGGTCCTCTTAATCTTGAAGGTTTGTACATCGAAGATCCACAGTATTCTCTTAATTACAGCTCTGAAGTTATCTTGCTAGACATCAATAGCTCTGTGCCATGAATAACATCTATCAGGCTAGCGCTGCAAGTTTATAGTGCTACATTTGCCATCTGTTTGTTATGTGATCATCTAAAGAAGCATTCTCAAGAGAGAGATGAACTTAGAAAAAGCCTGACTCTTATTGCTATTCAGCATCAGTAGCAAATCTCTTTTATTTATGATTCGTTTATCTGTAAATTTTTATGCCACCCATTTTGCTGATGTGATTCTAGGAGGCTTGGAGTCACATAAAGTCTTTCCACAAGCTTCTGATTGAATACAGTGGTACCTCTACTTAAGAACCTTTCTAGATAAGAACCAGGTGTTCAAGATTTTTTTTGCCTCTTTTTAAGCACCATTTTCTACTTAAGAATCTGAGTCAGAAAAAATTTCTCAGGAAATTTGAGAGCGGCATGAAGGTGCGGCCAGTTTCTTGCCATTCCCCCCTTAATCCTGGCCATCTTCAGCTTTTCTGGGCTGCCAGAGGAGCCTTTCAGTGGCATTTAAGGAGGCTTTGGCAGTCCAGAGCGAACAAAGCATTTCCCTCTTCTTCTTTATTTTAAGGCTTAAAGTTTTGGATTTTTTTGATTCCCCTCTCCTCACCTTCTTCCTTCGGCAGCGACTGTCCTTCTTCTCTTTTTCCTCCTCCTCCCACCCAAATTCAGAGCTTTTATTTCTTTCCTAATGGGTTTGCACGCATAATTTGCTTTTACATTGATTCCTATGGGAAAAATTGCTTCTACTTAAAAACATTTCTACTTAAGAACATGGTCACTGAACGAATTAAGTAGAGGTACCACTGTATAATGTTGCCATGTTTCTGTGGATATTGTTTTGAGCATGCTGTTGTATGGTTTTTATTTTGGTAATCCTGTAAACAAAGAAGCTTGCAGCTTCTCATTGTTGCTTTCCTTTTTCTCTTTGATGTGCAATTTCAATGTCCTAAATGTATCAAGAAGCATTCTTAATTGATGTTTGTTAAATCTTGTTATAAATTGTTAAGCTCAATGCCAGATGCAAATTGTGGAAGTCATAAAGCTGTCATATCTATTGCCTGCTAGACACTGCTATTTAGCTACTTATTTCTATTGAAAAGGAACAATGACTTTGCCTTAGCTGTATTTAGCAGTTTAGAGTCCTGGGGAATTGTGTATTGTTTCCGGCTGCCCATTCAGGCTTCTGTTTAATTTGATTTTGCTAGCTAAAAGGACCCCAAGGTGTTACAACTTGTTGCATTTTATGCTTTCATGTTAATAGACTTTAAACTGAGAAAAAATCAATTTGAAGGGAATATGTTAGGAAATTAAGCACATTATGGTGCTGTATATATTTTTATTTCAGTGACTAATATAAATACTATTATATTTACTAGCAGCAACAAATGATAGGTAGTTGTAGCCAGTAGAAAAAGATGCTGGAATGTATGAGCTTAATTGTAGGTGAAGAAGAGATTGGGCTATATATTGCTGGTTTGTCCATATTTGGATTTTTTGTTTTGTTTTGTCTTTGGCTATATTCATGTACAGATGCATTGTAGTCCACACTTCCTCCTTATTAATTCCATACAAGACATTTATGTTATGCCTGTGGAATGCAAGCTGAGCAGCTTGATATATTTACTAAATAAAATCAATGCAATGGCATCCTTTCCTATAATCGCAATTTTCAAACACTACAGTTAGTAATGTTACAAAAACACAGTAGTAGGAATGCTGCTGTTCAAAGCATTTCTTTTCTAAAACAGCAAGAAGAAGAAAAGAAGAAAAACTAACTTTATTCATTTCCCAGACAAAGGTCTTTAGTAAGCCTCTAGAGACTGGTAATGGAATCTCCTGGAGTGCTCTAACCTTTGTCCACTGGAGGAGTGGGGGTGTAAGCCTAATTTGCTGTTTGCCATGTAAATTGAATACTGTATGTTATTCACCATATTAACATGGGTTTTAAACAAGTGGTTGCGATATGCCCTCTTTTGTTAAATCTAGCTACATGGAATAGCATTAAAAGTGTCAAGAAATGGTTAAAAGCTGCAGTGGCGCAGTGGTTAGAATGAAGTACTGCAGGCTACTTCTGCTGACTGCCAGCTGCCTGCAATTTGGCAGGTCAAATGTCACCAGGCTCAAGGTTGGATTTTCTGGGCTCAGTAAAATGAGGACCCAGATTGTTGGGGACAATATCCTAAATCTGTAAACGGATTAGGGCTGTAAAGCACTGTGAAGCTGTATATAAGCCTCAGTGGTTCTCAACCTTCTTAATGCCGTGGTCTTTTAATACAGTTCCTGGTTGTGGTGGCCCCCAATCATAAAATAATAAAATTATTAGGAAGCTCAGTGGTGGTTTCCAACTTACCTCACTGCCAATTTGCTTTCTCCTGAACTGTGTGCCCTCATGGGCACGCATGTGCTTTGCGGCGCATGCATGCATGGTGCCAATTTTGTTTTAATTGCAAAAAAAGAAGCCAAAAGTAAGATGGCGATGAATGCACAGTGCCAGAAATTTGGCTTCTGCACATACTCAGAAGTTCTCATGGTAAAGATTTTTTTTTTATTTTTGCAAATTTATTTGCATGTGGATGTACCCGCCTGGAGACAGATAGAGGAGTGGTGTCTCAGTTCCTAAGACCATCGGAAATATAGTCATCCAGTCTGCGGGCTGGTAGTTTAGACATTCTACTCCCCCTCCCCACCTGAAAAGCACTCTGTTCCAACTGCCAGTTGCTTTGTATTATATTATATATGCCTTATCTTAACATGCTCTGATGCTGTGAAAGGGTTGTTCGGTTCCCCAAAAGGGTCACGACCCACAGGTTGAGAACTGCTGGTCTAAGTGCTATTGCTATTAAGTGTATATCAGGAAACTAAAGTACAATATAAGGATAAGACAGATCCTTCCAGCAATTTGAAAAAGTTATATTGCTTGAACAGGGAAAGAGTTCTTATCAGTAATGCTTTGAATTAAATGAAATATGGTATCTGTAATTTCCCATTCTTGCCTTTTCATGAATATTTAAATATCAAAATACCCAGGCAAATCAAAAATTGGATAGCAAAACTAAAATAGTTTGACTCATTTCAAGATTATTTTACCATTGCTGGCTTATTAATAAGAAATAAGAAATTAAGAGTGTGACAGATAGTTTGGTCATGCAGTTAAGGTATTGGACCACGAGTGGGAAGATTTGAATTCTAGCTTTCCTTTAGGCAGGAAAGCCAGCAGGATGGCTTTGTACCAGTCTCAGCCCTAGGAAGAAGCAGTTGCAAGCCACCTCTAAAAATATGCATCAGATCCATTAAGTTGCCTAGAATTAAGGCTGAATTGAAGACACTCAAAAATAAAAGAACTAATATATGTGCATGTATGTAATGAGGTAAGCAGCAAAATAAATCAGGAATTGCTGATTTATCTATCTATCTATCTATCTATCTATCTATCTATCTATCTATCTATCTATCTATCCATCCATCAATCTATAAGCTGAATACCACTCACTCATCACGAAATCTCCAGAACTGTAAAGTCTACAAACTTGAAACTTGGCACATATGTTTCTCTTGGCTTCTAGGTATTTGCTAAGAAAGGATTTTTCAAAATGACTGTCAAATCATTAGTACAGTGATCCCCCGGTTATTGCGTTCCCGACCATTGCGAACAGGCTAATTTGCGATTTTTGAACCCGGAAGTCAAAACACCATCTGCGCATGCGTGCCCTTTTTTTCTATGGGCACGCATGCGTAGATGGTGCCGGGCAGATCAGCTGCTGGGCGGCTTCCCTAGGTCTTCCCCCTCTTGGCGGGCAGTAGCGAGGAGTTTCCCCACCGCCCACGCAAACTCCTCGCTGCTGCCGCTTCGCTCGGGCCGCTTCCCAGCTGAGTACTCAGCTGGGAAGCGGCCCGAGCGAACGGCTTGTCCGCAGCCTGCCTGCCCGCGCGCCCGCGGCTCGCGCGCCCTTCTCCCGCCCACGCCGTTCGCTCGGGCCGCTTCCCAGCTGAGTACTCAGCTGGGAAGCGGCCCGAGCGAACGGCTTGTCCGCAGCCTGCCCACGCCGTTCGCTCCCCCTCTTGCTGGCGGCAGGGCGAGAAGCCCTCCCCAGCACCCGCTCGCCCGCCCTTCGCCGCTCGCCCGCCCTTCGCCCGGCCACCCGCCGTTCGCTCGCTGCTCACCCGGGTTCGGGGGGGTGCTGGCAAGCCGCCCATGCCGGCGGCGACGTTTTAAAACAGCCGCGCGGCTTTCCAATGAGTCCCGAAGACAAACGCGGAAGTTTGACGTTTGTCTTCGGGACTCATTGGAAAGCAGCGCGGCTGTTTTAAAACGTCGCCGCCGGCATGGGTGGCTTCTTAGCAGCCCCCCAAACCCGGGTTGGGGGTTCGGGGGGGGGGGTGCTGGCAAGCCGCCCATGCCGGCGGCGACGTTTTAAAACAGGAACCCCAATCTTCGGCTCCTCGCTAGCGCTGCATGAGTAAAAACACCATCTGCGCATGCGCAGATGGTGTTTTTACTTCCGCAGCGCTACTTCGCGAAAACCCGATAATTGCTTGGGGTCCTGGAACGGAACCCTCGCAATGATCGGGGGATCACTGTATTTCATATACAATATTATATTAACACATTCTGATGCTAACTCCCCCTCCCCACCTGAAAAGAACTCTATTCCAGCTGCCACTTGCCTTATATTAACATGCTCTGATAGTGCTCCTTTACTAAACCAGGCATGGGCATGACCAGCGCGCGACTCATCCAGTCTGCGGACTGGGAGTTTAGACATTCTACTCCCCCTCCCCACCTGAAAAGCACTCTCTTCCAACTGCAACTTGCCTTATATTAACATGTTCTGATGCTGCTCCTTTGCTAAATCAGGCGTGGGCGTGGCCAGCGCGTGACTCATCCAGTCTGCAGATTGGGAGTTTAGACATTCTACTCCCCCTGCACCTGAAAAGCACTCTGTTCCAACTGCCAGTTGCCTTATATTATATTATATATGCCTTATATTAACACACTCTGGTGCTAAGGAGTTACACATTGTACATAATTTTTCAAGCTTTAACTGTCAATTTATCAAACTCGATCACATAGTTTTGTAGCAAAGCACAGATATCCAGCTACGAATCAATAATAAATCCTTATTTTGAACTGTTTAGTAGTTCTATACTCTGTTGCTTTTTGTTGGTATACACGTTCTTCTATAATTAAAAGGAATGGCCTAGTACTCATGCTTTTAAGGGAAGATCTTAATTTGTTATGATCTACACCAGGGATATATAACTTTGGCAACTTTAAGACTTGTGGACTTCAACTGTCAGAATTTCTCAGCCAACATGGCTGTCTGAAGAATTCTGGGAATTCAAGTCCCAAAGTCTTAAAGTTGCCAAGGTTGGTTATCCTCAGTCTACACAGTCAAAAACTTTACTACAATCAAGAAAGCAAAAATAAACATGTTTAAAGACTAGCTTGGTTTTTTCATTATCCATTTGATATTAAACATATGTTCTTGGGTGACACTGCATCTTCTGAATCCAATCTATGTCCTTGACTATTGTTGTTCGGTGTAAGTCTGCATAAAAAAACCTTGAGATTTCTCTTATAGTATAGATGAGATAAATTTAACTGTTCAGTAGCTTGAGCATTATTAGTCCTACCCTCAAAACGTCGCTACAGAGCACTGCACACCAAGACAACTAGACACAAGAACAGTTTTTTCCCGAACGCCATTACTCTACTAAACAAATAATTCCCTCAACACTGTCAGACTTTCTACTAAATCTGCACTTCTATTCTCCTAGTTTTTCTCATCATTCCTATCACCCATTTCCTCCCATGTTGACTGTATGACTATAACTTGTTGCGTATATCCTAAGATTTTTATTAATATTGCTTCTTCATTGCTTATTTGACCCATATGACAATCATTAAGTGTTGTACCACATGATTCTTGACAAATGTATATTTTATTTTATGTACGTTGAGAGCATATGCACCAAGACAAATTCCTTGTGTGTCCAATCACACTTGGCCAATAAAATTCTATTCTATTCTATTCTATTCTATTCTATTACATGATAAGAGGAATAAGCTTTAGAATATGGCTTTTTAAAAGATATGCCAATTCTATTCTAATGTTTGCATGGTGTTGCATTTGCTGTAGGTTGGCGTTCCTTAGTTTACTTCCTTAGCTGTTGGGTGTAGAAGAAGAAGATGTAGAAAGAAAAGACAAGTAGTTCTTGCTCCAACAAGAGACAATGATTCAATGCTCTTGCACCATGTCTTTGACTCTGGTTTATGGGGGGGGGGGGAACAAGGCTTATCCCTCTGTACTCTAATTTATGGCAGGAGATGCTTTAATCAAAAAGTTTACCAATATGTTGTCCATTTTTCAAAGAGTATTTTCATTGGCAAGATTTGCCATTCATTGGTATGGAGAGAGAGGTGTAATAATATTCTTTAGAAGTTTATCTTGCCTGATTAAATCAGTTTCATAATTTTCATAATATCCTAACATTTCTTTCTAATGATGCCCTTGAGGGAAAGTAGAGTAGAGTACAGTAGAACAGAACAAAACAAAACAAAGCAGTTGAATGAGAATAAAGTTTTGCTGCTAGTGACAGATGCATACAAATAACAAGTAGGATTGCCAAATTTTATTCATTTGCAGTTACCATAAGGGGGGATATGGATTTAATTTTGAAAGCATCAATATGAAAATGTACTCTGATTCCTAGTTATAGATTGCCATACTTTTTAGTAATTCTTTTTATATGTTTTATAATGTTACTGCCTTTTGTCGAAAGCCGTACTGATTTCTGGTCTTTCGCCCCAGTTATGAATTCACATTGTGATTACCTGATTTTCACAGTAAATATCCCCGCAAAATGTGTATGGTGCTTCTTGCTTTTTACATTTTCTCTCCTAAAATATGTTTGCTACTTTAAACCCTTAAGTGTTAATTCACCAATAAACAAAAACAGGCAGTGAAAAAGGGATTGGACAGGTTGGCTGTTTATATATATATGAGAGTGGTGCTCAGTAAACAAATACATTCTCCTCTAATCTTTTAAATGGCCTTTAAGGCATTGTTAGTTGTTTCAAGAGGGAAGAGAAAATCACTTTCCCTTAACACTAAACATGGCCTGAATTGAATTATGTTTATTCTACTTGTTCAAAGAAAACTTAGAGCCTATTCCAGATGCAGATCATATGTTTCTTAGAGAACAATTATAATGAATTTTGGAGTAGGAAGAGCAGGCACGTGGATTTATACTGGATGGGTGTGAAATTTTATTTCCAGAAAGTTGAATTTTTCGTTCTAATCAAGGCTTGGTGTTTGGGATGAGGTAAAAGCTGTGGATGTATCTGGTTTAGCAGCTGTTTCAGCTTATTACTTTGAGCAGGGGTGTCAAACTCAAGGCTCTGTGAGACCTGGGCCATGGAGTGCTTAGATATAGTCCATAGGGACACACTGGAAACAGTAAAGGACCAACCTGTGGTGCCTCTGCCAGTAAAAATGGAGCTCTGTTTTCGCTGGCAGAGTGTTGCAGAAGACCGTTGCAGCCAAAAACAGAGCTTATGAGCCCATTTTCGCTGGCAGAGCACTCCAGCTGTCACAGGCGCCCACAATGTGAGTGACCACGCCCCTCCTGCTCCCTCCCCTGAGGTCTAACACAACCCCGATGCAACCCTCAATGAAATCAAGTTTTACACCCCGAGCTTATAGTATTGTCTGTCTGGAACATGCACCACATTTCAGACATAAACACTCTAGAAAATGTCCAGAGATACTTTACTAGAAGAGCCCTCCATTCCTCCACTCGCAACAGAATACCCTACGCAACTAGACTTACAATCCTAGGTTTAGAAAGCTTAGAACTACGTCGTCTTAAATATGACCTAAGCATAGCCCATAAAATCATCTGCTACAACGTCCTTCCTGTCAACAACTACTTCAGCTTCAACCGCAACAACACACGAGCACACAACAGATGCAGACTTAGAGTAAACCGCTCTAAACTCGACTGCAGGAAATACGACTTTAGTAACTGAGTAGTTGATGCCTGGAACTCACTACCAGACTCTGTAGTATCATCACCTGACCCCCAAAACTTTACCTTTAGATTATCCACTGTTGTCCTCTCCTGATTCCTAAGAGGTCAGTAAGGCATAAGTGCCTTCCGTCCCCTGTCCTAATGTTTCTCTTTTACTAGTATAATGTATATAAATATTATTATATCTTTGTATACCACCAATATGTACTTGACAAAACAAACAAATAAATAAATATAAATAAATAAATAAATTCTAGGACCTTACCTGATTTGAGGATGGCCTTATCATAAGCCAAACACACCCCATCCTCGCAGGCTTTCTCTTATACATGTACACATATACCCACAAATTGCAGATTTTAAGAATCATGATGAAATGTGCCAGTTGCCACAGTGTGAAATACTAGCATCCAATTCTTAAATCAAACATACATGGTGATAAAAATGCCTCTGCTTGGGTGATCCTGTTCAGTTGTTGGCAGTGGCTGTGGTCAAAATTTGATCTGTTATCTGGCTTTCTTTTAATGACTGCCTTTAACCTACTGATTATGGGATTGATTCGAAACTAAGTCATGTGGCGTTTTAATAAAGATAAGAAGGAATTTAATTCAGTGTGTCTAATGAGCATAACAATACATTGTTATGTGCATTGGATCTGATACGTTTGGGTAGCATGGATTAATTCATTCTTCGGGGGGTTTTCCCCCTGACTCTTGGATCAAAGCCAAACAATGCAGTATTGCATGTTACAGTGGTTAAACTGAGATCCTGTTATCCATTTAAATTAGAAACGGGTCTTTAGAAATGCTTTGGCAGGGGGAGGAGGGAAGAAGGGAAAACTCCTACATCTGTTTCAGATGCATTTTTGACCTCCATAGAATCCATTGGCCACAGTAGCTCTCTAGAGTAGATTGATTGTAGCCTTAAACCAAACTTGTTAACAGAGCTCCATCAATTGAAGAGGGACGGTGTAGTATACTAAGATAACTGCTCTCCTCTTCGTGCTCAGAGCAGCAAAGTTTTAAAAAACTTCTGTGCCGAGCCATAACAGCCTTGTACTGTTTAATTTAATCTGCCCACAATATTTCCTTCGGATGTACCATGTGGTTATCTACTGCGTGATTCTGCAAGCCATTTATTCCTCTCTTACAGTGTTGCGCATTTAAAAAGTGAAAATGTAGGAAATTGGAAAACCGTGCATTTTCATAGATGGGAAATGTATGGGGTTACTAGGATGAAAAGTTAGCACACCATTAGAGAGTGGTTTCATATAAGCCAACCCTGCCAACTCTAGATTTACATTCATTGTCAATGAAGTGGATTAGACTACAGCAGAAGGCATCAGAAGAGTTCTTCCTTTGAAGGAGATCAGCACTTTAAAATATGATGGGTGGGTAGGTGGGTGGGTAGGTAGATGGATGGATAAAAATGAATGAATGAATGAATGAATGAAATGTTCAAAATGTAGATTACATACAGGGATACACATGCACAGATTACACCTCATCTTTCTATTTGAAAGAAACATAAATGACTAAGTGGAAGCTGTGCATCATATACCACTCTATTCTGTTCTTCAAAGCTTGGTTCAATTTTATAGCTACCCAAGGGTTTGCAGCTGCTGAAGAATCACTGTGTATATCTATGAGAGAGGGGGGGAGGGAGGGGAAGAGAGAGAATGGAAAAGATGTATTTTTGACAATTCTGTTTTATAGTTGGGAGTTTTAAAATAATTTTTATTAAAGAGGCTTTCAACTTAATAAAAGCAGTGCAAATTTTAAGTTGTAAATACCGGTAATAAGTTGAACATTTTTATAAAAAATGGTTGGATCTTTTTTGTGAATTTGAATCCAACATTTTCTGGCTTTTTTACAAGTATGCTGGGCATGATAAAATAACTCATCCCATTTCCAACATAAATTTTATTTATGTTGCCCATATTATCTGGAAGTGATTCCAGTCTTCTGGGGCCTTTTTCTAATTGAAGTACATTTAAATACTTTATAGATTATTTTTCTGGAGTTTTATGCCAATGGTACATCATCTTAGAAAAATTCTCTTTTAAGTTGTAACATAATGGAAGTTTGTAGTGTCATCAATATGTATTATGTCCAAAATTCTTAGCCCATATAGTCTTTCATTTGTTCTTCTTTTGTTTCAGATTTTAATAAAATTGATACATTTTAACCACTACATGTTTCTCATTTATACATTGTTCACATTTTATCTTCTGCTGCTTAATTTCAGATGTACTATTACCATGATGGTGAACCTATGGCACATGTGCTGGAAGTGGCACACAGAGCTAGCTCTCCGGGCTTACGAGCCATTGCCCCTTGCTATTCCGGGTTCAGATGTGCCGGCCAGCTGGTCTTCACATGCGTGGGCGTGCCGGAAACCAGAAGAGCAGCCACCCGGGGTGCATGAGCACACAGGGAAGGTGATCTGCCAGTTTCCAGTGTGCACCGGCCAGCCAGTCTTCGTGCATGCATGCACACAAAAACCGAAAGACCAGATGTCCGATGTGCATGCCAGAAACCGGAAGATCATCTTCCCAGCACATGCATTCACACCAGGCTGCTGGTCTCCTGGTTTCTGGCACATGCCCGTGCACGCAAGCCACCATTTTGGCAGTCCATGCCGAAAAGGTTCGCCAACACTGTACTACTATCTTCATTAATTTTTTTTCTTAATTGTACATAGGAAAATTAAGTCCCCCTGAAATCTTTTGGTTTTGATTTTATCTTACATTTTCCATACTCTATCTTAACAACTCTTGATAATTTAACCATTTCTGTTGTTTCTTTTCCATAAAATGCTTCTTGAGATCTATAAAGATATTTGGGGGGGACAGTAGTTTTTAAGATCTATTTTCCCAATGTGGCACTTCCAATAATAGACCGCTACTTCAATAAGTGGGTTACATGTAGATTGTTTTGGTACACTTCTTGCAGAGATTGCTGGAAATAATGCAAGATAAATGTTTAGCAGCATTACTTTGTGTACTGCCTGGCCAACGGGCCACCAAACGAGGCAATTATACAAACACACACACACACACACACACACACACAAGCTTGAAAAAAGGCAAAAGGTTTCTTTATGTACAAACGGCTGCAAGCCTCAGCGACTGCAAGAGAAATGCTGGTTTATCAGTCCAAGGGTCAGAGTTAATCACTCACCCCAGCAACAGAAGTCTTTCTGGCTTACATCAGCCAATTACTCACTGTGCTTGAGTGTCAGAGTTTGCAAAGGTGTCCAAAATGAAAACGCAATGCATCAATGTCTCTCTCTCCAAATCTGAACGATAAATTCCCACACCACCTGTTGCACATCCTTCCCTTTTTAACTTTGTGGCAGCGTCTTTGATTCCTGACAGCTGCAACTTAAAATCTATTTCTGTGTCTGCGCAGCTACCCCTGGTGTCTCAGCATTCTCCTGACCTAGACATTTAGGATGGGATCATTCATCATCCCTCCCTCATCTGACTCAGATGAGACTCTGACTGGAGATCTTACAGTTTCTGCTGGCCTCTCTGCCTCTTCAGCCATTTCTACATCCCCTTCTCCTTCACTGTCTGACTCCTCATTAAGCTTGACAGGTCTTCTTTGATCTGAGGGACCCGGCTCCTCTGAGGCAAAATCAGTGGCCAGAGGAGTTGGCCTTGAGCCAACCACAACACTTTGTATATCAATTTCCCTTATTTCCAATGTTCAGTTAGTAGAGAACAAATAGATAAAGTCTATAGATAGATAGAAGATAGAATTCTTTATTGGCCAAGTGTGATTGGACACACAAGGAATTTGTCTTGGTGCATATGCTCTCAGTGTACATAAAAGAAAATATGCATTTGTCAAGAATCATGTAGTACAACTCTTAATGATTGTCATGGGGTGACATGCTCCTTAATTTCTGAATCACCTGTTTCGATAGCAATACCAGTTTACATCCAGCTGTAATTTAATAGCAGATCAGCAGCGGTTGGAAAGAAAATCTTTGGATTCAAAGAAGAATCCAACATGGAGGATTGTAACACCTTATATGGGTGGCATAAAAAAGTTAATAAATATATAAAAATAAAACAAAACACATTGAATTCAAAACATCCCCTTTGAGTTTGAAGAGTTGATTTGGATTTGAAATGGGGCTGCCTATACCTCCCCAATACTTAGGCCATTCTGGGTTGAAACTTCTGCTTTGAATCTGTATCAGGTGTTTCAAGTTTGGAATAGGATTGTTTTGATTTGGAACCATTTGCAGAATAGCCAGAACACCTGTTTCAAACTCTATAAACACAGTTCTTCAAACTTCAAATGTAGAAAGCAAAAAGCCATTGTGCACATTACTATTTATTTTCAACATCCTGCATTCTTCATGTAATATGCCATATAAATCCTCCTCGAGTGATTTTTTTGGGAGGGGGGGCAATCCAATAACTCTCCCCTTGGTCTCATGCCAGTTGAGGCAGCATAATGATAATCATGCATACTGGAAACAAAATGATGTCAGTGAAAAAAACCCAGCTCTTTAAACCTTTGATGTATCACCATTATATTAGGCCAGTGATCTTGCTATCCAGGGACAAAACATCAGCTTCTTCTATAGCCGCCGTTGGCAGCTCCTCGGATATATTTTATGGTTTTAAAAAACCCAAATGAATGGAGCAGGAATAGAAAATTATACTTTTAAAAGTAGTTAGGCTTATTCCTAACTAGGTACGGTGTGGGTTGTCTGTCTGGAACCCACACCGCATTTCGGACATAAACATCTAGAAAACATCCAGAGATACTTTACTAGAAGAGCCCTCCACTGCTCCACTCGCAACAGAATACCCTACGCAACTAGATTTACAATCCTAGGTTTAGAAAGCTTAGAACTACGTTGCCTTAAATACGACTTAAGCATAACTACAACATCTGCTACAACGTCCTTCCTGCTACAATGTCCTTCCTGTCAACGACTACTTCAGTTTCAGCCACAACAACACAAGAGCACACAACAGATACAAACTTAAAGTAAACTTGACTGCAGGAAATACGACTTTAGTAACTGAGTAGTTGATGCCTGGAACTCACTACCAAACTCGGTGGTATCATCACCTAACCCCCAAAACCTTTCCCTTGGACTATCCACTGTTGACCTCTCCCAATTCCTAAGAGGTCAGTAAGGGGCATGCATAAGTGCACCAGAGTGCCTTCTCTCTCCTGTCCTAATGCTTCTCTTTTACTAGTATCATGTATATAGAGCCTTCTCTGTGGCAGCCCCTACCCTCTGGAATCAACTCCCCCCAGAGATTAGGATTACCCCCACTCTCCTTGCCTTTCGTAAAGTCCTTAAAACCCATCTCTGTCATCAGGCATGGGAAATTGATTCCCCTGGGCCATTTTCGTTTTATGTATGGTTTGTATGAGATGTATGATTGTTTTTTATATTAAGAGCTTTAATTATTGGATTTGTACTGTTTTGTTGTTGTGAGCCGCTCCAAGTCTTCGGAGAGGGGCGGCATACAAATCTAATTATAAATATAAAAATAAATAAATATAAATATAAATATAAATATAAATATAAATATAAATATAAATATAAATATAAATATAAATATAAATATAAATATAAATATAAATATAAATATAAATATAAATATAAATATAAATATAAATATAAATATAAATATAAATATAAATATAAATATAAATATAAATATAATATCTCTGTTTACCACCAATATGTACTTGACAAAACAAACAAGCAAACAAAAGAATGAATGAATAAATAAATATTTCTCACTTTAACAAATGCCATGGAATAGTTGTCATGGAGGAAAAAATGAGTTGGAAGGCTATCTATGTTGCTTTAAACCAGGCCTGTCAAACTCCTGGCCCATGAACTGGATGCATCATGCACTGGCCACTCTCACACCTGGTTTAATGAAGGGGGTGGAAGTCCTGATATGTCACATGACGATGATGACGTGGCGATGCGAGTTTGACACCCCTGCTATAAACTCATGAAAAATAAATAATTTTGAAATTTAAATGTATAGATCTTTCTAAGCAACCTTATAGCAACTGTGGGCTGGCGGGTTGCATTCTCACTATAATTTGAAGATGATGCAGTCCGTTCAAAGCAAACAGTGGGTGTCTGTTTGTGAGCCAGACAAACCACTCACCGTTTTCACCTATGGGAAAACGTCATTCTGCTGGATCATACAGGTGTTTGTAACTAAATGTCATTAGATTTTAAAGGGGGGAGGGAGTAATAGCCTATATTTTTGCATTCCCTTTGCATGACTAATAAATAAACTCTTGATTCCTTCGTTCATAGTACAAACAACTGTCAACTCTAATGTCAATGACTCTCAACAGCCACATTGGTGGGTCTTATTTGATAAAGCACATTAAAGAGAGTGGGCCCCAGGCATGGTGCCCAGTTGTTGGTAGATGTTGAGGGTTTGGATCTGGCTCTGTGATAAGTTCAAAGGCTTTCCTAAACAGATTATACAAAACCGTTCATGGTGCCAGTCTGCAGGCCCCTTTTCCCCCACTTTTCACTGCCCCGCCTTTTCTTGCTTGTGAATAACTACATTCAACACCGAAATCTTTGGCCAAGCGTCATGCATTTTGAGAAAGAGTTTTCTTTACTCAGCTCAATAGTCGCAATTTGTATGTCACCATTTTGCTGAAAGCCCTAGTTTAAGTTCTTGGAGAGCCCTGGAATTACCATATCAGTCACTGGCTTTTGTGCTTGGTACTGTTCACTTTCAGAAGGAATAGTTCTGATTCTCTTGGTCATCTTTGTCCTGTCTTTACCTGTGATCCTCACTGCTTGCGGTTCAATGCATTTTGTAGACATACAGTGATACCTCATCTTACAAACGACTCATCATACAAACTTTTCAAGATACAAACCCGGGGTTTAAGATTTTTTTGCCTCTTCTTACAAACTATTTTCACCTTACAAACCCACCACTGCCGCTGGGATGCCCCGCCTCCGGACTTCCGTTGCCAGCAAAGCACTCATTTAA
Source organism: Erythrolamprus reginae (assembly GCF_031021105.1). Lineage (NCBI taxonomy): Eukaryota > Metazoa > Chordata > Lepidosauria > Squamata > Dipsadidae > Erythrolamprus > Erythrolamprus reginae. Next base: position 261,732,223 of record NC_091951.1, on the reverse strand, counting down.
ATGGGCACTTTGCTGGCAATGGAAGTTTGGAGGTGGGGTTTCCCAGCGAGGGGAGCCTCAGTGAAATCGCAGCATCGCAAAAACACAGAGGTCCAGGGGTGGGGTTTCGAGGACTTCAGTGTTTTTGTGATGCTGCAATTTCACTGATGCTCCCTTCGCTGGGAAGCCCCACCTTCGGACTTCCATTGCCGGCGAAGTGCCCGTTTAAATGAGTGCTTTGCTGGCAATGGAAGTCCGGAGGCGGGGCATCCCAGTGGCGGCAGTGGGTTTCTAAGGTGAAAATAGTTTGTAAGAGAGGCAAAAAAATCTTAAACCCCGGGTTTGTATCTCAAAAAGTTTGTATGATGCTGGGATTTCCCTGCAGCATCGCAAAAACACAGAAGTCCGGAGGTGGGGTTTCCCATGGAGGGGAACCACAAGGAAATTCCAGCAGCGCAAAAATGGGCGCTTCGGCTGGCAAAAGGGGTGAATTTTGGGCTTGCACGCATTAATCACTTTTCCATTGATTCCTATGGGAAACATTGTTTCATCTTACAAACCTTTCACCTTAATAACCTCATCCCAGAACCAATTAAGTTTGTAAGATGAGGTATCACTGTACTTCTGTTTCTTATTTATGTGTTTACGTTTCGTTTATTTTTGAAAGATTATAATCAAAAAGGTTTCCCCACCCCCTCCATAATTTTTGAAGGGTTTTAGCAAAATACAGGGGTACCTCTACTTAGGAACTTAATTTGTTCCATGACCAGGTTCTTAAGTAGAAAGGTTTGTAAGGAGAAGCAATTTTTCCCATAGGAATCAATGTAAAAGCAAATAATGCATGCGATGAGGGTGGAGGCCCTGTTTCCTCCCAGGAGATTCCTAGAGAGACCCTATGGAGGTTTCTTCCTGCCTTTTCCGGCCCTGTTTCCTCCCAGGAAATTCCTAGAGAGTGCATGAGATTTTGGCGATTTTCGGTGGAAATCAGCAAAAACTTACCAATGTGAGTGTCCTTGCATGAGATTTAGCTTCCTGCACATGTGCAGAAGCCAAATCTCATCCGCACTTGCCTGCATCGGTTACATGGAGCCGCCCATGCAGCTCCACTTTCACTACCATGCTATAGAATGGCCTGTACTGGTAGGAACCCAATACCGGTGTGATGTCATGTGACCATATGAGTGGTGTGATGTCATGTAACCATTAAGCAAATCAGCACAGGTGATTTCATGAAGTAAGCATGGCGTGTGGTTGCCCCTTGTGACGTCCTGCTGGCTTCCCCATTGACTTTGCTTGTAGGAAGCTGAGAAAAATCACAAATGGTGATCATGTGACCATAGTATAGGTCATAATTGTGAGCCAGATTCTAAGAAACTGGATTGTGATCATGTGACCCACATTAGCATGAGTACCAGTCATAACTGCCATTATTATAAGTTAGAATGGTCTCTCAATGAGTGAGTGTTAAAGGATGAAATGAATGAATACTGTAAATGAATACTGAGCTGCAGTAAGTAGAAGTATACTTAGGTTCAGGATTCAAGAATTGAGGTTGGTTCCCCTGCCTCTATGAAGCAAATGGATTCTGATCTCTAAGGTACAACTTACACATGTATAATGTTCCCAAGGTATGCCCATGTTACACCAACACTCCACAGTCTGCATTGGTTGCCGATCAATTTCCGGTCACAATTAAAAGTGTTAGTTATGACCTATAAAGCCCTTCATGGCATCAGACCAGAATATCTCCGAGACCGCCTTCTGCTGCACGAATCCCAGCGACCGATTAGGTCCCACAGAGTCGGCCTTCTCCGGGTCCCGTCAACTAAACAATGTCGGTTGGCAGGCCCCAGGGGAAGAGCCTTCTCTGTGGCGGCCCCGACTCTCTGGAACCAGCTCCCCCCAGAGATTAGAACTGCCCCTACCCTCCTTGCCTTTCGTAAACTCCTCAAAACCCACCTTTGTCGTCAGGCATAGGGGAATTGATCTCCCCCGGGCCTATATAATTTATGTATGGTATGTCTGTAGGTATGTCTGCTTAAAAATGGGGTTTTTTAAAACTATTTTAAATTTTAAATTGTAAATTATTAGATTTGTCATGAACTGTTTTATTGTGTTGTGAGCCGCCCCGAGTCTATGGAAAGGGGCGGCATACAAATCTAATAAATAAATAATAAATAAATAAATACTCTGTGTGTGTGTGTGTGTGTGTGAGTGTGTGTGTGTGTAACATATTTTTTGTTGATAATGAAAAGGAAAGGAGACTGTTATAGATCTATTTCAGGCTTATTTGCCTTTATCAGGTAGCCACACCCTTACTGGTATTTGAACCTGGGGCTCTGCCTTGTAAGGCAGTGGCCTTAGCCTTTAGGCTACAGGCTCATCTCCTGTATCAACTTGTACCAGGGAAGGGTTATGTGTGACCTTGGTATCTGGAAGGAGCATCATAGCTTCCTTTTTGCCTCTCGGCACACAGGAGGTACAGGAACCACTAGGGGCCGTATTCCAAGGCAGATAAGCTCTTTTATAGCTGACAACTATAATCTATAAGTGTAACATATTTTTGCTGATAATGAAAAGGAAGGGAGGCTACTATAGATCTATTTTGGGCTTATTTGCCTTCATCAGGTAGCCATTCAAAATAGCAAAATATATTTTGTGTGATCTGTTTGTAATCTAAACTAGAAACATCTACAGAAATAAATGTTTATACACAGGTTGTCCTCAACCTATGACCACCATTGAGGCCAAAACTTTTGTTGTTAAGTGAGAGATTTGTCAAGTGAATATTTAGCAATAATTCGGCAGTCACTTCCCTATTTTGAACGTGAGCCAATTTCTCTTCCCTTCATGCTGTCTTTTGTTCTCTTATAGAGTTCTCGAACTGCTCGTTCTGAAGAGGACCGAGATAGTCTGTGGGATGCCTGGGGCTCCTGGAGTGAATGTTCCCGTACCTGTGGCGGAGGCGCTTCGTACTCCTTGAGACGCTGCTTAAGCAGCAAGTAAGTACCGGCAATTAAAACATTTTTTGAAGCTGCATCAAGGTGTATTTTTGCAGTGGGAAAGAATTGTGTAGTAGATCCTTGGAACAAACTTCCAGCAGACGTGGTTGGTAAATCCACAGTAACTGAATTTAAACATGCCTGGGATAAACATATATCCATCCTAAGATAAAACACAGGAAATAGTATAAGGGCAGACTAGATGGACCATGAGGTCTTTTTCTGCCATCAGTCTTCTATGTTTCTATGTTTCTAAAAGGGAAGAACCAAACTGAAACTTATACGGACAGATCCTATCTCTGAATGCCCAGAATTTGGCAATGTCTAAATCAAATTTAATAAATAAAATGACAGCTAATGCTAATTAAAACTAGCTTGTAACCCGTTCTTCCGTACCTCTCATCCATACTTCTATCTTGTATATCTTGTTGGGGGCAATATGCTGACTCTGTAAACCGCTTAGAGAGAGCTGTAAAGCTACTGCAAAGCGGTATATAAGTCTAAGTGCTATTGCTATCTTCTATGACCTCTTCATTCTCTACATCAATGACCTTTGCGATTACATCACAAGCAACTGTGTCCTCTTCGCCGACGATGTAAAACTCTTCAACACCACCGATAACACAACTACTCTCCAAAAAGACCTTGACGCTGTTTCTGAGTGGTCTAACACATGGCAACTCCAAATCTCAACTAGCAAATGCTCTGTCCTACACATTGGGAAGAAGAATGTGAACTCCAAATACGAACTGAATAATCAAATTATCACAGATAATGCCCACTCGGTTAAAGACCTTGGTATACTAATAACAAAAGATTTAAGTGCCAAAGCCCACTGCAACAATATAGCCAAGAAGGCTTCAAGAGTTGTAAACCTAATCCTACATAGCTTCTGCTCTGGCAATCTCACACTACTTACCAGAGCTTACAAAACTTTTGCCAGACCCATCCTCGAATACAGCTCATCTGTTTGGAACCCATATTGCATCTCAGACATTAACACCCTTGAAAATGTCCAAAGATACTTCACCAGAAGAGCCCTTCACTCCTCCACTCGAAACAGAATACCCTACGAGACTAGACTTTCAATCCTGGGCCTAGAAAGCTTAGAACTAAGACGCCTTAAACAAGATCTAAGTATTGCCCACAAGATCATATGCTGCAATGTCCTGCCTGTCGGCGACTACTTCAGCTTCAACTACAACAACACAAGAGCACACAACAGATTTAAACTTAATATTAACCGCTCCAAACTTGACTGTAAAAAATATGACTTCAGTAACCAAGTTGTCAAAGCGTGGAACTCATTACCGGACTCCATAGTGTCATCCCCAAACCCCAAACCCCCAACACTTTACCCTTAGATTATCTACGGTTGACCTCTCCAGATTCCTAAGAGGTCAGTAAGGGGCGAGTAAAGTACACTAGAGTGCCTTCCATCCCCTGTCCTATTGCTTTCCTATATCTCCTATACCTTTCTTCTATTCCTATATCTCTTCTTCTATTCTTTCATTGATATGTTCTATTACTTTATCTTTTCTATTATTTCTTAGATATATTTTACTATGAGTATCTCCTCTATAACCTTCATCATGTATTTTACTATGTGTACAGTGATCCCCCGTTTATTGCGTCCCCAACCATTGCGTACAGGGTACTTCACGATTTTTCAACCCGGAAGTCAAAATACCATCTACGCATGCGTGCGTTTTTTCTATGGGCACGCATGCGTAGATGGCAACCGGGAGATCAGCTGCTGGGTGGCTTTCCTGGGTCTTCCCCCTCTTGCTGGCGTCAGCGAGGAGTTTCCCCACTGCCCACGCAAACTCCTCGCTGCCGCCCGCCCTTCGCCCGCCCACGCCGTTCATTCTCGCCGCTTTCGAGCTGAGTCCTGAAGCGAATTCGCTCCCGGACTCAGCTCGAAAGCGCCGAGAGACAGCGCCAAGGAACGGCCTGTCCACGCTGTCTCTCGGCGCTTTCGAGCTGAGTCCGGGAGCGAATTCGCTCCCGGACTCAGCTTGAAAGCGCCGAGAGACAGCGCCAAGGAACGGCCTGTCCACGCTGTCTCTCGGCGCTTTCGAGCTGAGTCCGGGAGCGAATTCACTCCCGGACTCAGCTCGAAAGCGCCGAGAGACAGCGCCAAGGAACGGCCTGTCCACGCTGGCTCTCGGCGCTTTCGAGCTGAGTCCGGGAGCGAATTCGCTCCCGGACTCAGCTCGAAAGCGCCGAGAGACAGCGCCAAGGAACGGCCTGTCCACGCTGGCTCTCGGCGCTTTCGAGCTGAGTCCGGGAGCGAATTCGCTCCCGGACTCAGCTCGAAAGCGCCGAGAGACAGCGCCAAGGAACGGCCTGTCCACGCTGGCTCTCGGCGCTTTCGAGCTGAGTCCGGGAGCGAATTCGCTCCCGGACTCAGCTCGAAAGCGCCGAGAGACATCGCCAAGGAACGGCCTGTCCACGCTGGCTCTCGGCGCTTTCGAGCTGAGTCCGGGAGCGAATTCGCTCCCGGACTCAGCTCGAAAGCGCCGAGAGCCAGCGCCCCCCGGACCCCCAACCCGGGTTTGGGGGGCTGCTAGGAAGCCCCCCATGCCGGCGGCAAACAGCCGCGCCGCCCCCAATCTTCGGCTCCTCGCTAGCGCTGTGGGAGTAAAAACACCATCTGCACATGCGCAGATGGTGTTTTTACTTCCGCAGCGCTACTTCGCGAAAACCCGCTCGTTGCGGGGGCTCCTGGAACGGAACCCTCGCAACAAGCGGGGGATCACTGTATATAGATATATACCCACTAAAACCCTCATTGTGTATTGGACAAAATAAATAAACAAACATGTTTTTGCAGAGTTGAAAATAATCCTTGCATTTGGCCAAGTAACCCTAGCCACTGGCTTGCATCGCAAAAACAATGTTTTTAGCCAGAAACATGTTTTTTCAAGGGAGGGGGATCAGGAGAGGGTAAAAAAAATGTGTTCTTGAAATGCAACCTTACAAGCTAACTTTCTCATTCTTAAAAAGAAATCATAAATAAAAAGATTAATGTTTTTTTCTTTTAATGAGCGATGGACAACTTTGGTGTAGAAAAATCATTTTCTGATTCAGAAATGGATCGCTAAATAATAACATTTGTACTGATGTGATGGTTCTTGTGCTGATAGTCAACCGTGTGAAAAAGATTTATGATGCATAAATAACTCAAGCAGTCTAATAAGAAAGGGTGGCAAGCCCCAGTTGCTCTTGATTTCAAAAAAAGGGTTACTTCATTTCTAAGAAAGAAAACTTCAATATCAATAAGGATGCTTAATTTGCCTGCTGGAAAAAGAAGCACCACAAACAAATTTTGTATTGTTGCAAAGAAAATAACATGTACATGACATAAGAACGTAAGAACATAAGAAGAGCCATGCTGAATCTGGCCAAAGCCCATCGAGTCCAGCATTCTGTGTCACACAGTGGCCCACCAATTGTCCATGGGGATCTTGAGCAGAAAGAGAAGGCAAAACCCTCCCTTTCCCTTGACCCCCAACAAGTGGTACTCAATGGAATCTTGCCTGCCTCAACCAACATAGAGGTGGCACTTGGACATCCGTTTCAATAACCACCGACACACTTGGCATCCATGAATCTATCTAATCCTGCCTTGAAGCTATCCAGGCTGACAGCTGTCACAATCTCTTCTGGAAGTGAATTCCATAAACCAACGACTCTCTGGGTGAAGAAATATTTCCCTTTTTTTGTCCTCACTTTCTTACTTATGAGCTTTAGGGAGTGCCCTCTCATCCTAGTATTGTATCCACCTTTTCTATCCCATGCATGATTTTATACACTTCGATCAAATCACCCCTTAAACAGGCTGAAGAGACCAAGGCGTTGCAGTCTGGTTTATATAAGGGAGGTGCTGCATTTCCTTGATCATACCAGTTGCCCTTTTTTGTACCTTTTCCAGTTCCATTATATCCTTCTTGAGGTGCGGTGACCAGAACTGTACACAATACTCCAAGTGTGGTCTCACCATCAATTTGTACAGAGACAATACAACACTTGCCAACCTATTTTCGATTCCCTGATTATGGACTCTCTGTTACTTGAGTTTAACTAGAGGGTGGTTTCATTGCTCATCCCCCTCCCCATCCTCATAATTTTGCCAGCTTTGTGCAAACAAGACCTCCACTTACGACTATGACTGTGACCAGAATTTTCATTGCTAAGCAAGGGCTTCATTAAGTGAACCACACCGAATTCTACCACCTTTTTTCCCCATGATTGTTAAGTGAACCATAGTAGTTATTAAATGCAATCGGTTGAATGCAATCTCCCCCATTGACTTTGCTTGTCAGAAGCTATCTAGGAAGGTTGCAGATGACGATCACATACTCTTGGGGGATGGTCCAGTGATCATACATGCACGCTGGTTATCAAGTAGCCCAGATTTGGATCATATGACTTGGGATGTTGGGACTGTCTTCCATGTAAGGACCAGTCATAAGTCATTTTTTCCCCCAGTGCTGTTGTAACTTCGGAGAGCCACTAAATGAACTGATGTAAATTGAGGACTATATGCATGACTCTTCTATGACAGGGGTGTCAAACTCTATTTCATTGAGGGCCGCATCAGGATTGTGTTTGACCACAGAGAGCTCCCCCCCTCCCGTGGGCAGTTTGACGTTGCTCAGGGGCACCTATGATGGCCAAGTGCTAAGGCAGGACCTCCCTGGCACCATCTCTTACTCTCATTATAATCTCCTCCTTTCTTTCTTTCTTTCTTTCTGTTAAATATGCATATATTAAGAATCTAAGTACTCTATTTACATATGGTGCTCTAATTGGCTAATGTTTTCTGGCGGGAGACTTGTTGCTGTGTCAAAACTCTTCTGCTGCTGGAGAAAAGCTATATAAGGATAGAGACGCGTCATTTTCTCTCAGAGTTTAACACACTTCTTTTGTCAGCCACATACTCAGTTCCTGTTCTTTGGTTTGAAGCAATAAAACCGCTAATTGTGTACAGTTCAGCCTAAGCTAATTCATTTCTCTTTCTTTCTTTCTTTCTTTCTTTCTTTCTTTCTGTCTGTCTGTCTGTCTGTCTGTCTGTCTGTCTTTCTTTCTTTCTTTATGTCTTTCTTTCTTTCTTTCTGTCTTTCTTCCCTCTCTCCCTCCATCCTTCCTTCCTTCCTTCCTTCCTTCCTTTTCTTTTCCTTCCCTTTTCATTCTCCTTTTTTCTTCCTTCCCCTCTTTCCTGATTTTTCCTTCCTTGCTCTCTTCCTATCTTTCCTGATTTTTCTTTGTTTTTCCCTTTCTCCTTTCTTGTCCCTTCTTGCATGCTCAAATGCAAAAAGGGAAACATTTATCCTTTTGTTTTGTTTTTAGTTTGTTTTGATAGTCCTCTGCCAGTGAAAATGGAGCGCGCAGGGGCCGTTTTCACCCACAACCGCCTCCTGCAGCCCTCTGCCAGTGAAAATGGAGCAGGGGGGGTGGCGTTTTCGCTGGCAGAGGCACTTTTGTTGTTTCCAGGCTGGCTCTAACCAGCCTGCAGGCCAAATCCAGCCTGCGGGCCTTGTGTTTAACACCTCTGTTCTGTGGGAATGAAGCGAAAGACAGAAAAAGTGGAAAGAATCCTGCAGATGTCATAGTCTGCTTGGGTTTCAAAAGGGAGAAGGTTGCTAAGACCTTTCCCACATAGCTCCCATCTGTCCCTAGGTCATTTCCCACCTCGAGAAGGCTACTCCCAATGACTAGTGTCTTCTAAACTACTTCACATACCTTCTATAATTTTTCCGTCTCTGCACATGGGCTGATGGTTTTCTACACAGCCTGTAATTCATTCTCTCTCTCTCTGCCCCCCACCTTCTCTCTGTACATATGGTTGGAAATAGTTGGCAGAGGTTTAAAAATGATTCCAATATTGCATATACAATAGGAACTCAGAAAATCCAACTGCCCACACCGATTCTTTCCTTTATTAACCGAGTAGGCAATGTGTTTGTATAATTCAGAATTAACAAAGAAAAGAAGAAACAGTGGAATTGCCTTAATATCATTTTCATTAAGCGAGTTTTAATTTTTTTATTAAAAATGACTTCATTAAGCACTCAACAGAGAGCCTATGACTTATCTGCCTAATGATGAGGTCAGCAACCAAAATGGTCTCTCTGAGCAAACATGAGCCACCAGTCAGGGATGAGCACTAATTTACTTCGCCGCCAGTTCGCTTTCTTCCCGCACCATGTGGTTTTATTTATTTATTCGACTTCTATGCCTTCTATTAAGGGTTTTTTCTCTGCACTTCATATCTCCTGCTCTGTGCTGTGTGCTATTGTTCAGTGCAAAACAACCCTACTCCTCGCGACAAATAAAGCACATTCCCTGGAGTCATGCGCCTCCCTGACATTGCTCCACGCCCCCTCCAAGGGGCCCCCCGTCCCACTATTTGAGAAACATTGATTTACAATCACGATTAGGACCGGAATTTCCATTGTAAGTCACTGCAGTCGTAATTTGAGTTGGGTCCAACTTTACAACCAGACTAAATGAATCACCACAATCGTTAAACAAATCCGCAGTCATAAGTAAGTGTTGACCCATTTTTCTGAAAAAACATATACAGTATTACCTCGTGATATGAACCCCTCACCATATGAACAATCCAAGATACAAACCCAGGGTTTGGAAATTTTTTGCCTCTTCTTACGAACTTTTTCCGCCTTACGAACCTGCCGCCTGAACGCTGAACCCGGAAGTTCAGCAAAAGTTCAGGTTTGGCGTTCGGGTTCGGGAGGACACCGAGAAGCCCCCTGGCTGTTTCAAAAGGGGACAGCCGGGTGGCGGGGCTTCTCAACTGCCACCCGAACTTTTGTCGAACTTCCAGGTTCAGCATTCGGGAGAACGCTGAGAAGCGCCCGGCTGTTTCAAAAGGTGACAGCTGGGCAGCTGCATTTTTGCAAGTTTTTTTTTCCTTGCATGGATTAATTGATTTTACATTGTTTCCTATGGGAAACATTGTTTCATCTTAAGAACTTTTTGCCTTACGAACCTCCTCCGGGAACCAATTAAGTTTGTAAGACGAGGTATTACTGTATTTTTTTTGCCAGAAATCAATAACAAAGGTCACCCTCCTTTGTTTACTGAGTAAAATGTGAGCATCCAAATTGCAATCATGTAACCATGAGGATGGGATAACAGATTGCTAATAAATAGTCATAAATTGAGGACTACCTATTTGGATGTGACTTAAGAGCAGTGGTAGGTTGCTACCGGTTTGGTCTGGTTCTACGAACTGGTAGTGGCGGTTGTGGGAGGCTCTGCCTATCCACCCCAGACACTTCGGCACAGAAGCCTCATGCGAGCGCACGCACAAACTGGTAGCGATGGGATTTAGAACCCATCACTGCTTAAGATGTGTTTAAAAAAAATTAATGACAGTAACAGCAAAAGCAATGCAGAGAACATTTGTAATGCTTTAGAATCCTACAGTTATTACAAAATATTAATAGATCATGCTTTATGATTTCACAAGTAATTAGAAGACACGTGTAAAAGTACTGAAAGAGATTTTTTGACACAATTTCTCAGTCACTAGTTTTCTCTTCTGGTGTCTATGATCACATCAGAAAAAGAGCATGCTATGTAAAGAATGCATACATGGTAAGTAGAAATGTCTAACAACGTTAAAATTACTCACTTGCATATTGAGCCAATTTTCTTTGATTTTTTTTTTAAAAAAACCAAAGTGAACTTTTGCCCATTCATAGATGGAGGGAGGATTATAATGTGCTGATTCTGTTAGCCAGTACAAATATATATTTAAATAGTAAACTCTGACCTTGAATTAGCACAGCAATAAGTGTATAACATGTTTTTTTACTCGTCTACATAGAATTATGACTACTAAATGGTGGTTTCTCTCTCTCTCTCTTTCTCTCTCTCTCTCTGTGTGTGTGTGTGTGTTGCTGAATGTGCAGTTAAAACTGAAAAGCAAAGAAATCCACCCAAACTTTAGGGATTTAGAAATAAGCCTAAATATATGATAGCTTTAAAATTTAAACACTGTACTATTGGTGCTTTGGGTTAGTGGTTGAGGGTTTTTTTTTCTGTGCAGCTTATTATTTTACAGACATGTGTCATATGACAGAGAATTATGCGTACCACACATAATTCTGTAACAAATGAAATAAAGAATAATGCTAGATTTGGGGTTGTGAGTTTGATAAATGAAGAGTTGGCACACCAATTGAACACTATGGAACAGAGCATGCCACAAACCAAAGATAAATATTTTTCCTGCAGTGAGGAATGTTCACGGTGTACTATGCCTTTTCGATTCGTGTATGATGCCTTCCAGAACATTAAGCGCAAGGCGAATACAGTCTCGTTGTGTCAGCTTTGAAGCTAGGCAAAGCATATATGCCTTCCTTCTAAACATCGGTGCACAGCTAAGCAGCTGAATAAATGCAAGTAATTTATTTTCCAAATGTCAGCTGCCAGATCTTACTAGTTCCATTCCTTGAGCTATTCGGGCCAGATACAATGTTGTTTTGTTATCAGCCAGTTCCGCTGCCTCTTTGGAAAATCTACTTTGTGTGATCCAACTGATCCCTGGAGAATTTAGTGCAAGACTTTATCTCTCCTGTCTTAGTTGTTGTGTCATCAGAACAGGACAGCAAGCTCTTTGGAGGGCAAAAATAGACAACATCAGCCATTAGTCATTTGTATTCCCATTGCAAATTCAATCCAAAAGTGTAGTGGTATGCGTGAATGACCTTGGGAGACAAGAAGAAGGGTCACAAACAAAACAGTGGTCAGTTGGGCGGCACTGAATCCACAGAAGGAATGGAGGGAATAGCAAACATCTCAAAAGCAAACATCTTAATTTCTACTTCAAAATGCATGAGAATGTTCCTCACTTTCTTCTAACTAGCTTGTCTTATCAACTACAGTGGTACATATGAACTTAATTCGTTCCGTGACCAGGTTCTTAAATAGAAAAGTTTGTAAGAAGAAGCAATTTTCCCCACAGGAATCAATGTAAAAGCAAATAATGTGTGCGATTGGGGAAACCACAGGGAAGGTGGAGGCCCTGTTTCCTTCCAGGAGATTCCTAGAGAGGCCCCACAGAAGTTTCTCCCTGCCTTTTCCGGCCCTGTTTCCTCCCAGGAGATTCCTAGAGAGGCCCTACAGAGGCTTCTCCCTACCTTTTCCGGCCCTGTTTCATCCCAGGAGATTCCTAGAGAGGTCACGCAGAGGCTTCTCCCCGCCTTTTCCGGCCCTGTTTCATCCCAGGAGATTCCTAGAGAGGCCACGCAGAGGCTTCTTCTTGCCTTTTCAGGTTACAGTTTCAGAGGCTTGGGTTTGTAAGTGGAAAATGGTTCTTGACAAGAAGCAAAAAAAAACCTTGAATACCCGGTTCTTATCTAGAAAAGTTCGTAAGTAGAGGCGTTTGTAGGTAGAGGTACCACTGTACATCCATACTGTAAATACAGCTGGAGGTTAGCTATGCTATTCCAGCCGCTTTTTACATTCAAAGGGATAGACTTTAAGTTGCATTTAAAGCCACCTAACTATAAAAACAGTGGTTGCGTGGGAATGCTACTAGGTCAGAGCTGCAAACATCCACTAGGTGGCAACAAGGAATGGAAAAAACCTGAACGCTTTGCACCCATTCTAAATGGATTTTTGACTCCCTGGTGCATTAGTATATATTTATATAATCTATATACCTAAACTTTGGAAAAGAAATATATAGGTATGGGTTGTTCCTTATTGACTATTCAAGTTAATGGTGGTATACCAAGAGTTTAATATGTACGGCAAACAGCCACACTCTCTTTCAACTTGAATAGTCAATAAGGGACAACCCATACCTATATATTTCGTTTCCAAATATTTTTCATTTGTCCTATTCTTTACTTCTTGTACATAAGGCTAAAGTCCCTTTTTAAACAGCTATAACATAGCATTCACTTGACCCCCCCCCCCTCCTTTCATTTGGCCTAACATTTTTAATATGCATTCCAAGAATTAGGGTTTAGCAAATATTAGTTTAGTGACCTTTCCTAGGATGACCTGTGGAATCCAAAATGGCTTTCACTCCAGGCTTGAATCCATTTTTTGTTTCACTTGGCACCCTGCGAGACAGTTCTGTTTTGTCCTCATCCTTCCCTGTCAAGTTTTATTCTCCTCGCAAAGTGTGGCTGAGGAACGTGATTAGTCATGATTTCATTTGTTCTGTATTTTCACGGTACTCGAATTTAAGTTCCCTTGCTTTGAATGGCAAATGATTTTGCAACTGAAAACCCCAAACTTTTATGTAATATATAATGCATGCAATATATATGTTACACTCACTTCTTCAGTTCCTTCTACCCGCTGGGTAATGTGCTATGAAATTGAAGCATGCCTATCTGTTTCATCAAGATCTGATAGCTCATTGCTTTGGGTATGTCATAGTTTAAGATTTTATTTTACAGGACATCTTTTCTTGATTATTTTGGGAGAGAATGGTATATTGTTCCCTTTTCTATATCGAGTTTTTTAAAAAAACATTGTGTCTATAAATAGCTGTTGTTATATAATGCACATTGCCAGAAACTGAAGTTTTATCTAATAGTTTTGCTATTCATGGAAAGGAATCAACTCCTCTTATAGGCATATTTATAATCACACACTTAATATACATTTTCAGAATATTTGTTCTAAAGAAAACAGGACTTCAGATCTTTAATATATTTGTTTATACAGAGAAAAAAGGACAAAAGCCTAGTGAAATTGTACATTTATAATTAATATTAGTATAATAGTTGTTCCCATTTGATTAATAATGCATTGAAGATTTTCATTTGCTGCTGCTTTATCCGCATATTGGAAAATTGAAGCACGTTTATTGTCACAGATTCATTATAACCGTTGGCTTGTTAAAGGGTAGACAAAATGGATCCCGTAGATATTTCTACTGGTGCCAATGTTGTTGCACCATCTCACTTTTTAAAATAGAATTAAAAATAGAATGTTAACAAATGGCAAAGTATTAGTATGTCCAAAAATGTTTTCTGGTCTCCACGTGAGTTCCAGGGATATTCTTAGGAAATGAAGGTTATCATCCTGCCCAGAACAGACAGTAAATCCCGGTCATGGTAGCCATCTTGGAAAACTATCAGGAATTGAGTCAGAAGCCACACCAGTTAATTAATGATTGGTTTTGCTAATTGCATCTTAGAAAGCAAACATTTGTGAGCATCCCAACAGCATGTTTTCAAAACTTCAGTGTACATACAACATTTGTTGAAACCTTCTTACTTCTTTCTAACCTGTGGCAGGAGTGGGCTACTGGGGTTTGCAGGGGTTTGGAAGAACCTCTAGCTAAGATTCTGTGCAGTTCGAAGAACCCCTAAATTTATTTATTTATTTATTTATTGGATTTATATGCCGCCCCTCTCTGCAGACTCGGGGCGGCTAACAACAGTAATAAAACAGCATATAATAATAATCCAATACTAAAAACAGTTAAAAACCATTATTATAAAAACCAAACATACATACAGATATACCATGCATAAAATTGTAGAGGCCTAGGGGAAAGAGTATCTCAATTCCCCCATGCCTGGCGGCAGAGGTGGGTTTTAAGCAGCTTACGAAAGGCAAGGAGGGTGGGGGCAATTTTAATCTCTGGGGGGAGTTAGTTCCAGAGGGCCGGGGCCGCCACAGAGAAGGCTCTTCCCCTGGGTCCTGCCAAGCGACATTGTTTAGTTGACAGGACCCGGACCTAACTGGTCGCTGGGGATTCGTGCAGCAATCCCACTCCTGGCTGCCTCGCTCCTCCCAGGAGTCCCCATATGGCCCATTTTGGATGAAGGTAAGTGCAGGGCATGTAAAGACACTTGGAAGGGCATAAAACAAGCCTACCGGAAGTTTGGGAAGGTCAGAAATGGGTCCGTTTCAGGCCTCCAGAGGTCCTCTGGAGTCTGGGGAGGCCATTTTCACCCTCCTGAAGGCTTGAGGCAAGCCTCTGGAGCCCAAGAAGGACAAAAATGCTCACCACCACTTTGCCGTGGTGCAGGAGGCCAACAAAGCCACACCCAGCATAGACACGCCCACCCAGCAACCAGCCAGAAAACCCCTTGCTAAAATTTTTGAAGTCCACTCCTCCCTGTGCAACTTTGCAAGCTGTAAAATTTGTTTTTCAAAGCGGAACCAAAGCAGTCAATTACCGGTATCACTTGTAATCATTCCCAATAGGCAGTAATGGGCAGTCAAATTTTTTACTGCCATACTGTGGGTGTGGCTTATTTTATGGGTGTGGCTTAATGGTCATGTCACTGGGTATGAGTGGCTTGCTGACCATGTGACCAGGTGGGAGTGGCTTGAACGATCATCATCGTTCAAGTGAACTGTTAAGTCCTCGACTTACAACCTCACCAGTGTTGTTCGCTGGGGTGACAATTTGCTTTGCGTTTCCCACGCTCTCCTACCTTGGTCACACCCCACCTCAGGCTGGGTAGCTAGGCGAACAGGTGCTGCCAGAAGCATAAATGCTTCCAGCGCCACTTCCACCCATGCCTTCTGCTTGCACGTCACATGGGAGGTGGCTGCGTGAGGCTGGAGGGGAGCCAGGCAGGAGAGAGGGAAGCTTGTCTGTGGCCAGAAAGAAGGAAAGAGGAAAAAAGCAAGGAGCACAGACGAAGCAGCAGCAACAGGGGAGAAAAAGAGAGCTGAGCTGAAACCAGTAATCAAGGAAGTGACAGCCGACAATCAGCTGGAGCTGCGCACATATCTTCATTTCCGCTGATGGCACTACGTTCCACCTCATCCTGCCTGCTGCCCACCCCTGCCCATAGGGATAAGACTTTTGGATTCAAAACTCCATCTGCTTCTAGCTTGTTTCACCTGAAGAACAGACAAAGTTCCCAAATCTAACGGTAACTAATGGGAATGTATTAAAATATCAAAATTAAAAATGTGGCCTAATTTCCACTATAAATTGTGACTCTAATGAAACAAATAATCTATATAATAACAGTAATTTTTGTCAGCATAACAGATTACTTGCAGAACTGCCTTCTGCCATATGATTCCCAGCAACCAATTAGGTTCCTTCTCCAGGTCCCCTCAGCCAGACAATGTCACTTGGGGGGGGGGCTTGGGGAAGAGCCTTCTCTTTGGGGCTCCGGCCCTCTGGAATCAGCTCCCCCTGGAGATTCGCACTGCCCCACCCTCCTTGTCTTCCGTAAGAGTCTTAAGACTCACCTATGTTGCCAGGCTTGGGGCAATTAGGTCTCAGCCCCTTGGCCAACAAAATGAGATATATGTTGTATGATTGGACTGGTATGATTGTTTTTAAATATTGGATTTTTAGATAGTAATTTTAAATTTAATTAGATTTGCCATTGTATTGTATTGTTATATTATATGCTGTGGGCCACCCTGAGACCTCGGAGAAGGGCGGCATACAAATCAAATCAATCAATCAATCAATCAATCAATAACACTATAAACCAGTGATGGATTTTCATGCCTGGCATTTCACTAGTATAATATCTTTTTTTTGGGGGGGGGATATTTACTTCTGCTATCAGTTCTTCACTTGAGGTCTAACTGTTCTTGAATAAAATGTCTTTACACTTTATTATTTCTATGTTTTTGCAAACTCTAAAAGAACATTATGATATTTTTGCAAAAATTCATAGTAATTATAGCTGTACGCTCCACTAGGGCAAAATGGAGGAATTCATTAAAAGCTGTTTGTGCTTGGGGATCCAGTTAATCTCATGAATCCGCAGGAGCACAGTCTTAAAAATCTACTAATAAAAAACTCATAATATTTCTGAAAGATCAAATACTCCTTCCTAAAAATTTAAATGTAGATAGAATGATTATAAGTACTTTACTGTGTGAAACATAATGAAATACAAAGAAAATAAGTATCAAAATGCATTTTCCCTCACCTTCCTAATAACATGTTCAGCATAAGGGATATTGTTAAAATATCCATCTAGAAGAGCAGAAGTCACAAAATTGAACTGAATGCTAGCAAATGTAGCGAAATACTTTGAAATGTCAAAAATATCCAGTCAAATTCTAAGGGCTTTAATAAATTTAAAAGGTAATTTAAAATGTAGTGGAAGGGAAGTTATAATGTAATGAATAGTTATTGAAAGAAGTTAATGTGTTTTTTGCCCTTGGAATTTGAATAATTTTAGTATTTTAGAAACATAGAAACATAGAAGACTGACGGCAGAAAAAGACCCCATGGTCCATCTAGTCTGCCCTTTTACTATTTCCTGTATTTTATCTTACAATGGATATATGTTTATCCCAGGCATGTTTAAATTCGGTTACTGTGGATTTACCAACCACGTCTGCTGGAAGTTTGTTCCAAGGATCTACTACTCTTTCAGTAAAATAATACTTTCTCATGTTGCCTTTGATCTTTCCCCCAACTAACTTCAGATTGTGTCCCCTTGTTCTTGTGTTCACTTTCCTGTTAAAAACACTTCCCTCCTGAACCCTATTTAACCCTTTAACATATTTAAATGTTTCGATCATGTCCCCCCTTTTCCTTCTGTCTTCCAGACTATACAGATTGAGTTCATTAAGTCTTTCCTGATACGTTTTATACTTCAGACCTTCCACCATTCTTGTAGCCCGTCTTTGGACCCGTTCAATTTTGTCAATATCTTTTTGTAGGTGAGGTCTCCAGAACTGAACACAGTACTCCAAATGTGGTCTCACCAGCGCTCTATATAAGGGGGGGGTATTGTTATTGTTATGGTTAGATATTATAATAATAATAATAATAATAATAATAATAATAATAATAATAATAATTTATTAGACTTGTATGCCGCCCCTTTCCAGAGAGGCATGAAATAGTTGATATGAATTGAGATTTAATGTTTGAAGATAAGTAAATTTGTTTTGTTTTTTTAAGATCAATTATTATAAATAAAGTTTAAGAAATACGTATAAGATAAATGAGGATAGATGAAAATAGTTAAAGCACCATGGCTTACATTTGTTAGATGAGAGAGAGTGGCCTACAGAAATTTATCAGCTAACGGTGTCTTAAATTTGAATAAGAAAAAGGGGGAAATTTTATTTTGTAATCCAGGTTATAAAATTAAAAGGAGGCAGCATGAGATAAATGATGTATACTAAAAAGAAAAAGATATGAATTATTGTATTGTGTTGAAGATTGAAGATACATGATACTGCATATTTGTTTATGGAGGGAAAAAAATTCTTTGCTAGAAAATGTAATGATGTAAATGCTAAGGATAGATTTTGCCTAGTCGAGAAATTTATGGAAAGTCTAATTTATTAAAGAATGTCTTTGACAAAACACTAACATCTTTTCTGAAGGAGAAACAAATAGCCTGAAGATTTATTTGCATAGATCACTTTCAACCAAAGCCTAAATGCTTGAATGCAAGACGTATACTCCACAGAGGGAGAACTTGTCTCTAAACAGAACGCAGTCGATGATACGCACTTGGCCATGCCAAGAAGAACACACACAAAAAACTTTGAAAGTGGACACTACACAGTGGGATTAAAGTCCCAAATCCAAATAGGAATGCCCTGAAACAATGGAGGCAAAGTTTAACACTGAACACCTGGAGTGCAGCAGAGATAAACTGTCCTTTGCTGCAGAAAAACAGGCCCTTGTTTGATGCAGATTGAATGGCAGTATCAGTGTGGAGGAAAGGATGAAATGTTATACATAGGTATTAAAATTGTCTGATTTGCTCAGAATCCTGGCCATTAAAAAACGAATGTACAGGAAAGCCCAATTAGAAAGCAAACACAGTTTCTCTCCCTCCCCCATTTCCTTGCTGGGACCAATTGTCAGTCAGTTGTCCAAACAACAGTACTTACACAAAATAATCTTTTTTGGCTAACTCTAGATAGAGAAACAGGATTGTCAACACAGAGCAAGAAGCAGCTTTCTAGTCACAATCGGTTTGGAATCTTGACTAGCCAAAATAGAGCTGGAAGGGACTCTGGAGGTCTCCTAGTCCACCCCCCAGCTCAAGCAGAGTTCCTGTACCCATGATGGTGTACCTATGACACACGTGCCACAAGTGGCACCCGGAGCCATATCGGTGGGCACGCAGGCTCAGGTCCGGCTTTCCCAACTTGAAATGGGTCATTTCTGATCTCCTGTGGGCCTCCAGGGGATGGAGACCCATGTTAACAAGGTCAGCCAATGAATAGGCATAGCAACCAAGTCAGCCAAGGGGCGTTAAACCCCCAAAACAAGATGGCAATGGCATACACAGTGCTGAAAACTCAGCTTCTAAGCACATGCTCAGAAGAAAAAATAAATTTAATTTTTTTAAAAAGATGGTGGCACCCACAAACTGGCACCAACTGAAGTGCACCAGTGACATCATTGTGTCATTTCCAGTTCACCCGAACCTGTCCAAACCGGAAGGAACCCATCCCAAGTGGCATGGTACCACCAGAAACTAGTCTTTTTACTCCATTCCTAAGTGTCCCCCAGTCCTATATATCTATATATATCCTATATCTTTCCTATATATAGGAAAGTGAACACAAGAACAAGGGGACACAATCTGAAGTTAGTTGGGGGAAATGTCAAAAGCAACATGAGAAAATATTATTTTACTGAAAGAATAGTAGATGCTTGGAACAAACTTCCAGCAGACGTGGTTGGTAAATCCACAGTAACTGAATTTAAACATGCCTGGGATAAACATATATCCATTGTAAGATAAAATACAGAAAATAGTATAAGGGCAGACTAGATGGATCATGAGGTCTTTTTCTGCTGTCAGTCTTCTATGTTTCTATCTCGTTCCCTATTATGCTTATATTATGACTTGACATTTTTAAGAGTTATGTACCTTTTTTTGAGAGGAAGTCAGACTAGTAATGGTTTTCTTTCATGTTTCACTATTCTTCTCTAAGATTCTAGAGCTTATGGGGAAATGGAGTGGGGCAAATATCATATTGAGTTGTGGAGAGATTTCCAAAATAACAGTGATGTGCAGAAGTTTGTTGCTACAGGTACGAATAAGGGTGCGCAGATTTGTGTCTCCGTCATGTGTGCACGCGTCCTAGCAAGATTTTGCTAATGCACATGTACATGCACGGAAGCAAAAAAATCACAAAAATCTCACATGCACATGTATCCCCTTATGAGATTTTTCTTCCTACACATGCACAGAAGCAAATTCTCGCTTGGACACATACCAGAGACACGAAGCTGCACGCCCTTATCCGTACCGCTAGCAACCCACTACTGGTAGTGTGCCATAGGAATATATAAGAGAATCTGGATTTCACATTTTCATTGAAAAAAATCCAGTCAAAGCTTGGGATACAGCCTTTTTAATTCAAATTTTAACTCTAGCAAATAGGCAATTCGTGAAAGGAGGGATGGATGGATTTCCAAATGCTATTCCTAATAATATTAGGAATAAATTTAGTGCAGCTTTATTACCCTTTATGAATGTTATAGAGTTACATTGATGTAATTTAGAGCGCATTGCATCCTAAGGTCATTTGTGCGAAGCTCAGATCTCCTCCTTCCTCTCACACAAAGGCTGGCATTCAGTTCATTTCGGCTATGACAAATTATTTACATCAGAAATGCTGACTCTTTAAAACCTGAGATCGTGGAAATGTTATTTATGCTAAAAGTATTAATTTCTAATAGTTTTTAGTCTCCTGCTTTATTACTCCTTGTCTTGCTCTCATTTCGGATCATTATCCCTTACTACTTCCCAGATGTGTGCCTCTGGCAGCTCAAAGGTTATGATTTTGTGTTTTGATTTTCCTAGACAGTTTGCTGAGTGCAGTGACTGCTACTGGCATTGTTCCAGCTGCTTGTTTATTTTGTTACTGCTACAGGAAAAATATTCATAAAATATGGTTGCTTTAAAAAGGAAAAAAAAGTTACCAGTGGAAGAGGTTTAATCTATTCCTTGCCTATTTTTCTGATCTTAAAGATTAAGACCTAAATCAAAACAGTCTCTAGTTTTATTTTCAGCAGGGTCTTTTAAAATCTCAGGGTTTTTTGTACAGTGTGTTTTCAAATTGCCCTTATTGAATTTTAAGTGTTTGGCCAATCACAAACAATTGGGTAACAAATTTTGAATGTCTCTCTAGGGGCCAAACCCAAGGCTGTGGAGGACGTACAATATATAAACTTGTTTTTACCAAAGAAGAACATCAGTCCGACTTTTAAAAATTTGGCAGAATCATTTGTGTACCTGTTGGAAGCCAGCATTCCAACTCAAATAGTAATATCCCCCAACTTTTCTGCATTAAGGTTGATTGGGGAAAGGGTACATATATATAAAGATAAAATGTAATGTATATACATATGAAAGCATGGTCAAGTTCCAAGATGGGAACAGATTTTTTTCAAAAAGGTCCACACACACTAATGTGTATTAATTCAAGATCATATCAGGACCTGAATATCAAGTCTGGAAGCTGTGTTGACTTACTATTTTGTCTCTTTTCCACATTACTTGCAAGTGCTACAAAGTTTATTTATGTTGAACTGTCATGGTCCCGTGGTCCATTTCCCTATTGTTAGGAATTTTTGCCTTATTCAACTCCTAGACTCAACTTGGCCATTATGCTGGGTTTCTTTCTCTGTTTCTTTTTACTTTTTTCCTTTTCTTTCTTTCTTTCTTTCTTTCTCTCTTCCTTTCTTTCTTTCTCTATCTCTTCCTCTCCTTCCCTCCCTCCTTCTATATCTTCCTGAATTAGAATTTTTGATTAGACCCTTTCATCTCCTTTTGCCGAGCCAACCTCCATAGCAATTCTGGATACTACTAAGGAAAAAGGCAGAGTTATAAAATGGCTAATTTACCATCCTGTAAGAACTCAATCTATATAGTTTGGAGGACAGAAGGGAAAGGGGGAACATGGTCGGAACATTTAAATAGGTTAACAGAGGGAAGTGTTTTAAATAGGAAAGTGAACACAAGAACAAGGGGGCACAACCTGAGGTTAGTTGGGGGAAAGATCAGAAGCAATGTGAGAAAATATTATTTTACTGAAAGAGTAGTAGATCCTTGGAACAAACTTCCAGCAGACGTGGTTGGTAAATCCACAGTAACTGAATTTAAACATGCCCGGGATAAAGATATATCCATCCTAAGATAAAATACAGGAAATAGTATAAGGGCAGACTAGATGGACCATGAGGTCTTTTTCTGCCGTCAGTCTTCTATGTTTCTTTTTTTTGCAAATCTTTTTATTGTTTTATAGATACATATATCACAATTTGTTTATACAGTTTACAGGTCTTATCCAACTTTTTTACCGGTTACAGTTGTTATATGGATAATATTAACTTAATACTATGCAATGCAAAGCAGGGTAAAAACATTCAAATGGTATTTTCATTTTTTTTTTAAGGTTTGTACTGCTATTTTGTATAAGGTTATACAAATCTTTTCCTTTGAATCTTCTATGTTTCTATAGTGTTATTTTCACAGTACCTATTGGCATCTTCAATTTAGCTAAGGAGTTATGACAAGTGCTTTCATTTACACACAACCCCCCCCCACACACACACACACAATTTATATTGTTGCCATTCATAGCAACCTTTCAGATATTTTTGCAAGCAACCAAAAGTATTGGAAAACATGGGGCAATGCCAGGGTGGGTTTTATTTACCTTTCCCACCAGTTCACATTTTGTGCATGCACTCCCACTCCACTCACGCACGTGCATCCTCTTGTGCAGTTCGGTTTTTGTGCATGCTCAGTAGCAGGAATCAGCCCCAAACACAGCAGAAGAACTGCTATGCTTTGGGTGAAGAAATAAAGGTCAGTATTAACCCAGGGGTGGGCAGGAGGGCTCTTTTATTTATTAGATTTGTATACCACTCCTCTCCGAAAACTCGCTTTGCAAGCAGCGGAAGAGGGGAAACCATCCAAACAGGGGGGGGAATTTTTATAGGTTTTTTAAAGATGGCAGCGTGCATTGTTCGGCACTAACAGTGACATCACCAGTGGGTCGCTACCAGTTTAGGCAATCCGGTCCGAACCGGGAGGAACCCACCTCTAGGTAGTGGTGCTAATGATTTGTTTTAATTCCTTTTTGTATGCTGTGCATAGTAAGAATTTTTTGTTGTTGTTGTTTATCCATAACCAGTGGAAGCTCTCAGGCGTGGGTTGGGAAACTGGATAATGTTTTTTGCCTGTTTCTTTTGGACAGCGGACAGAAAAAACATGAGTGTTGGCTGGCATGTTCCCTGTATTTTATTTCTGTATTTCAAAATCAGTAAAAAATGTAGACAATCTCAGGTGAATTTCAAACTGCAGTGTAAGAGAACATTGATGGTGTGAAAGGATCCTAAGCAATAAAATTCATTCACACAATACTTAAGTTAAAGTCTGCAGCAATGCAAGCTGATGACTAAAACATCAGGGGAAAGATCAGATGAATGACTTGTTTCAACTCCTACTCCCACATAATAGATACAAAATTCGCAGCAGATGAAGGCCCAAATTTTGGGCTGTGAGTCTATAGTAATTTAAATGATACAATCTTTCTTCGTCCAGATTACCCCAGCTGGATGAAATAAATAAGACCACTTTACATATATGTTCAAATAACTGGGTTTTTTATTTTTTATTATTGTCTGTTTTGAAAAGCATTTTATGCTTATTATTCAGCATAATTACTTTCTGTTTGATTCATGTGTATAAAGAAGGCAATTTCAACTATGAAAATTACAATAGTTTTTATAACTATGATAACTAAGTCACTTATGCCTTACGTACCTCTCTCCTGAATTAATGTGGAATAATGCACTATAAATACACTGCTCAAAAAAATAAAGGGAATCCTTTAAGTAAGTAAATCAAACTTCTGTGAAATCAAACTGTCCATTTAGGAAGCAACGCTGATTGACAATCAATTTCACAATCAATTGGTCAAGATCTGAACACTTCTCCAATGGAAGAGAAATTTGCCAGTCAATTTGTCTAGAATTAAAAGACATATTAGTTGGATTTCCATCAAACATGCTATGGAAGGCTTCTTTTAAGCATTGTTAAAAGTAGCCAAGAGTGCAAAAGAAGCAGAGTGCAAAAATTGGCTTGAAACTCAACATTGAGAAAACTAAGATCATGGCATCCGGCCCTCTTAATTCCTGGCAAATAGATGGGGAAGAAATGGAGGCAGTGACAGATTTTATTTTCCTCGGCTCCAAGATCACCTCAAATGGCCAAGAAATTAAAAGATGGTTGTTCCTGGGGAGGAAAGCTATGGCAATTCTAGACAGCATACTAAAAAAGCAGAGGCATCAACCTGCCCACAAAAGTCAATTCAGCCAAGGCTATGGTTTTCCCAGTTGCAAAGTATGGCTGTGAAAGTTGGACCATAAGAAAGGCTGAGTGCCAAAGAATTGAGGCCTTTGAACTATGGTGCTGTAAAAGACTTGAATTGTAAGGTGATCAAACCAGTCAGTCCTAGTGGAGATCAACCCTGACTGCTCTTTAGAAGATCCTGAGGATGAAACTCAAATACTTTGGCCACCTAATGAGAAGGAAGGACTCACTGGAGAAGAGCCTAATGCTGGGAAAGATTGAGGGCAAAGGAAGAATGGAGTGACAGACAACGATGTGACTGGATGGAGTCACAGAAACATTCTGTTGTGGTTGGCTCTGGCCCAGCTCCTGCCCCAGGGAATGGGGAGGTGGATGCAGGGGAAACTTCAACATGTCACAGGCCTGTGTTATTGCCGGCAGAATCAGTTCAGAGTTTAGTTTCCTCGGACGAAGAAGAAGGTGGGAGTGACTGGGCAGAGGGGGGCTTGGCACACAGCCCAGGCAGTCAATCTCCCTTATCTTCCATTGATTCAGATGATGACGTTTTGGACCCACGCAAGCGCAGAATTATGCGTAGAAGAGACCAAGTAAGAACATATTACAGGAGATAAGTGAGGCCACCTGTGTTTGGGTGGGGCTCCAGTAATTAGGGCTGCTGATATAAATAGCAGCATGCTAGTTTGGCCGTTGTGGAAGAGTATCTGATCGCAGTTCATCAGGAATCCTGTGTTTTCTGGACTTTGTTGCTTTTTCACGCCTTTGAAAACAAAGCAGAGCAATGTAAGGGAAATTGTACAGACTACCCAGTTGTTTTGGGACGAGTGCTTTTGCAATACAAAAAGAGTGCTTAGTTTATTTTGAATTTTGTGATAAAGGACATTGTTTTGAATTTTCAAACATGTGTGTGTCTGAAATTTGTACCCTTGAATTTTCGGGAGGCTCCTATCAGAGAGCCCGACAGAACACATTTGGTGTGAGCTTAAATGGGGGATGGTAGAGGACAGGAAGGCCTGGAGGAACATTGTCCACAGGGTTGCAATCGGTCAGACATGACTTCACAACTAACTACAACAAAAAATAGCCATACACTATTCAGTTAACATGGTTTATTTTTTTTAAAGTCTGCAATTAAAAAAAAGAAAAAGATGATGGTTTACGATCAGTGAAAAAAGAATTGTTTGCAGCAACCATGATGCTATGTAATGTGACATTAATATCTAAACATATGGCTATAATTTAGATGGTAGTATACATTTTAAAAATATAAATATATAGATAGTACATTTTCTTCAAACTGAATAAACAAGCAATTATAAGAACAATGTCCCCAGGCATCTCCAAAGGATCTGATTAAATGGGTTCATTTGGGGGAAAGCAACTACATTGACTGCTTCTCTTAGTGCAGCATTGTTTTGGCCAAACTGTATTCTAAATTCTAGCCCAATTTGTGGAATTTTCATTAGAAAACTGAAACTTAAAGAAATGTAAGTAATGACTAGCAGTTAGCAGCTGCAGTACCGCATTCTAACCACTGCGCCACCACAGCTCTGATAATAATGATAATGCAATACAGGTAACCTAAAGGAATGCCGCCTTCAACAAACCAAAGTTTTCTCTTTTGAATGCAACAGCCTTTTCCCTCTTTTGAAAATGCCTATGCTAGTGGCCTTTTCTCTTTGCATGTTGATATGATTCTATTTGACTATCAAATTGCTTGTTAATTCAGAATGCTGGTTCAAATATATATTTCTTTCCAGGGTATTGCCCAGTGAAAAATATGTTTAACTACTAGTTTGAATATAAGTGGACATGTGAGATTTAACAACTTCACAATTACACGTCACCATGTAGATTTAAAAAAATATGTCATGTCAATATCCAAACTTTTTAATTAATGTTTAGTGAATGTCTATACGTGATTGTCAGCAACTCCTATGCTAAATTTTCTTGTAACTATTCTCTTAACTGATTCCTGGCCCAATGAATAGGAAATAATACCACATACACCTAAAGAAGATAAAGTGGACTGAAGTCCATAGATGGTTATAACATTAATAGAAGTTAGTCTATTAAAGTAAAGATAACCTTATTTTTCTACAATAGACAAGGATAACAAACTCTGTGGACAATTTACTATAATTAGGAAATTATATTCTCTTCTTGATGATTGCCATGCAATTTTGAAGGGACAAAATTTTTAACAAAAGAACAAGATAAATTGCTTCTGTGGAAGTGTGGAATGTGTATATTTTTGCTCCCATACAAATACAGTACATGGTGGTGGCAAAAATGTAAGTAACAAGATTCAGCAATTGGAACGAAGAATTCCATGTACAGTAAATGGAATTTATTTGTTTGGTTTTTAACTATGGGGATTTTTAGTTGTAATTTTATAGAGATTTCTATCATGTTTATATTATTTGATGTAAGTCGTCCTGAGTCTCAGGAGAAGGGTGGCATAGAACTTGAATTAATATGTATTAATTAACTAACACTAATTAATTAACATAGACTGGTAAATGATAGATGGAGGTGCCCTTTACTTGTGTAACCAGGAACATTCTGCTGGTTAGTATGTGATATGTGCTTTTTTTCCCCTTTTCTGCATGTAGGAGCTGTGAAGGACGGAATATTAGATATAGAACATGCAGCAATGTGGTAAGTAAAGACTAATGATTTTCAAATACAGTGCATTCCGAGACCGCCTGCGAAAGTTGAATTTCCGCGAAGTAAAGATGCGGAAGTAAATACACCATTTTTGGCTATGAACAGTATCACATGCCATCCCTTAACACTTTAAACCCCTAAATTGCAATTTTCCATTCCCTTAGCAACTATTTAGAGTATTACTCATCATGTTTCTTTATTAAAGTTTATTAAAAAATATTTATTAAAGGTGGACAAAAGTTTGGTGATGACATATGATGTCATCGGATGGGAAAAACCGTGGTATGGGGGGGGGGACCGCAAAGTATTTTTTAATTAATATTTTTTAAAAACTGTGGTATAGACTTTTCGCGAAGTTCGAACCCGCAAAAATCGAGGGAACACTGTATTATTGCAGTAGATCTTCTGTAGTTCAAAATTGTTTTCCTCATTCTTCATGTGTAATGGGTTAATTGAATCACTGGAAAGCACTTCCTATGGTATGACTCTATCAACCTGCAGACTTCCCTTCTCCCACATTTCTTAATTTTTGCCTGCTTATTTGTCTGTGTTCATTTTGTATATGTGTTGTGGTTGGCTCTGGCCCAGCTCCTGCCCCAGGGAATGTGGAGGTGGATGCAGGGGAAACTTCAACATGTCACAGGCCTGTGTTATTGCCAACAGAGTCAGTTCAGAGTTTAGTTTCCTCGGACGAAGAAGAAGGTGGGAGTGACTCGGCAGAGGGGGGCTTGGCACACAGCCCAGGCAGTCAATCTCCCTTATCTTCCATTGATTCGGATGAAGACGTTTTGGACCCACGCAAGTGCAGAATTATGCATAGAAGAGACCAAGTAAGGACATATTACAGGAGATAAGTGAGGCCACCTGTGTTTGGGTGGGGCTCCAGCAGGGCTGCCGATAGACCGGTACTACTGGGAGTCCCGTCACGGGCCCAGAGAAATTGAACAATTAGGGGGGGCCGCAGTCAGCAGCTCCTTGCACATGCGCAGACTGTCACCTCAGCAAAGTAAAAGTCCGGGCCTTTTACTTTGCTGAGGTGAGGCAGGCCCATGACTCCTCCCCGCTCCGCCCCTGCTGAGCGCGGCACTTTCAAAGTGCATGGCAGTTATGCCTCTGCGCCCGTCTGAATTGGCTCCTCCCCAGCGTGAAGACTGGGCTGGACTAGGGCACGGGGGAAAGCACCGCGCCGTCCCCTGAGCCGCCTAGCCCAGGCGCCGGAGAGAGAACAGCCAACATCAGAAGAGGACAAGTACTGCCAGGAACCAGCAGGCAGTGAGCGGGAGGTGATAAGCTGGCAGGAGAAGTTGGAACGGGCCTGTCATTTCCCCCGGATTCGCTGGCGGTGAGTCGAGGCTGCCCAGCCAGTTGGACGGGTTGGGCCTAGCCTGGGAAGCCCGAGCTTGTCAGGGCCAGTAAAAGCAGCAGTCGCCTCCCTTTTTTCCCCTCGCTCTCTCTCTCTCTCCCCCCTTCCCTCCTTCCTCCCACCCTCTCCCTCGAGCTTCAGTTCCTGAAGGGGGGGGAGGAAAAGGCTCCTCTGGGCTCCAACGGGAGGCGGAGAGGCGCTTCAGAGCCCCTATTTCCCTGGAGGGGAAATCACTGAGCGCCTTGGGGAGACGGGATCCCCCGCGCCCAGGAGGGAGGGAACAGCCCTTACTCCGATGATCCGGCCTCCTCCTCCTCCGGGCCCTGGAGTCATGGACCTGACGCAGCAGGACGCGGAACTGCCCGACCCTCCTGAATCCCCCAGTAGGCAGCTGAAAGCCGGGGACCCCAAACCGGAGCCTGAGAGCGGCGGCTCTGGGGCCAAGAGGGGGTCTGGAGCCCGGCAGTTGCTATCCCTGGCTTTTGAGGCGCCCGACTTTGCCCAGACGCCACCGACGCTGCAGCCTGAGGTGCGCCGCCTCTCCCTCCCCTTGAGCGGGGTTCCCAGCGCCGCTTCTCCCAACTGCTGTGCTTTCCCTTTTGTTGGGAAACCCCTGCTCGCTCTCTCGCTCCCCCCCCCTTTGCCCTTCTCTGCTTCTGCAAGTTTCTCAGCACGCCTGCCCTCTTTTTCAGGCTCCTTCTCCCCCTTCTTCCTTCGTCCCTTCCCCCTCTTCCTTCCCTCCTTCCTTCTCTCTCCCTCCCTCCTTCCCTCCTTCCTTTTTCCCTCTCCCTCCCTCCTTCCTTCTTTCCCTCCCTCCCTTCTTCCTTCTCTCTCCCTCCTTCCCTTCCTTCCTTCTTTCCTTCTTTCCCTCCGTCCTTCCCTCCCTCCCTCCTTCCCTTCCTTCTTTCCCTCCTTCCCTCCTTACTTCTCTCTCCCTCCCTCCTTCCCTCCTTACTTCTCTCTCCCTCCCTCCTTCCCTCCTTCCTTCTTTCCCTCTCCCTCCCTCCTTCCTTCTTTCCCTCCCTACCTTCTTCCTTCCCTCCCTCCTACCTTCTTTCCCTCCCTCCCTTCTTCCTTCATTCCTTCTCTCTCCCTCCTTCCCTTCCTTCCTTCTTTCCCTCACTCCCTCCCTCCTTCCCTCCCTCCCTTCCTTCAGTCCTTCCTCTCTTACTCTCCCCTTTCATAAGTTTCCTTCTTTCCTTCCTCTGTTCCTGTCCCTTCCCCCTTTCTTTCTTTCTTTTCTTTCTTTCTTTCCTTCCCTCCCTCCATTTCTTGCTTTCCTTCTCCTTCCTCCCTTCTTTCCTCCCTCACTCCCTTCTTTCACTCCTTCCTCTCTTACTCTCCCCTTTCACACGTTTAAATGGGCTTGGGACCAAGTTGCATGGCAGACCAGTTGTTTCTAACTGTTCAGTTTGGTCCAGCAAGTTGACCATGCCATGGTTCCCATCAGTCTAGTTTTGTTGGGGGTACTTATTTTTTATTTATTTTATTTCTTGTATTTGTATGCCGCCCCTCTCCGAAGACTCAGGGCGGCTAACAGCAATAACAAGACAGCATACAATAATAATCCAATACTAAAAACAGTTAAAAACTCATTATTATAAAAACCAAACATACATACAGACATACCATGCATAAAATTGTAAGGGCCTAGGGGGAAAGAGGTGGGTTTTAAGTAGCTTACGAAAGGCAAGGAGGGTGGGGGCAATTCTAATCTCTGGGGGGGAGTTGGTTCCAGAGGGCCGGGGCCGCCACAGAGAAGGTTCTTCCCCTGGGTCCCGCCAAGTGGCATTGTTTCTTTCTCCTGGACGAGTCCACACAATCGGCTTAACCCAGTTCCTGAAATAGCCTATGGCAGTGCTTCCCAACCTTGACAACTTGAAGATATCTAGTAATACTAGAACAAGATAGAGCCAAGGAATAATAGATAAACAATTAAATTTTTTTTGAATCCTCCTGTATGGGTGGTGGGGGTGATGGGGGGGGTGTTGTTGTTAGGTGATGGGCACATGCACTGTGCACTGTTATATGTCTGTTGTATGTAAACTATTTAAAAAAAAATTTATTATAAAAGACAACTTGAAGATATCTGGACTTCAACTCCCAGAATTCCCCAGACAGCATTCGCTGGCTGGGGAATTCTGGGAGTTAAAGTCCAGATATCTTCAAGTTGCCAAGGTTGGGAAACACTGGCCTATGGGACCGCCTTGCTTGGCGTGAAGCGGGAAATGATCCCCGGGGGATGGAGTGGCTTGGCGACTTAAAATAGTTTTAAGATGGCAGGGGGGGGCCCAGACACTTAGGCTGTATGGGGCCCCAAAATTTCTGATGGTGGCCCTGGGCTCCAGTAATTAGGGCTGCTGCTATAAATAGCAGCATGTGAGTTTGGCCATTGTGGAAGAGTATCTAATCGCAGTTCGTCAGGAATCCTGTGTTGCTGGACTTTGCTGATTTTTCACGCCTTTGAAAACAAAGCAGAGCAACGTGTGTCTGTGTGTGTGTCTCACTTTGTTGGAAGAAGAAGGGGTATGAAGTTTCTTCACAGCTGCTAGCTAAGTACTTAATGACTGATTAAGGGAAATTGTAGACTACCCGGTTGTTTTAGGACGAGTGCTCTTTGCAATACAAAAAGAGTGCTTAGTTTATTTTGAATTTTGTGATAAAGAACATTGTTTTGAATTTTCAAACGTGTGTGTGTCTGAAATTTGTACCCTTGAATTTTCGGGAGGCTCCTACCAGAGAGCCCGGCAGAACAATATGTATGACATATATACATTTGTAATGTTTGTCACTATGTTGAAGAGATACATTAGAAAGTGACTAAATAGTTTTAAGCTTCTATTAGTAAAATATGTAATCTCAAATAATGGCCATATGCGAGCATATTTATGGTCAAAATATTATTGATTGTGTACAAGATGCATGAGCTCCAGAGTTGAGTTCCTCCTGGTTTGGACTGATTCGTCCAAACTGGTAGCAACCTGTTGGTGACATCATGATGATGTCACAGAACCAATTCACACTATCCATGGATGCTGCCAACTTTTAAAAAAAAATTGGACAATTGGCACAAATGGATCACAGCAAAAAATATCAATTTTTTATGTCATAAAAGTAATAAGCCTCTCATCTTTGACCGTTCTAAACGGAAATAAAATCAATCTACAAAATAATTCCAAAACCAACTAATATGAAACTCAATTTGAAAATGATTTTATATCATATCTCTCTTTATTCATCTTTAAACCAAATAGAAATTTTTACGCACCACATAACATATTAATACAACTATTTATCAATTCCTATATCAACTTTCATACTTTTTTTACATAAGAATACATTTATTATACCTTACATATACACCCCCTATCTTCTTACTATACCATGTCGTATCACCCAAAAACGTCTGCCTCACACACAGATTTACCCTCCTCACTACTCCTTACTCTTTTCTTCTTTAAATAAATCTAAATTTTCTCTAACTACTCTAGTTGAATATCAAAACATTATCTTTCCTTAATTATATTCTTATTTACTAGTTTTCCTTTTTCAAAAAATCACTTTCCACTAACTAATATGTATATATACGCATTTGAAACTAAATGCACGAATTATAAACAGAACATAAGATATATACAGTAATGACAAGGATATCTTCTACCTACATAGTTTAAGAAATAGATTGTTGAGATATATTTTTTTATGTATTACTATGTAACAATTCTACTATTTTCCTAAACTATTTGATTCTGTATCTTTCCCCCCCTTCTTTTCTTGTTTATATTCCTCTCTTTTTTATTAACTTAATAAAGAAATTATTTATATATATAAATTATTTATATGATACATACAGAATATAGTTGTCGGCTATGAATAAATTAACTGCCTTGAAATGGTCCTGGGTTGGGCCTAGAGGCAAAAAGGAGCTGTGACGTTCCTTCAATACACCAGGGTGATCCGACATAAAAAAACATATAGCCCCTCCCTGGTACAGAGCTGGAGGGATCAAGGTCTGGTGGCTCAACTGCTAATTCTCTGCCTTACAAGGCAGAGGCTGCCAGATCGAATCCCAGTAAGGAAGGGTGTGGCTAGCTGATGAGGCCAGAACAAGGCCGAAATGGTACCATCCTAGTCTCCCTTAATTTTAAAATTTCAGCTAAAAATAATTGATACATATATTATTATTGTATATTATTAATATACAATAATATATATTATTGTTAAAATTATTTATTTTCTTCTGAGCATGCACAGAAGCTGAGTTTCTGGCACTGTGCATGCAATCGCCATCTTGTTTTCAGCTTTTTTGGGGGGTGGGGTTATTTTTGGCCCCGCCCATGCACGTATGTGCAAAGTGTGCTTGTACTCACGGGGCACGGCCACGCGGCGCAGGAAGAAGCAAACTGGCAGTGAGGGAAGTTAGAACCCACCCTTAATTAGGTTGACAGGGATGTGATTCCTTCAATGGGAACAACTGGAGAACTGTTTGGATAAATAAGGCTGCCTGTGGCTTTGTGGGTTGTGTTCCAGCTGCGAGGCACTTTCGCTTCACCAGGACACTGAGACCAATGAGATTAATTCACGCCAGTCAAGAGAAACTCCATGGTTCTGCAGAAGAGAAATGAAAGACACATTGTCACAGCTGATGGGATTTAAATTGTTGCTTGGGGTTAGTTAGTTGTTGCTGGACCACCCTGCTGCGAAGCTGGGATTGCACCTTAATAATTGAAGCTTTTGTTTATAGGAATGGCTGAAGTTTGCCAACCCTTGCTTTCTTTTTCTGTTTCATGTTATTTTTAGGGTAGCTCTTTTCTTATGTCTATGATGCTGAAAACATCTGCAAAGTAAAGATTCACAGATAACTCTCCCAAATTTCAGAAGCATGCAAGAATCTTAGAGGACTGCGAAAATTTACCTTCAGTACCAGAACTACATAGAGACAAGCTGCCCCATACTTTTTTTTCAGGTTTTAAGGCTTTAGGGACCCACAGAGACCCAAAAATGTAATACATTGTCCTAAAATTATACCAAGGGAGTTTAAAATGGCTGTCTCTACATAGGACTAAAAATAACAGGACAATTGTCCCAGAAGTGCATTCCCAGAAGACAATTGGATTTTCTTGGCTTTTTCCTTGAAAATGTTTCACTTCTCATCCAAGAAGCTTCTTCAGTTTTAAATTCTCGAATGAGAAGCAAACAGTTTCAAGGGAGAAGCCAAGAAAGTCAAGCTGCCTTTTGGAAAAACACCTTTGGGAAAACCATGACCTAGATCAGTGATGGCGAACCTATGGCACGGGTGCCACAGGTGGCACGCGGACAGTGATGGGCTACCAAAATTTTTACTACCACGCTGTGGGCGTGGCATATGCATTTTGTTTCAACATCTTTCAGTGCAAATTGGGTGCTCTGGGGTGGAGCTCCAAATGGTTTCCCTTCATTACGTGAGATTCCCGGCGCTGCTGCTCCTCGAAGGGAAACCGCTGCCGTCACCACCGCTGCCGCTGGGAAGGATAAAGTTGGTGCACAAGACCAAGCACTGATGAAAGGAGCCCCCCGAAGCTGCCGGTATTGCAGCTGCCCCCACCCTTCCTGCAGCTTGGAGAGGTTAGACTATAGAGCTACTCAGATTTTTATCCCATAGCAAATAAAGAAAATAGATTTAATTGGTCCCCAGCGAGTCAACAGGCTGGGAACCAATTAAATCCATTTCCATTATTTCCTATGGGATAAATTAATTCGGTACTTGACCAAATCGGTTCTCGACCACACTTCTGGAACGAATTGTGGTCGAGAACCGAGGTACCACTGTATTTATGTTTATATTTAGACTTAGAATTAGAATTAGATTATGTTTAGATTTAGATTTAGATTTAATTGGATTTGTATTCCGCCCCTCTCTGAGGACTTGGGGCGGCTCACAGCATGTACATAAAAATAAGAAACAATAATAACAATACAATTAATACATTAAAAACAATCTTTAAAATTCTAATTAAAAAACTATCAATATCATTCATTCAACAATCAAACTAAAGCATTCATTTGTCAGGAGGAAATCTAAGGAACTCCAGGCCTGGTGGCAAAGATCAGTTTTTAAACTCTTTCGGAAGGCGAGAAGGGTGGAGGTAGTACGAATCTCTGGGGGGAGCTGGTTCCAGAGGGCCGGGTCCCCCACAGAGAAGGCTCTTCCCCTACGTCCCACCAGTCGACATTGTTTGGTCGACGGAACCCTGAGGAGACCAACTCTGTGGGACCTCACCGGTCGCTGGGATTCGTGTGGCAGAAGATGGTCTCGGAGATAGTCTGGTCCTATGCCATGTAGGGCTTTATAGGTAATAACCAACACTTTGAATTGTGTCCAGAAACAGATCGGTAGTCAATGCAGTCCGCGGAGTGATGATGAGATATGGGCATGTCTCGGAAGGCCCAAAACTGCTCACGCCGCTGTCCAAATAGGGCCAGGCAGACCCGGGCAAACGCCCCCCTCACCACAGCCGAAAGATGGTGTTCTAATATTCGCTGTGGATCGAGGAGGACGCCCAAGTTGTGAACCCTCTCTGAGGGGATCAATAATTCCCCCCCCTCGGGTGATGGATGGACAGATGGACGTGTCCTTAGGAGGTAGTACCCACAGCCACTCCGTCTTGTCTGGATTGAGTCTGAGCCTGTTGGTACCCATCCAGACCCTGACAGTCTCCAGTTGGAGTATACTCAAGTAATTTGAATGAAGTCTATTGTCCATAAATTGGACTGACTACCTATTTGTTTCGAAGTTGCTTCACAGTACAGACATTGATTTAGGCCCTAAATGTATCGTGGGGTCACATGTTCCACTTTTTCCTCTGAGGTCTCTTGTTCACTTTGGAACAATAATTCTTTTTGTGGCACCCTCATTATGAAAAGTTCAGCACCTCCAGAAATTTTGCTTTGTCCATTGCTTTACCTCAACTTCCAGATTTTTTTGAGGTGGTTTGAGGAAACCTTTGAGCTTCCTATTTTGTTGGATATTTCATGACAGCATTTTAGGAATAACTGAACTTGAGTATTATGTAGTTTCTAAGTATTGCTCTCTATTGCTTGCCCCACATCTTCTGCTTTATATCTGCAAAGACTCTAGTATTAAAAACAGTCTATATAAAGATAGATTCTATACCCCTGACCTAATTGAGAAATACTAAGCAGAATTTGGAGAAGAAGCTTTTATAGCCTCCTTTTTGTTTTGTTTCTGTTTTTGAAATATGTTAACAATATATTGCATTGGCAGTTCTGTGTTGTATTGGCAGTTCTGTGTTAGCAAAAACTTCAGAAGAGAAAGATTTAGGGGTAGTGATTTCTGACAGTCTCAAAATGGGTGAACAGTGCAGTCAGGCAGTAGGGAAAGCAAGTAGGATGCTTGGCTGCATAGCTAGAGGTATAACAAGCAGGAAGAGGGAGATTATGATCCCGCTATATAGATCGCTGGTGAGACCACATTTGGAATACTGTGTTCAGTTCTGGAGACCTCACCTACAAAAAGATATTGACAAAATTGAACGGGTCCAAAGATGGGCCACAAGAATGGTGGAAGGTCTTAAGCATAAAAAGACTTAATGAACTCAATCTGTATAATCTGGAGGACAGAAGGAAAAGGGGGGACATAATTGAAACATTTAAATATGTTAAAGGGTTAAATAAGGTCCAGGAGGGAAATGTTTTTAATAGGAAAGTGAACACAAGAACAAGGGGACACAATCTGAAGTTAGTTGGGGGAAAGATCAAAAGCAACATGAGAAAATATTATTTTAATGAAAGAGTAGTAGATCCTTGGAACAAACTTCCAGCAGACGTGGTAGATAAATCCACAGTAACTGAATTTAAACATGCCTGGGATAAACATATAGCCATCCTAAGATAAAATACAGAAAATAGTATAAGGGCAGACTAGATGGACCATGAGGTCTTTTTCTGCCATCAGTCTTCTATGTTTCTATGTTTCTAATATATAATTGCACACCATTTAAAAATATTTCTTTTATAAATTATAAATTTAAATTTAATCAATAATATATTTTAGTTGTTTAATTAAAGCTTGATTTCAGGAAATTAACTATGATTCCTAAAGCATAGCCCAAGATGCTGTTCTAGATCATTCTTCTAAGCATC
Organism: Erythrolamprus reginae; assembly: GCF_031021105.1. Lineage (NCBI taxonomy): Eukaryota > Metazoa > Chordata > Lepidosauria > Squamata > Dipsadidae > Erythrolamprus > Erythrolamprus reginae. The sequence goes on along the minus strand of NC_091951.1, from coordinate 261,695,765 downwards.
AATGGTGAGTAAAGAGAAACAAATTTGTAGCAAAATTGACCCATAGTTGATATAACAAAATATACATACAGATACATGGATTTAAATACACAGTTCATTGTGTGCTAAAACAAAAACCTAAGAACCAGAAATTCCTGCAGTGACACCGCTAAACATAAACAATTTTCTTTTTGCTAAATAAGAGTTTTCTGAGTTTATTGTTTATTTGTACATACTAGAAGTATGTTTTTAACTGGAAGAGGAGGAAAAATAAAATCTCTAGAAATGTTATTTGGAAGGAGTTGGCAGTGGCAATGAGAGCTCATGCATTATCCTAAGCAATCCCTTATTTTATTAACTTTAGAATTAGACTGCATGGACAAAGAGGACATAGGACAGATGGAAAGATGAAATCAAGGTCCATCTTTGGGCCAATTTTCATAATAATGCCAATACAGAGACATCAACAAACTCATATAAGTTCTGCTTCTTTCTATAGACTGTGAAGATAATCCTGTTCTTTATCATCTGCTGCCCTACAAGCTTACTCCCCAAAAGATTATTTTGATTAATTGTAGAGAAGGCAAGGCAAGAACTTTTCTGTGGATGCTGAGTGGACCATCAATTGATGAAAGAATGGTATCAGCTTAGTAGAAGAAGTGACATACTCCTCGGCCCATCCCCTATTTTCCCATTGTTTTTTCAGAAAAGTATTTTGTGGAGGGAGAAACGTTAATCAGGAACAAGATAGACACTTACTTCATTCTACGTGGGAGGTGCCATAATTAAACATTGCCATGCCAATGCCTCCTGGGTAGTGCCTCTTAAAATCCTGGCAACCAAGGCAGCAATTACAGTAACTAAGACTTGTTTATTTTACTAGAGCTGCATCTTGGGGCTTTATTTTTGTCTGCCAAGAGATAATTCAATGCACCGTTTTTTCTCTCTCAAAAAAAATGTGCATTAAGTGTCTTATCGCGGTTACCGTGTTCTTGGAGGCCATTACTGGACATCCAAGCCAGCAGCTTAAATCTTTGCTTAGGGTAGTCACAGCAACAGTTACAAGTTGTAGATCTGACCCTGCTTACCTGATCTTTGATATCTGTTAGCGCTGTCATTAGACAGTGTCATCACTAGTGACCGGTATTGCTTTTCTTGAAATGTATGCATAGCCCTTCAGATAGACTGAAGTGCATTTTTCCATCTATGGAATAGTTCTCAACAGACCTTATTCATTGCTGTAACTCTGAATGTATCGTACCATTATGTTTGCAATAGTTTTGTTTGTTTGTTTATCAAACAAGATAAGTATGGTATAAACATAAACAGAAGCAAGTAGGTATAGGTAAATTTGGACAATAGACGGTAGGACAGGGACGGTAGGCACGATGATGCACTCTCTTACAGACCTCCTGGGAATGGGATGAAGTGACTGTAGACAGTCTAAGGTTAAAGTTTTTGGGGTTTCGGATGGAAACCACAGAGTCAGGTGGTGCATTCCAGGCATTGATCACTTTGTTGCTGAAGTCGTATTTTCTGCAGTTGAGTTTTGAGCGGTTTATATTGAGTTTGAATCTATTTTGTTTACATGTGTTATTGCAGTTGAAGCTAAAGTATTCATTGACCAGTATTCTGTTGCGAGTACTGGAGTAATGGAGTGGAGAACTCCTTTTGTTTAATATTTCTAGACTCTCTCAATTGTATTGATGTTCAATATGCAATGCAGGTTCCAGATGGATGAGCTGTATTCCAGAATTGGTCTGGCAAATGTTTTGTATGCTCTGGTTAGCAGTTGAATATAGCCAGAGAAGAAGCTACGCGAGGCAGTGTAGAGGACATATTTTTACCAGACTTATCCTCACAGTCTCAACCATAGGTTGTTGGTTGGGCTAAGTGTAATAGTAAGTGTCCCAAACTCACTTAGTGAGTTTTCATGGCTAGTGTGACTTCTCTCTGTGTTGCTACTCCAGTTTTCTAACTGGTTTATAACTGGAAATGAAGTTTTCCCACAAAGTTGATAAAAGAACTAAAGTAGTCACAACAACTGTGGGTTTCCCCCCCCCCCCCCATAATAGACCTCTGGGAATATTTAGCATCATATTTCCCTCCCTCCCCCCCTTTTCTTTCTTTCTTGGGAAAACAGTATGGTAGTCAAGAGTTGATCACAGACTTTCTTATGATGGAAATCCATCTTTTAGCATTTTTCTGTCCCAAGGTTTCAAGGAAACATTCATTCAACATTAAATATATATATACAGTATATAACATGTTTCCGCTCTGTGGATTTAATATATCCGGGTCTGGGAAATCTATGATCCTATGCAGTTTTTGTTTTCCATTTCCTTCCTGTCTGTATGTGTTTGAAATTGATTTAGGGATGTGACTCGAAATGAGCCTGATCCTTGCATAAACAGTAGCAGAAATTAATGAGTAGGAAACATTATACGCTATAACTGCCTCACAAAACTTTATTTACATTATCTTCTGTACAGAAGTTGCAGAGATGGTTCAAAATTCTTTTTTGATCACGTGTTGGAGAAATAGCCAAGCCTTTATAACAAAAGAAATTTCTGCTCCTGTTTTTTATTTTATTATTATTAAATATTTTTTTATTAAATTTTTGTTACAACAAACAAACAAAAAAATCTTAAAGAAAGAGTGCCCAACACCAATAAACCCCTCCACCATTTAGGGGGTTCAATTATTTACAATAAATTTCAATTTCTTCCTTGGCTCCGGTTTACATTTCTTTACATACAAAAAGTGATTGGAGTTTATTTTTCACATTGCCGTCATATATTCTACGTAAGATAAAATCTTTCACCTTATTCCATCGTGCCATCAGCTTCTCCAATTTATTTTCATCAAAATTATTTAATCTTATTTCCATAATTTCAAAGTGTATGTGGTCCACCATGTACCAGTACCAATTCTGGATTGTCCATTTATTGCTGTCCTTCCACCCTAATACCACTACTGCTTGAGTGCTTTCCAAAGCTGCTGTTTTGATTTCTTTGAATTCTCGTAATTCCCCATATTTAACTAGTGTTGCTAATTCTTTCATGATTATCCAATTAATGTTTAGCATATTGTTAATTTCATTCTGTACTTCCTTCCAAAATTTTTGAACTTCAACACATTCCCAGAGCATATGCATAAAAACTCCTTTTATTTGGCAACCATGCCAGCAATTTCCTTTTCCTTTCCTCTGGAAGTGTGCTAGTTTTACTGGCGTAAAGTACCATTCATGTAAAATTTTCCTTCTCATCTCTCTAATTCTTGTGTTCTTTATCTTATATATATTTTCTACTACTTTTTCCATCTCGTTTTCATTGATCTGTAATTCATTTTGCCAGTATCTTGTTAGGCCTTTAATCACTTCCTCTTCCACTTGTAGTAACATACTATAAATCTTACTAGCCTGTCCTTTTGAATCATTAATCTTTTCTTTCAATATTTTCTCTAGGCTGTTTTCTTCTCTCAAAAATGCTTCTTTAATCTCAGTTTTATTCAAATATTTACATATTGCATTAATCTGCAACCAATTTCTGTTCCTGTTGATATACATTGTATATATTAAAACAGAAGGAAAGGGACCTGTCAAATTGACACTAAACATGGGGGGGGGGAACCTAAGGAAAGATATCTAGGACCAGTATTCACTGAGGGAATTTCCAAATTGTCCCATTTTTTGTGTGATAAGTACGCATTCGTTTCTCATTTTCTCATTTCTAGCATATGGTACACACACACAACTTTTCTCTTAAGGTTGATTTTATTTCCCCAGCAGTTCCATTTTGCACACAAAGGAGGTGCATCTCACAAGCATTAAGTGCTTTCACAAGAGCAGAACCGTAGTAACCAAAGAAGTACTATGAAGCAATCCAGAGAAAACTGACAAAAGCTTCTTCAGATTTCTTTTGAGTTCACTGAAATTCTCTTGAATGAATCGGCTATCCAGTGTTTTAGGAACCTACTGTATCTAGGTATTGCCCACAAGATCATATGCTGCAACGTCCTGCCTGTCGGCGACTACTTCAGCTTCAACCACAACAACACAAGAGCACACAACAGATTTAAACTTAATATTAACCGCTCCAAACTTGACTGTAAAAAATATGACTTCAGTAACCGAGTTGCCGAAGCATGGAACTCATTACCGGACTCCATAGTGTCATCCCCAAACCCCCAACACTTTACTCTTAGATTATCTACGGTTGACCTATCCAGATTCCTAAGAGGTCAGTAAGGGGCGAGTACAAGAGCACTAGAGTGCCTTCCGTCCCCTGTCCTATTGCTCTCCTATATCTCCTATACCTTTCCTCTATTCCTATATCTCTTCTTCTACTCTTTCATTGATATATTCTATTCCTATATCTTCTTTTCTATTATTTCTTAGATATATTTTACTATGAGTATCTCCTCTATAACTTTCATCATGTATTTTACTATGTATATATTGATATATACCCACTAAAACCCTCATTGTGTATTGGACTAACCAACCAACCAACCAACCAACCAAATAAATAAATAAATAGATAAATAGATAAATAGATAAATAGATAAATAGATAAATAGATAAATAGATAAATAGATAAATAGATAAATAGATAAATAGATAAATAGATAAATAGATAAATAGATAAATAGATAAATAGATAAATAGATAAATAGATAAAATAAAATTTGTTGAAGTATAAGACATACTTTTTTCCTCCCTAAAAGAGGCTGAAAATTTGGGTGTGTCTTATATTCTGAATGTAGCTTTTTTGAAGCTTTTTTTTCCAGCCCTAACTACGTGCTAATGATCTTCCCAGCTCTTACCTTGCAAGATTTTTAATTGTTACTCTCTCTGAATAATGTTTTTCCAGCCCTAAGTGTTTACAGGCTTTTTTTCATTGCTCTACTTACTCCAAATAAGTTTCTTTCCAGCCCTAATGAGTGCTAACAATGTTCCCAGTTCTTACCAGCTCACAAGCTCTTTCATTGGTACTTTCTCCAAATGAGGTTTTTTTAAGCCCTAACAAGGGAATAAAATAATGTGCTGAAGTTGATCAGACTAAGGATGCTGGCCAGATAAATACCTGGTAGGCAGATCCCCCCCCCCTATTTTCTTCCCCCAAAACTAAGGTCCGTCTTATACTTCTGTGAATCTTATACTCCAAAAAATATGGTATATCCTGTGATCTTAGACCATATAATATTAGAACCTTTGCCTTTTGTTTTCACTATGCTTGCGTGCAACATAGTGAACATTAGTTTATTTTTCTACACGTGGAGCTTTTATTAATTCCCAATATTGCATTGAGAGAGAGAGAAACAGCAATCTTTTATTCTCAAATTTTAACTTAAAGAATTAGTTTGACTTCATTCTGTGCTAGAATACATGGGGGGGGGGAACAAGCATAATGTCTCACAATGTAAAAGTAAATACTGTAAGCATAAAATTTATTAAGTTCCATATTCCTATGGGCCACTGCATTCAACAAGCCAGTGCCCAGCAGTTCCACAGTTTATTGTTTGTTTGTTTGTTTGTTTAATTAATTAATTTGACTTCTATGCCACCCAATCCCAAAGGACTCAGACCAGTTTACAACAGTATAAAAAACAAAAACAGTAAAAAGAGGTCAAATATAGAATCTGAGCTATAAAACCTTAATTAAAAAACCAATAATACACTAACCCAACATACATACTTGACATTCATACAATTTGGCCATGATTATTGTTAGTTTATGGCTCCCAAGCCTGCTGGCAAAGCCAGGTCTTTGTGGCCTTACAGAAAGCCAATAGGGTGGGAGCAGTACGAACATCGGGGGAAGTTGATTACATAGAACCGGGGTGGCAACAGAGAAGGCCCTCCCCTGCAGTCTCGCCAACCTGCATTGCTTATTAGTTGATGGGACCTGGAGGAAACCAATTTTGTGTGCTCTTATAGGTCTCTGAGAGGTATGCGGCAAGATACGGTCCTGTATATAGTCTGGCCCTGAGCCATGTAGGGCTTTATAGGTAATAACCAATACCTTGAATTGTGCCCGGAGACTAATAGGAAGCCAGTGTAGCTTGTGGAGCGTAGGTGTCATGTGGGTGTACCGAGATGCACCCATGACAGCTCGCGCGGCTGCATTCTGGAGTATTTGAAGTGTCCGAACATACCATTGTCAATACAGAGACTTAAGTCCAATTTGTCAAATATATGCATAGACATTAATATGGTGGATGTAACCAATATATGAGGGTTGTCAGTTCTTTTGCTCTTCTTGTGCAATTTTATGCAGAAATGTCAACAATTGCCCATACATTGTTTTCAAAGAATGAAAAATTGACAGATTTATGGATCTTCAGTTGGACGTATATCTATGTTAGATTTCTGCAGAAATGAAGAATTGAGACAGAACAGTTCAGCACTTTTATTGTAGTAAGCAAGTACTAAGCAAGAACTGCCGGCGAGCATCAGGGAAGCCGCTTTTAACGGTTCCCTGTAACCCAGCCGGCCAATGACAGTCATTCAAATCTGCTGCCGCTATATTGGCCAATCAGTACGTAACAATCTAGATATATATTTGATATGCTCCTGGGTACCAGCAGTATAATTAAGGGAGAACTAAAACATAGTTCTGAAAAGTGACCTAATTCACTTAATACAAATTTAATATCCCTTTTTAGGTTTGTATTTTTCATTTAAACTTAAAATAAAAAAAATATGTTACTATTAACCAACATTATTTTTAGGGCTTGCTACTGCTATGTTATGCTAAGCAACACCAAAAATGAATGCCACCCTCTATTAATCTCCCACTCATTTAAAAAAAAAAACCCTCAACACATTGTTTTTATTAATCAACTTCAAAAGTGCCTTTAGCATTCCTGCCTGTTTCTGTTAGTGTTTATTAACGTGTTACAGGCTAAACCCAGCAATTCATTTATTTATTTTATTTATCAAACTTATTGGCCACCACTCTTACCACAGGGTTGGATGGCTTACAATAATAATAAAACTACATAAATACAATACTACAAAAGTATAAGAATACAGAATGCAATAGCCAAAGGATGGGAAGGGAGGGAGTAGGGGTACATCACAAAGATAGGAATTGAATGTTCAATTGAGACGCTGGTATTATAACATAATAACATAATTATAACATTATAAGAGCCGAGGTGGTGCAGCAGGTAGAGTGAAGTACTGCAGGCCACTAAAGCTGACTGTAGATATTCAGGTCAGCGGTTCAAATCTCAAGGTTGACTCAGACTTCCATCCTTCCGAGGTGGGTAAAATGAGGACCCGGATTCTGAGGGCAATATGCTGGGTTTGTTAAAATGTTCTATTGCTAACATGTTGTAAGCCGCCCTGAGTCTAAGGAGAAGGGCAGCATTAAAAAATGGAATAAATAAATAATGATTGTTACTCTCTTTGCCTTGCAAATAGAAGTTGGTTGGTTACTTGTGCAGACCTGCATACAAGAGTGAAATTCTCCCGTGCACTCATGTCTATCAGTCATCGGAGAGCTGGTGGTGAAGGGAACGCGAGGCTCAGCCTACCTGCCTGGATGTTGCCATTTGGGTTCTTTTACTCCCTGAGCATGCACAGAACGCTTTACACAAACGCAGAAGGTAAAAGAATCCAAATGGCAGCGTCTAGGCAGGTCGGCGGAACCTCATACTTCCTTCGCGACCAGCTCTCCGACCAACAGACAAGAGCGAACTTGGAGCATTTCATCCCTGCCTGCATATATGTACATCTTTTCAGAGATCTTGAGACTATTCTGCATTTCAAAATCGAGTACTATTCTCAGTAATGGGCAGAATTTTTTTTTACTGCCACACTATGGGTGTGGCTTATTTTGTGGGTGTGGCTTAATGGTCATGTGACTGGGTAGGAGTGGTTTGCCAGCCATGTGATCAGGTGGGAGTGGCTTGAAAGAGCATCATTGTTCAAGTGACCTGTTACGTCCTCGACTTACAACCTTACCAGTGTCGCTCACTGGAGTGACAATTTGCTTCGCGTTTCCTGCACTCTCCTTCCTGGGTCACCCCTCCACCCGCCACAGGCTGGGTAGCTAGGCGAATGGGTGCTGCCAGAAGCATAAATTGGACTCCAATTGGAAAACAGAGTCGACTGACAACGAGTCAGTCGAGGTGACTGGGGCACGTACTTGTCCACCTGTCTGGGAAGAGTTTGATCTGGTGACACCTGATGAAGTGGACAAGGCCATTGGAGCTGTGAGTTCCGCCACCTGTTTACTGGATCCGTGTCCCTCCTGGTTGGTCTCGGCCGGCAGGGAGGTGACACGGAGCTGGGTCCAGGAGATTACTAACGCTTCCTTGGGGAGGGGAGTTTTTCCAACACTCTATAAAGAGGCGCTCATGAGCCCCCTTCTCAAGAAGCCTTCCCTGGACCCAGCCGTACTTAATAACTATCGTCCAGTCTCCAACCTTCCCTTTATGGGGAAGGTTGTTGAGATGAGAAGGTGGTGGCACTCCAGCTCCAACGGTCCTTGGAAGAAGCCGATTATCTAGGTCCCCAGCAGTCGGGTTTGAGGCCCGGTTACAGCACGGAAACTGCTTTGGTCGCGTTGATGGATGATCTCTGGCGGGCCCGGAACAGGGGTTTATCCTCTGTCCTGGTGCTCCTTGACCTCTCAGGGGCTTTCGATACCATCGACCATGGTATCCTTCTGCACCGGCTGGAGGGGTTGGGGGTGGGAGGCACTGTTCTTCAGTGGTTCTCCTCCTACCTCTACGGTCGGTCGCAGTCGGTGTTAGTGGGGGATCAGAGGTCGACTCCGAGGTCTCTCCCTTGTGGGGTGCCTCAGGGGTCGGTCCTCTCCCCCCTGCTATTTAATATCTACATGAAACTGCTGGGTGAGATCATCCAAGGGCATGGGGTGAGGTATCATCAGTATGCTGATGATACCAAGCTTTACATCTCCACCCCATGTCCAGCCAACGAAGCAGTGGAAGTGATGTGCCGGTGTCTGGAGGCTGTTGGGGCCTGGATGGGTGTCAACAGACTCAAACTCAACGCGGATAAGACAGAGTGGCTGTGGGTTTTGCCTCCCAAGGACATCTCCCAAGGACATCTGTCCATCCATTACCCTGGGGGGGGGAATTATTGACCCCCCTCAGAGAGGGTCTGCAACTTGGGCATCCTCCTCGATCCACAGCTCACATTAGAGAACCATCTTTCAGCTGTGGCAAGGGGGGCGTTTGCCCAGGTTCGCCTGGTGCACCAGTTGCGGCCCTATCTGGACCGGGACTCATTGCTCACAGTCACTCATGCCCTCATCACCTCGAGGTTTGACTACCGTAATGCTCTCTACATGGGGCTACCTTTGAAAAGTGTTCGGAAACTTCAGATCGTGCAGAATGCAGTTGCAAGAGCAGTCATGGGCTTACCTAGGTATGCCCATGTTTCACCATCACTCCGCAGTCTGCATTGGCTGCCGATCAATTTCCGGTCACAATTCAAAGTGTTGGTTATGGCCTTTAAAGCCCTTCATGGCACTGGACCAGAATATCTCCGAGACCGCCTTCTGCCGCACGAATCCCAGCGACCGATTAGGTCCTAGAGGGTGGGCCTTCTCCGGGTCCCGTCAACTAAACAATGTCGGTTGGCGGGCCCCAGGGGAAGAGCCTTCTCTCTGGCGGCCCCGACTCTCTGGAACGAACTCCCCCAGAGATTAGAACTGCCCCTACTCTCCCCCCCTTCTGTAAACTCTTTAAAACCCACCTTTGCCATCAGGCATGGGGGAACTGAAACACCTCCCCCGGGCATGTTCAATTTATGCATGGTATGTTTGTGTGTGTGTTTGTTAGTAAATGGGGTTCTTTTTAAATCTTTTTAAATATTTTAAATTTATTTGGATTTGTCATGATTTGCTGTATCTTGCTGTGAGCCGCCCCGAGTCTGCGGAGAGGGGTGGTATACAAATCTAAATAATAAATAAATAAATAAAATAATAAATAAATGCCACCTGCGATGCTTCCACCCACACCTTCTGCTTGCACCTCAGGCGGGAGGTGGCCGTGTGAGGCTGGAGGTGAGCCGGGCAGGAGAGAGGGAAGCACGTTCAAGGTCAGGAAGGAGGAAAGAGGAAAAAAGCAAGGAGCGCAGACGCAGCAGCACTAGGAGAAAAAAGGAGAGCCGAGCTTAGACCAGTAATGCAGGAAGTGACAGCCACCAATCAGTTGGAGCTGCGCACGCATCTTCATTTCCGCCGGTGGAACTGCGTTCCACCCCGTCCTGCCTGCTGCCCACCCCTGACTATGCTACTACTGTTGGAAAGAGCCAGCCCAGAAGTTCTTAATTTTGGTTGCAAGAAAGAGCTGTTTGTGTTGTGAATTGTGGTAGAAATCTGAGGACGAAGAAGCCAAGCCAATCTGTCTGAAACCATTCTGCGACCCTGAAGGAAAACTATCTTTTGTTATTTGTTGGGAAATGACCCTGAATGCAGTAACAGAAAAAGACACATTTTTAGAACTAGCTATACCCTTGGTATGAAGCGTAAACAACACTCTTAAATGACTCACACATTTCTTGGCTGGATGGAACTTCTAACACTGCTTTCTCTGCCATACTGGAGATCCATAAAACAAGGTTTTTGAATTCTGTTCTTTCACCCCTTTGTTTCCTGGAGATTCACCTTCAGCTGCCAAATATGTTCTATTTTTACTGACACACAGCAAAAAAGAAATCACTGGTTCATTCTTTTTATAATTTTTTTTAAAAAAAATTATTTATTTATTTATTTATTTTGTCCAATACATAATGAGGGTTTTAGTGGGTATATATCTATATACACATAGTAAAATACATGAAAAAGAAATCACTGGTTCATTCTTTTGATAATATTTTTTTTTAAAAAATTATCATTTATTTATTTATTTATTTTGTCCAGTACACAATGAGAGTTTTAGTGGGTATATATATACACATAGTAAAATACATGATGAAGGTTATAGAGGAGATACTCATAGTAAAATAATAGAAAAGAAGGTATAGTAATAGAACATATCAATGAAAGAATAAAAGAAGAGATATAGGAATAGAAGAAAGGTATAGGAGATATAGGAGAGCAATAGGACAGGGGACAGAAGGCACTCTAGTGCACTTGTACTCGCCCCTTACTGACCTCTTAGGAATCTGGAGAGGTCAACCGTAGATAATCTAAGGGTAAAGTGTTGGGGGTTTGGGGATGACACTATGGAGTCTGGTAATGAGTTCCACGCTTCGACAACTCGGTTACTGAAGTCATATTTTTTACAGTCAAGTTTGGAGCGGTTAATATAAAGTTTAAATCTGTTGTGTGCTCTTGTGTTGTTGTGGTTGAAGCTCAAGTAGTCGCCGACAGGCAGGACATTGCAGCATCTTGTGGGCAATACTTAGATCTTGTTTAAGGCATCTTAGTTCTAAACTTTCTAGGCCCAGGATTGAAAGTCTAATCTCATAGGGTATTCTGTTTCTGCAATCATAATTATGACGACCTGAATTTTCACCTTTAAAATTTTAATAATATACATTTTCTCAATTTCACACTGAGGGGCCTTTTGATATGATTCCCTTCACAGACGCTGGGTCTTCCACTCTGTGCATTAAGCAAATTAAACGTAACTTTATAGTCACTTTCCATGTACACTAATCAGCATATATTGAAATGAAATGTTGCATACAGCTCTCAAAGGGTCACCACCTCCATTATACACTATATAAACATAAACAAAGAAACAAAATTGAATGGGTCCAAAGATGGGCTACAAAAATGGTGGAAGGTCTTAAGCATAAAACTTAAAGACTTAATGAACTCAATCTGGAGGACAGAAGAAAAAAGGGGGGACATGATCGAAACATTTAAATATATTAAAGGGTTAAATAGGTTTCAGGAGGGAAATGTTTTTAATAGGAAAGTGAACACAAGAGCAAGGGGGCACAACCTGAGGTTAGTTGGGGGGAAAGATCAGAAGCAACGTGAGAAAATATTATTTTACTGAAAGAGTAGTAGATGTTTGGAACAAACTTCCAGCAGACGTGGTTGGTAAATCCACAGTAACTGAATTTAAACATGCCTGGGATAAACATATATCCATCCTAAGATAAAATACAGGAAATAGTATAAGGGCAGACTAGATGGACCATAATGTCTTTTTCTGCCCTCAATCTTCTATGTTTCTATGTTTCTAAATAAATATGCATATACTTACCGTATTTTTCGCTCTATAAGACGCACCTGCTGATAAGACGCACCTAGTTTTTAGAGGAGGAAAATAGAAAAAAAAATATTTTGAGCCAAAAAGTAGGCTAAAATATTTATTACAATAACACTGCCCTAGGGGAATTGGGAAAATATACAAACAAGCCCCCCTCTCTCTTTCTTTCTATCTCTCCCTCTTTCTCTCTACCTTTCTTTCTCTTTCTCTCTCTCCCTTTCTCTGTCCCTCTCTTTCTTTCTCTCTGTCCCTCTCTTTCTTTCTTTCTCTCTGTCCCTCTTTCTTTCTCTCTGTCCCTCTCTTTCTTTCTCTCTGTCCCTCTCTTTCTTTCTCTCTGTCCCTCTTTCTTTCTCTCTGTCCCTCTTTCTTTCTCTCTCTTATCTCTCCTTCTCTCACTCACTCTCTTTGTATCTCTCTCTCTCTCCTTCTCTATCTCTCCCTCTTTCTCTCTCCCCCTTTCTATCTCTCCTCTTCCTTTCTCTCTCTTTCTTTCTCCCTTATTTTTTCTGTTTTTCTGTTGTGGGCGGTTTAGGGCCCCTCAAACCCCGACGACCTCGCCCCCGGATCCTGGCCGGGACAGGGCAGCTTCCTCTGACAGGCGCTGCGCGGGGCCGAGGGGGCTCAGCAGGAGGCGCAGCGGCGGGCGGAGAGAGGGAAGGGGGGGCAGCGGCGTCCCTCCTGGCCTTGGCGGGCCGCCCGACCCTCCCCACCTCCTGCAAACGCGGCAGGCAGCGGGGGGAGAGCGAAGAGCCGGCTCCGGCGGGTGCGGGGCTTGGCTGGCTGGCTGGCGGGGGGAGCGCCGCTGGTGGTGCGAAGGGAGACCCTCCTCCGGGAGGGAGGGGGCCAGGCAGCAGCTAGCCAGCCGAGTTCGCAGCCAAACTTTGCACAGGCGGCGGCCGGCTGCGAGCGACTGGCTGGGTTTTGGGTCTTCGAGACCTCCCCGCCTCCTGAAGCGATTCCCGTAGCCTTCCCAAAGGCTCGGAACCGCCAACGCTCCTCCGGTGCCGCTCCGCCTCCTAAACCTGCGGGGTGGAGGCGTCCCCCGGCCCAGCACTTCCGGAGGCCGAAAGGCGCAGCTCTCTTCGGGGTTGGGAAGAGGAGAGGCGGCAACAGAGGCGGCGGTCTCCAGATGAGTATATCGCCGCCCCCCCCTCTGCTCCAGCGCCTCCCCCCCCCCTCCCTGCCTGCATCTTCGCTCCATAAGACGTGGCTGATTTTTCATCCTACTTTGGGAGGAAAAAAACTGCGTCTTATGGAGCGAAAAATACGGTACATGCCCACATATATTATATGACAAAGAGAAACAACACTGTATGCATGTACATGTACATGGGGGGAAAAATGGATCTTGCAAGTTAATTAATTATATAAGATAAATCAGAAGGTCCAAACCAGAGATCTTCAAACTTGGCAATTTTAAGACTTGTGGACTTCAACTCCCAGAATTCTCCAGCCAGTATAAGCTGGCTATATATATATGGCAGAAATAGATCTATCCTAGTCTCCCTTAATTTTCAAATTCAGCAAAAAAACATGTGACATATATATATGTGTGTGTGTGTGTGTGTGTGTGTGTATGTATATATATATACAGTGGTACCTCAAGATACGAACCCCTCGTCTTACGAACAACTTGTGATACGAACCCGGGGTTCAGAAAAATTTTGCCTCTTCTTACGAACTTTTTTCGAGTTACGAACCGGCATTCAGAGACTGCTGGGAAGCCACGCGGCTGTTTTAAAAGGTGACAGCCGGGCGGCGGGGCTTCCCAGAAGCCTCCCGAACGCCGGTTCGTAACTCGAACAAAGTTCGTAAGAAGAGGCAAAATTTTTCTGAACCCCGGGTTCGGTTCGGGAGGTTGCTGGGAAGCCCCCCAGCCCGGCTGTCACCTTTTAAAACAGCCGCGCCGCTTCCCAGCTGTCTCCCGAAGCTGAACGCGGAAGTTCGGCTTTAGCGTTGGGCTTCAGGAGACAGCTGGGAAGCGTCACGGCTGTTTTAAAAGGTCGCAACCCGGCCTGGGGGGCTTCCCAGCACCCCACCCCGAACCCGGGTTCAGGGGGGTGCTGGCAAGATAGGATAGATGCTAGGATAGATCTCTTTCGGCCTTATTTTGGCCTCATCAGCTAGCCATACCCACTGGGACTTGAACCTGCAACCTTTGCCTTGTAAGGCAGAGAATTATCCTACATACTTTATATATACTTTATATATACTTTATATTGTATGTGTGTGTGTGTTAAGCCATTCATTTTTTAAAAAAAACTAAAAGAAACTAGACCCTATGATTGTGGTTGGGAGAAAAATTGTCCATTGGAAAGTAAAATTACAAGAGTGAGGCTCTGAGGCATGGGCCCCAAACCCACAAGCTATCCTTTTACATTAAAGTGTAATAATTTATGTAGAATAAAATCACTTTTTAAAAATCTCTTGGAATGAATGGGCAACAAAATCTTGCAGCAGTAATTACAACTGGTAATGTATCTTTCACTAATGCTTTATGTACCCTAAACTATTTTCTAATTATTTTGTACACACACACACACCCCAAATAAATTTTCATGAGCTGCGATTATTGCAACTCATATTTAAAGGAAACTGGTGAAGCTGGAAAAGATTTGAGTTCCCCAATTCCCCAGTAAGTCACAATTAAGAATTCATTTGAATCCTAGTTCTCTAACTCCAAATCAGCATTTTGTGCTTTTTTAAACATCATTTACAATATTAAAATAAAGCCCTTAACCTTATTTTATTTTAAATTTATTTTAAAAGCCATATCAAAACTATGCATTGCAATAAAATACTAATATTTTATTGAAAATACTTTTGAAAGCAAAAAATATAACCCATGAAAATCCCATAATACCCTTCAAAATCCCAAGATTTAAAAAAAGTTATTCATCTAAAGCTCCAGAAATTAAAGAATTTGTGTTAATGAATATTTCTGGAAATGATATTTTACAACTAAGGTGATACCAATAAGACTGTTACCTCCTTAGACAATTCCAGCCAACAAATATAACTTAACTTGGAAAGAGTCTCATTCATAAACAAACAAACAAACAAACAAATATGTACTTTGTCTGTAGCAGGTCTCAAATAATCAGGACAGCCATTAATTGGTCTCAAAAATAAATTACTCTTTACTGCTATCTAGTTGTCCACAGTCTTACAGTGCAGAATTCAGAACTCTAGTTTGAGGTCTTGGAATCATCAATCAATCATCAATCAAATCTAACAAATTATTGTTTGTTTGTTTGTTTGTTTGTTTGTTTATGTATGTATGTATGTATGTATGTATGTATTTATTTATTTATTTATTTATTTATTTATTTATTTATTTATTTATTTATTTATTAGATTTGTATGCCGCAGACTCAGGGCGGCTCACGCAATAATAAAAACAAAGTATAACAAATCTAATAATTAAAAGTCACTAAAAACCCCTTATTAAAAAGCAAAACATACACACAAACATACCATGCATAAACTGTATAGGCCCGGGGGAGATGTCTCAATTCCCCCATGCCTGGTGGCAGAGGTGAGTTTTAAGAAGTTTACGAAAGACAAGGAAGGTGGGGGCAATTCTAATCTCCGGGTGGGAACTGGTTCCAGAGGATCGGGGCCGCCACAGAGAAGGCTCTTCCCCTGGGTCCCCCAGATGACATTGTTTAGTTGACGGGACCCGGAGAAGGCCAATTCTGTGGGACCTAACCGGTCGCTGTGATTCGTGCAGCAGAAGGCGGTCTCGGAGATATTCTGGCCCGATGCCATGAAGGGCTTTATAGGTCATAACCAACACGTTGAATTGTGACCGGAAACTGATCGGCAACCAATGCAGACTGCGGAGTGTTGGTGTGACATGGGCATGCCTAGGGAAGCCCATGATTGCTCTCGCAGCTGCATTTTGCACGATCTGATATTTATAAACATAATTATTTATTAACAATAATTATTTTTTTCGTTATTTGTCTGCAAAAATTATTAGTTTGGCAATGACGTATGACATCATTGGGCAGGAAAACCCGTGGTATAGAAAAAAAACCTCAGAAGTATTTTTTAATTAATATTTTTTTGAAAAACCGTGGTATAGGCTATTCGCGAAGTTTGAACCCGCGAAAATCGAGGGAACACTGTACTGCCTTTCTGGAATAGCTGTGGAGAGCAGGGATGAGAAGAGCTTGCAGAACAAGGCTTGCAAAAGTGTGAAAGCTAGTCCATTTGGTCTTTGGGTTTGCAATTAGTAGGGGAACTTGATTAAAGAACAACAGCAAAACCTAATAAGTTAACCAATCCCAGATCTGCTTGGCTACGTAACCTGTTTTGAACAGTAGCTAAGTAATGAGAGGGCCTTGTGCTAGAAAGAGTGAAAGATGTTAAACTTAACTGCGAGAGAATATCACATGTTTGTGCTGGCCCTTCACACTAGAGATAGAAATTCATTAATTCTTGCCTTGGGGGCCAGCGGTATAAGTATGCCTGTACATTTTCCAGAGTGCTTGTATTTGCTCTTCAGGCAGCTTAAGTTTCATGGAAAACTTCTCCAAACACCCATTTGGCCATTTAAAACTGTGTTATTATTTTAATCAGGAAAATCAAAGAGAAGTAGTATTTTATTTTTGCTCCTGATCGCCCGCAGAGTCTTGAGAATGTGCTAGGTTGACCGTGTGTTTTTTTTAAAAAAATATTATTTTGGTTTCAAAAACACAAAGACAAAGTGCTTAAACAATCCTATTCAGCTGAGAGCAAAGCTAGACTGAGAACTCTCTCTATATATATCTGTATGCTTTGTTGGACCTTTTGTCTTTATAAAAATAAATCAGTACAAGCCGGAACGTTTTGTAGGTTCAGCCAAGCCAGAATCAAATAAGAGATCTTGCTTGGCTCTGTGGAGGCATGAATAAGCCAAGCTATAAAACCAGACTCCATACCCTCATGGAATTAAAAAAGAAAAAAGAAAGCAAAAGAAAAAAGAAAAACCAGTGACAAAGTTTCACTTGCTTTAGCACTTTCCCAGGCTGTTTACATGCTCAGGCTGATCTGGGCCTCAGTTCCCTGTGAATGTTCAACACAGGGAGTTTTGCAGCTTTTTCTTAGTATGAAAGCAGATCCCCATTGATTCTGGTTAAGAATGAACAGAATCAGTTCCACTAAAAGGAGCATTATGAGATTTGCAGACAACAGGAAGGACCTGTTCAGACTTCCTGTTTGCTGTGCTTTTCTGGGTAGTTCAAATTAGAATAAGTCAGTTGTCCGGATATACAGAGCTATGCAGGAGGACTTGGTAAGATATCAGAATATAGTGTGGCAGTTAAGGAACCAGTGCAGATAAAATGACGAAGATACATTTGTTGAAAACAGTAGTAAATAGTTTTACTCTTCAGTTCAAACAAAATATTTTCTGTCTCAGTCTTCTATTTACAGGAACTTTACTTTAACTGCATTCAGCTTACTTAGAAGTAGATACTAAACCAATCCAGGTTTCTCCGTATCAATGCTATTACTCTACTCAATAGAGCAACTCATGCTCCAGCCAGCCAATTAACAACCAACAACAACAACAGACAATCATTGTAAAGTTGATTTGCATCTTAGAATGCTTTAGCCCAATCAGGTTGCAGTTCACACCCTATGACTCAGCATTAACATGCTTATATTCTTCTTTTACACAATGAAATATCACCTAGGATTGCTAATCCTGACATCAGTTTCTCCTCCTACTACTACATTTGTGGGCCACCTACATAAATCAAAAACAAGATATTTACCTATAATTTCAAGGAGGTTCTTGAGGAGTGAATTATTAAGATTTTGGGGGGGGAGTGTTGTACTACATTTTGTAGCTCAATTACATTGTTTTTTTCCCTAACAACTATCTCATTCATTGGCAACCTTCGGTCTCGAAAGTCTATGGCAGTGATGGCGAACCTATGGCACAGGTGCCACAGGTGGCACGTGGAGCTATATCTGTTGGCACGCCAGCCATTGCTTTAGCTCAGCTCCAATGTACATGTGTGTGTGGCTAGCTGATTTTTGGCATGCACAGAGGCTCTGGGAGGGCATTTTTGGCTTCCAGAGAGTCTCTGGTGGGCTTTTTAAAATCCCCCCGGCTCCAGGGAAGCCTTTGGAGCCTGGGGAGGGCGAAACACGAGCCTACTGGGCCCACCAGAAGTTGGGAAACAGGTGGTTTCCAGTCTCCAGAGGGCCTCCGGGGGGCAGGGAAATCTGTTTTCGCCCTCCCTGGGCATTGAATTATTGGTGTGGGCACTCGTGCATGCACGATAGTGCACGTATATACTCTTTTGCACCGGAGGAAAAAAAGCTTTGCCATCACTGAACTGTGGTAGGCTGCTCTAGAACAAATTCCTAGAACAGCATCAATCAACAACCATCTAGACACATCATAATTATAGTGACAGAGATTATCTTTCCTTTCAGGAGAAAAAAAGACCCATTTCATCATTCCCCAAACCCCACCCTTCCCAAAGCCTAAGTAATTAGGCTTATGTTAAAGTGATCTTATGTTAAAGTGATCTTGTATTGACTACTAGCAAATTCGTTTCTAATAGTGTTTAATAACCTGCCTGATCTCACTTTGCTGAAGACGTAAAGGCCAAAATGTCTCATGTTGAAGATCCAGGATTGTATTTTTTTCACTAAACATAGCAGAACCAAGAATAATGCTTCCCGAATCCTTAGGAACAGTTATTGTTACTGAGCTAATTCAGTGGTTCCAATAACCTGACTCAATATGAAGCAGGTTCAAATTTTCAGCAATGATATTACAGTAATACCTCGTCTTACGAACTTAATTGGTTCCAGGACAAGGTTCGTAAGGTGAAAAGTTCGTAAGGTGAAACAATGTTTCCCATAGGAATCAATGGAAAAGCCAATAATGCATGCAAGCCCATCAGGAGAATCCAAAATACTTTACTGTATTAAGCGAACAGAGTGGGGGGAGGAAGACCCAACGAAGCAAGGTGAAAAGAGCCTCTCTTGAGCTCCATGAGTCCCTGCCTCCCGTTTTTGTCCCCTCCCCCACTCTGCTCATCTCCCCCACACCTTTTTCCTCCCTTGAGCTCCATGAGTCTTTTCTTCCCGTTTTTGTCCCCCCTACTCTGCCCAGCAGAGCGCCCATTGTTGCGATCCTGGGATTCCCCTTCTGGGATTTGCCTACAGCATTGCAACAACGCGGAAGTCAGGAAGGTGGGGTTTCCCATGGAGGGGAGCCTCGGGGGATCTCAGGATCGCAAAAACCTGCGCTTGGCTTGCCACGAAAGTCCAGAGGCGGGGCATCTCAGTGGCGGCGGCAGGTTCATAAGGTGAAAAAAGTTCGTAAGAAGAGGCAAAAAATTCCAAACCCTGGGTTTGTATCTCGAAAAGTTCTTATGATGAGGGGTTCGTATCACGAGGTACCACTGTAAATGCTTCAAATAAAGAAGAAATCCCTGCATAGGTGGCAAAGGGAAGAAATAAAATTGGGAGGAATAGGAGACTCTGCCAACTGCTCTGTATGTATGTGCCAAGGACAAATACAAAGTGAGATCAGGCAGGTTATTAAACACTATTAGAAACGTATTTGCTAGTAGTCATTACAAGATCACTTTAGCATAAGCCCCAGAAAAAGGAAATCATAGTAATAAATGGAATTGAATGGAGAAGCGAGAGATTATATTTTAATGTGCTAAGTGGCTTAAAGTCATTTATGGTTAACTTGCCAGAAGCAATCAACCATGTCAATCTTGCAGGATCTGAACTTATCAATAAAGAAGCTAATAGTTCTTATTTTAGAGCTGAATATTTAATTAAATTCAATAGGATATACTTTTTAAGTAGACATGAACAGTGAACATTCTACGGTTTGAAAATATTAGCAGTCAAATATTGTATTCACTGATGGTCTCTATTAAAATAGTACAATGAAGGATGGGCTGCACTTTGACCAAATAAAATGATTAAGTACTTCTGTGTACTTTGTATTTGTCCATGGCATATATATAGGATTATCATGTTCTTTCTGGCTTTTTTCAAACAATCCACCAAAATATTTGGGTGGTCCTTATTAATATTAGCATAACATTTAGTACAAATTAAAGAAGTTAAGTTGCATCCAGTAGTACCTCTCCTGGTAGATTAAGAAAAGGAATTTTAAGAATAGTAAAAAAAAACAAAAAACTTTTTTTTAAAAAATGAAGAGTTATTGATGCTGTGGATTGTAAAACTCTCTGCTTGTGTTAGATTGAAGTAACACAAGTATACATAGTGTTTTTCTGGCACATACTGAGTTCCTGGCTGATTTAGGTCCTTTTGGAAAGCAAAGCTAGCAAAGAATGCTTCAATAAACAAACACTTTAATCAAGCAATTTTCATGATTCTTCCCCTCCCCTTTTTTTCCATTTTCAAAGGAATATAAAAGTTGGCTAGGTTTATATATGTCTTTCTGCATCCTTGCGAAGTCAGAAGAAATACTGAAGAACAGGCAATGTTTGTTGAGAATACCCACAATCCATTTCTCATGCTATAACTAGAGTGTTGCTCTCTTATATTCACTTCTGGTTGTTTTCTCGGTGATAAATAGACTGCAACCCTTTGCCTGTTTTCTTAGAGGAACTCGACAAATTCTGTGTGATTTTCCTCTCAGTAGGCATGCTTTCTTTCTTTCTTTCTTTCTTTCTTTTTTATTTACTTACTTACTTACTTACTTACTTACTTACTTACTTACTTACTTACTTACTTACTTACTTACTTACTTACTTACTTACTTATTAGATTTGTATGCCGTCCCTCTCTGTAGACTCGGGGCGGCTCACAATACAATAAAACAGTTCATGACAAATCTAATAATTTACAATTTAAAATATTTAAAAACCCCATTATTAAAAAGACATACATACAAACATACCATACATAAATTATATATTAAGATTATACTATGAAACATTTAGATGATTCTGTGCCCCTTTAGGTTCTCAACTTTCTAATGCCGCCACCCCTTTATACAGTTCCTCATATTATGGTAACCCCCAACCATAAGTCTAGTGCCAATTCTCCCAACAGAGCTTTAAGCTCATTGGCAGGAAAGTCAGAGGACACCTCCACTGTAAACGCCTGATTGGTCAGATTGTAAAAATATGTTCCAGGGCACCAGAATAGAAGTTTTATTTCCTAACACTATGAGAAATTTGTATTTTCCCATGGTCCCATGGTCTTAAGCAATCCCTGGGAAACAGCCGTTCGACCCCCAAAGGGGTCCTAACCCCCAGGAGAACCACTGCTTATATGAAGATTGTTCACCACTGGTAAAACGGTTTTGCCAGGGTTTTTTTTTCATTGTTCCTTTCTATACAGACTGGTTTACCAACCAGTTACTAGAAGGACAGACAGTGGTCACCAGGGAATCAATGCATTTCTCAAGGTTCAATTTTCTTAAAGTAATTGTTGCTTCAAAATTGTATCGAAGAACATTATATAGCAGTGATGGCGAACCTTTTTTTGCTCGGGTGCCAAAAGGGTCTACATGTGTGAGATAACGTAACCCGTAATGCAATGCCCAACCCCCTGTGCATGTGTGCTCTCCCCCTTGCATGTGCACAATCCACTTTGCTCCTTCTCCATGTATGTGCACAGGCATCATTGAAGCCTCTGGACTTCTGGTAAGCCCTTTGGGTGGTTCTTCGCTCTCTCAAGGTTTCAGGAAAGTCTCCAGAAGCCTGGGGAGAGTGAAAAATGGCCAAATAGGCTACCGGGAGTTTGGAAACGAACTTCCCATTGGGTCGTTGGGCCATTTTTCACCATCTCCAGGCTTCAGGAGGCTTTCTTGAACCCTGGGGATGGTGAAAAATGGCTGAAAAGAAGCCCAAAAATCAGCTGGCCAGCACACGCATGTGCGCTGGAGCTGACATAGGGCAACGCCTCAGGTGCCCTCAGATATGGCTCTGTGTACCACCTGTGGCATAGGTTCGCCATCACTGTTTTATAGAATAGACTTCAGTAGACGTTTTACTTCTTTTCTGCTTGTTTTTAGGATTGCCCTCCAGAAGCAGGTGATTTTCGTACCCAGCAGTGTTCAGCGCACAACGATGTCAAGTATCAGGGACAGTTTTATGAATGGCTTCCTGTCCCTAATGATCCGGACAACCCTTGTTCATTGAGGTGCCAGGCAAAGGAGACAAACCTGATTGTGGAACTGGCACCTAAAGTCCTGGATGGAACACGATGTTATACTGAGTCACTGGACATGTGCATTAGCGGCTTGTGCCAGGTAAGGAATGCATTGCCTTGTTGGTTTCTCTGTCTTTCAATTTACACAGTAGTCCCTGTTTAGTGACTGCCTCATTTAATGATGGCTTTCAGTTACAATTGTGATGAAAAAATAATTTGTCACCAATCCTCACATTAATTACCTTTGCTTTGTAAAGAAAAGAAAAGCTGGTCATAAATTTATGGTTCACTTAGCAGTTGCTTCACTTAAATGAATTGCTGGTCACAATTGTCACTAAACAAGGACTACCCAGATAAAGTGGTTATCCATGGTTTACTCTGTTCTGCCCTCCACTTACGTGCCATTTAATTTTCTAGTCTTTAAAGTATTCGTGATATTTCAGGAATCAGTTATATTTTTATATCTATCATAGATTTGGTGATACAGTAATTTAAATTGACCACTTTCAAATTTCTTTATCCTTTATTAGGTTACTTATATTTCCATTTTTTTCTTGGCTCTGTAATGTTCTGTTCATATAGCTCCATGAGATGATAGTCATGCTCCTGATATGGTGCCATGATCCCTGGGACCATTATGACTTGGCCTTCTCATGGGTATTACCTTCATTTCATTCCCAATATAGAGCTGCCTAAAGGAATATTAACCTATCCCAGTGTTTTATTTTCAATTATTTTCTGTCCCGTCCCCCCAGAAGAAGTAAACATTTTGCACGCCCCCCCCCCCCTCCAAACTCTCCGCCGGGACGATTATTTGCAATATTCAGCACGTTTTCATGAAAAAACTCAAGTGGCTTATCAGTGTGATTGGGGTGTAATATGTTCCTCGGGATCACGTGGCCCCCCCTGGCATTGCTTTTTGCCCCCCCTGGAGGGGCCCACCCCACTATTTGAGAAACCCTGGGTCCTAACCCAATGTTAAAATAGCATTGTTCCTTTTCTTTTGGCACAACTGTTGCTACTAAGAGAATGATAAACCATTTTTTAAAGTTGGGTTGAATGCTCTAGTATCGCGCTGCATGGAAGGTCTTAAGAAATGGAAACTCCTTTGCCCATTGATAACCAGGTTAGAGAAAGAAGGATTGTTTGAAATGGCTATCATCATTATATTTATAAAGCTCAATAACTACCAGTGTTGTATTTTTTATAAACTTTATCCAAATTTACTGTAGTCACTTCCAGTGCAATAAAGTGCAATCTTTTGTTAACAACTCAATCATTTTTCCTCATTGCAAAACTTTATAATTTTGTCATCTAGCTACACCAATTATCCGCTAATTAAATTTCCTTCTTGATGTTCCTTCAAATATATAATAACTATGATATTTCTAACATATTAAACACTAAGCTGTAGTCAGTGAAGGGCTATCAAAATTTTTATACCATACTGTGGGCGTGGCTTATGCAGGACGCCCTGCATTTTCTTTTAACACCTCTCAGTGCAATTGGGTGCTCTAGGGTAGAGCTCCATTTTCATTACCCCACTGCGTTCCCCATCCCATCCGGGCAGTAGCCCACCCCTGGCCATAGTGCTTCCTACCTCTCTTTACACATTTTTCTAAAAAAAAACACCCTAAAAATCCCTATATAACCTAACTAGTGCTAAAAAATTAAAAACAAATAAAATCAAATTTCAAACTTTTTTCATCTCCCTCTTAATAATACATATTTACTAATCCCAATTTTTAAAATTTATTCCAGACCCAATTAACATTCAGCCAACTAACAATTATCAATTATTAATTCATATCTACATTTCTTACTTTATATTTGATACTTCTCAATTTTCTATATTTTTCATCAATTAAAATGATTACCTTCAGTCAGCATTAGCAACTCTAAATTCAACTCTAAATTAACATATATATATTTAATAAATTTAATACCTCCTACAACATAATAACAAAAAGGAAAAAAGAACAATAAATTTAAATGAACCTCCTAACCATTACTTTCATTTTTATCTATCTTTTAAATCATCCTTATTCTTATACAGTGTTCCCTCGATTTTCGTGGGGGTTACGTTCCAAGACCTCCTGCGAAAGTCGATTTTCCGCGAACTAGCGCTGCGGAAGTAAAAACACCGTTTTTGGCTATGGACAGCCCAAAACTACCCCCACGCACCCTTTTTCAAGGCAGCGCAAGGAGCTGGGCTTGAAATTAGGGCAGGGAGCGACGAAAGTGCGGAGGCTGGCAAAGATTGCTTTGAATGTCATCTGCCCCTGCCCCCCTCCAGCGCCTCTGGCCCCCTCGCCGCTACCACCCGCCCCCCCCCCCGATCCACCCCTCTCACCGTCTTTCTTGGGACACGGGTCCTCCTGCAGCAGCGCTGGTGGCTACGGCTTCTCATCCTCCTCATTCGGCCGGTAGCCGCTCTGAGCGCTTTGAGAATGCCCGCCCCGCCCCTCTCACAGTCCCTTAGCTGAGAGCGCTTTCGTCCCAGCTATCAGCGAGGGGGCTGCAGGAGAGGTGGGGGCAGGCATTCTCACAGAGAGGGAGAGAGAGAGGGAGAAAGAGAGAGAGAGAGCAAGAGGGGGGAGAGTGGAAGGTAGAGAGAGAGAGAAAAATTATAGAAAAAGGGAGAAAAAAAGAGAACATATGACGTCATCGGGTGGGAAAAACCGTGGTATAGAAAAAAAAACGCGGAGTATTTTTTAATTAATATTTTTTGAAAAACCGTGGTATAGCCGTTTCGCGAAGTTTGAACCCGCGAAAATCGAGGGATCACTGTATTCCATATTTCCGTACAACTTATGAAATTCATCTTATTCCCCATTAGTACATTTCATTACTACATTAGTACACATTTCAATATAATCATCAAAGCTAATATTTCTAATAATAAAGATCAACTCCCAAATTTTATATAAAATAAAAGGAGGCAATTATAAAGTAATCAAAGTTTAATCAGCCCTTTTCAAACTCCCATTTCTTTTGTTTAAACTCAACTGTGAACTCAACATCTTTCTTTCTTGTCTTTCCTTTTTATTCTTTTTCTTTCTCCTCTTTAAACAGTCACTCTTTACAAATCTTAACTTTTTGTATTTTTTTCTCTTTGTAATTCTTAATTCGGTTTTAATTTAATTGTTGAGGTTTTCTGAAGCTACAGATTTAGATTTTGTAGTTTTGCTCATCCATAGCCCTGACATTTTATTACCTTTTGAACTGGATCTCATTTTTATATCTTTGGATTCTTTCCCCCACTAGTTTATTTCTCTTAGTGATCTTCTGACCTAAAGAATATCTTGATTGTTAAGAAAGATGTGATCCGTAATGGACAACTTCATTTATCTTAGCTAATAATGAATTGGAACAAGGACCTCTCTCTATGATTTCAGAAGACACGCAATGACCTTTGATGAAAACATGATTTGAATAGTTCAAGACCCTTGTGAGCTGTTCTGCAATTGATTAATAAGGCATTTAAGAGCACTGTATCTTTAATTTGCCCTTTCCATTTAGCCAAAATGCTTTGGCTTAGCGCAAGATGTACATCTGGACAATTATCTAATTAGCTGAGGAACTATTAGCCCAACCACAAAGGCTGGACAGGCTTTATACTCTAATTGCAGGACACACCTTTCTGACAAAAATATTTCCATAGAAACATGCTAATAAATAATAACCTTCGTGACAGCATATATTTTTGTATTCATGTCCTTGAGAATTGGGAGGAATGGAAGAAAATGTCAGTGATCCAAATAACATCCGAGAAATAAATCAGAGTCCAAACCTTGGCCTTCTTCCACGCTGTTGATCTGATGTTTCTAACGTGATGACCCCAAATGATGAAATGTGCATTTGATATGTCATTTGTGCTGTGATGAGATGTTGTACAGAATTATAGAATGGAGTTTACATCATGAAGCATGTAATATAATTACACACACGTGTGCATACACACCATGCCTACATCACTTTAACTTAAACTCAAAATGCTGGCTCTAGTGGGGACTGTGTACTTTCCACCTACTGTGGTCCCCAACCTTTCTGACTTTGTGAACTGGCGACAGCAGCTGGGGGATGGTCTCACGCAAGCATCAGGGACGTGCTTGCACATGCAGCTCCATCTGCACAACCACCAAGTGTGTGCACTAACCACTTGCATAAATAGAATTTTGCACCCAAGCTCATGTGTCCGCCATTCATACAACTGGAGCTATGCATACAAGCAATGGTCGCCCACCACTTGTGCGGCTTAGTTCCGAATGGGCCGTGGCCCAGGGGCAGGGGACCCCTGATATATACCATTAACTCTAATTATACACTGAGCAAAGAAGATGCATCTGTCTCATTTAGTATGTCCAGTAATGGGCTCAGGTTTGTGAGAGAAATCAGGATGGGTTACCTTCGCCATCGGTTCACATTGAGATGTTTCATGCAATTTCAATTTCCCGCATGCACAGAAGGTGGATTCAGCCCAAAAGACAGCTGAGGAGCTGATCAGCTGTGCTTCGGGCAAAGAAATAAAAGTCAGTATTAACACTGGGATGGTCGGGAGGGCTTTTTTCAAAGTACAGAATGTGGAGAAGCCATCATAACATAGAAAAATCAGCTGAAATTTAAAAATACCGCCGGTGGTCTTCATCCCCCGGCACATTTTGCAGGAGGCCTGGGGGAGATGGAGAGCGGCGGCAGCCACCATTTTGTTCTGGGCCGAGATCTCGCGAGGCTTCACGGGATCTCGGCCAAACAATCAGGCCAGAGTGGTCTGATCGTGACGTTGTCCGGACTCCGTCTTTACAGACACCCGCCCGCCCTCCCTATCTTGCAGTGTGCAATGGGGGTCGCCCTATGGGGCCGAATAGGAATTTTTGGCAGTCCTGGCATTTTAGCCAGGACCGTTTTTTCGCCTATTCCACACTGAGGAGACGGACAAGCGGTTAGGGGGTGCTTGCACCTGTTTTAGGTTAATTGGCTTACCTTTGGTCATTTGGGTAGGCAGGTTAGGGGCGGAAAACTGGGTGGTGGTTTAGCAAC